>NW_022103926.1:7464686-7485963 GCF_000313985.2 Echinops telfairi
ATTCAAAAGCTCCAGGTGTAAATTATTCATAACCCCAAACACTTAAAGATGAAAGAGCTTTAAGTAGAGCATGTTTCCTGTTTACAGAAAGTCATGGAGATATAGCAAAGGTCAATAGAACAGGAAGGTGTCCTCCCCAATGCCCTTCAAACCCATTCTTTAGTCCCTTGTCTATCTTTGCAATCTTTTTTTTTTTAATTTCCTCACTCCAGAAATTCGCTTAAAGTTGTGTCTCTTAAGCAACTATTAAATTGATCTTTGGTGCCTTTGCTATTTTGATTTCTTCCTTCAAGCCCTCCAAATATTCTAGGTCTCTCCTTTGGTTCTCCACTCATCATCTGCAACAGCTCCTTGTCAGCTTTGCTGTCCCAGGAACCCTCTATACTTCTCCCTGGTTGGAGATGTGTTTCCTCTTTTCTTAAAATGCCACTTCTTCTCTTTCCACCATCAGGATCTACATTCCCAATGTTCCCTCAAGAGCCAGATGGAAGGATATTCCCTCTGAGAAGATTTTCCTAAAGACCCTATGTAGTGAGAGTGTTTAGGACCACCCTTTTGCTTTGTGATATTTTAGATCTTAACTATTACTGTTTCCTTGTGAATTTTCACTTTGAAATCACCAAACCATACTACTGAATAGGTCTGTCCCACATGCTGCCACCTCTGCAGAAGGATGCTCCATTCTCTAGTACAAGTCCACACCACAGTCCCTCCTCAGACAGCTGCTCAGATCTCTGCTCTCAGAGGAGTTTATAATCTCCTCAAATTGCAGCTCAGTCATTTTGTTCTATGGCCATCTTTCCCACTTCATTTTCCCTAGTAATGCAGGAAGTCTTCGATGGGGAAGGTCGTTTATGAATATTTCTTTGCTTAGGTCACCTCATGGAGTGGGGACCATGGATGTTGTGGAATGAAGGTGATGTGGCTTCAAAACTTACTGCCATCGAGTTGATTCCAACCTTATAGGGCAGAGTAGAAATGCCCCTGCGGATTTCTGAGACTGTAATTCTTAACAGGGGTAGAAAGCCTCATCCTTCTGCCACAGAGGGGCTGTTGGCTCTCAGCCCAGTGCACAACACACTATGCTACCAGGTCTTCTGCTATCTGGCTTCCAAAAAGTAAAACCAAATTCACTGGCATTGAGTCAATGCTGACTTAGTGACTGTATAAGGCAGGGCAGAATTACCCCTGTAAGTTTCTGAGACTGTTACTCTATACAGGAGTAGGAAGCCTCAGCTTTCCACTGGTGGTTTCAAACTGCTCCCCTTATGGTTAGGAGCCCAATGCATAACTCAGTATACCACCAGGACTTCTACAATAAGTCTTTTAAAAAATGTTTAATTGGCATAAAATTCATATATCATACAATTCAATAGTTCAATACTATTAAAAAGAGTTTGTACAATCATAACCACAGTCAATTTTAGAACGTTTTCTTCATTCTTGTACTCTTTGATATTAGCTCCTCATTTCCCCTGCAACCTCCCCTGCCATACCTGCAAGAAACCATTCATCCAGTGACTGTCTTTATAGAGAAAAACATATGAAACAACAACGAAGATCTAACAACAGCGAAGTAAAACAGAGAAAAATCTCAATGGACAATGAAGCAGAAATATTAAAAACTAGAGCAAATTTAAAATGAGTGAAAAAAAATAAAATGAGCTACAAGTGAGATCATATGATAAACTATTAATTTTTAAACAGCTGTATCTGTAATAATCCACTTTCCAATGCACTGTACATGGGAGAAAGGCTGTTCACGTCCCTGGTCTATGGTCAGTGGGGATTCATGGGAGGCTTAATTTGTATCAGTCTGGACACCCTTTAATTATTTCTTATGAGAAACTGAAGTTTGACCAGTGATCAGCAGGGGGTGCTGTGGGTCTGCTCCAGAGAGTGTCCCAAAGCCAGAATCAAATTCAACTCACTGCCAGCGAGTTGATACCAACCAACTCATGGTGACCCTGCAGGAAAGGGTAGAATTGCCCCTGTGAGTTTCTGAGACTGTAAGTATTTATAGGAGTAGTCCTAGTAGACTGTAAGTATTTATAAGAAGGAAGATACTCATCTTTCTCCCAAGGAATTGTTGGTGGTTTCAAACTACTGACCTTGCAGTTAGCAGTTCAATGCATAGCCAAACTCTCTAGTGGTTACTGATGGAAACTCATCATCCACGTCCTTTCTGAGCTAGGCAGATTATCCTGCTCACAGATCTCTTTAAGGTTCCAGCAGCTGCTTCCTCCTTGACCTCCCTGGGGGCAACCAATGAGTTTTACCCACCAACTCCCTCTGTCTGAAGTACAAGTTGAGACCTCAGCTCTTGCTCAGGGTTGAGTAGAGGTGGCTCAAAGAGGAAACCAATTTGCATGAACAGTATTTCCTTTACAGGACAGTTGAGAAGATATAACAGGCCTAAGGCAACCCATCCCCAGCTTGGAGTCCTCAGGAGCACTCTGTTCACCATGGTCTGGATCCCCCTCCTCTTGCTGCTCCTCTCAGAATGCACAGGTACTAACTGTCCTCAAGTGTCCAAAGTCAGTCCCAAGTCTGAGTCAGATTCCTCTGGCTCCAATACACCAGCACGCTAACCCTGGTGCCTGTCCCACGATACATGGGTATTTATTTTCAGGTTCCTTCTCGCAGCCTGTACTGACTCAGCCACCCTCCCTCTCTGCTTCCCTGGGAACATCGGCGAGATTCACCTGCATCCTGAGCAGTGGCTTCAAAGTGGGTGACTTTTGGATACGTTGGTACCAGCAGAATCCAGGGAGTCCTCCCAGATATCTCCTGACGTTCCACTCTGACTCAGACAAGCACCAGGGATCTGGGGTCCCCAGCCGATTCTCTGGATCCAGTGATGCATCCACTAATGCTGGGCTCTTGCTCATTGCTGGGCTGCAGCCTGAAGATGAGGCTCGGTATTACTGTAGTACTTATCATGGCAACTCTAAAACTCACACAGTGCTCCAGATTGTTGGGGAAGTGAGACTAAAACGTCTCCACTGATCAATTCTGCACACCGTGAACTACTCTCCTGGCACCGGGTGGCCCCTCAGAGCTGCCTAGGCAAAGACTCACTGACCTTTCTTAGTCCTGGGTCAGAACACTATCAAGGCAATGCCTCCTGAAGGTTAGTAAAGATGCTGGTCCCAGAGGCTCCATCTACTGTTGATTTCCCCTCCTCATCTCCTAGATCCAATAAGGACTTTGCTTGGAGTCCACATCATGAAAACAGGATCATATCATTTTCTCCTTCATAAAATTTTGCTTTGGATAAATGAGTTTATGACTATGAATTCAGTACCCTGTGCTATCCAGACTCAGTGCTCATTACCACTACTGACTTGGCCCATTTTAGGGTCAGGCACTGTGAGAGAATTCTTTTTCCCATCCCCTCACTGATTCCTTATCCTGTCCACATCCACTCCTCACTCCCACACTTTGACCAACCTCTCCTAGGAGAGGAGAATTGAAAGACACCTTTATTTGGAAATAAGTTCTTCAGTAAGGTTGAAAGTAAGGTTTTCTACCCAGAGTTTTTCCCCCATACATGCACCATGGATATGCTACTGAATTGCTTTGTGTGACTGTGTAGGATCAGCATGGAGTACTCATCTCATCAGCTGGTGGGAATGGCCGATGGAATGAAGAACAGAGAGCATGCAGTCATCTAAGTGAGGTGTCCACATGGAGCAAGCACACCAGTCCGTGTGATCCCAGGATTGTAAATAATAAAATCCAAATCTAAATGAGGGAATGGCATCGGAGCTTAAATTGTGGTTTGCAGAAGGCGATGGCTGGCAGTGGAAGCCCAAAATCCATTTGCAGGGCATCCATACACAGATAAAGTCTCTGAAGAACCCACCTCTGATCATAGTTGAAGGATGCGAATGGCCCTGTTATCAGACAGAGAACATTGTAAAGTCAATTATGGCAGACATAGGTCAAAATGTATTATCTTCTCATTTGATCTTCCTTTTGACTCATTTTAAAGATGTTTCAGTTAAAAAAAATGAAGGAAATACACATGGATTAAGTCCCTAGTGAATTTCTTCTGACCATACACCAGGAATGTGAATAACTTTATTGTTTTGCAGAATGCATTAGAAAGTGTATTGTTGCAAATGCAGTTAGGTCAAAATTTAGCACCCTATCATTTGATCTCTCTTATGATCCATTTAAAATTTCCCTAGATTTAAATGTTTTCTGCTCTCTTTTTGATTGAGGTTTTTATCTGTTTTACTTTGTTATTCTTGTTTGTTTTAATGGTTTTCTGGATATGAAATCCAGGATAGGTAAATCTATAGAGACAGCAACTGTATTAATGGTTCTTGGGGCGTATGGCAGAGAAGCTTGGTGGGGACATTGGGAGTTAATAATGATAAGAACAAAAAATGAAGAAAATGTTCTAAAACTGATTGTGGTGATGATTGTACAACTCTTCTTCTTCTTTTTAATCATTTTATTGGGGGCGCATACAATTCCTATCACAATCCATCCATCCATACATCGTGTCAAGAACATTTGTACATTTGTTGCCATCATCATTCTCAAAACATTTTATTTCTACTTGAGCCCTTGGTATCAGCTCCTCATTTTTACTCCTCTCCCTGCTCCTACTTCCCTCCCAAACCCTTGATAATTTATAAATTATTATTATGTTTTCATGTCTTACACTGTCCAATGTGCCCTGCACCTACTTTTCTGTTGTCCACCCCCAAGGGAGGGGGTTATATGTAGATCCTTGTGATCAGTTCCCCTTCCCCCACCCTTGTGTGGCTACTCTCGTTATTGGTCCTGAGGGCTTTATATGTTCTGGGTTCCCTGTGTCTCCAGTTCTTATCTGTACCCATGTACAACTCTTTTTGATGTGACTGAACTATTGAATTGTATGATATGTGAGTTATATGCCACTAAAACTACTGTACTATTTACAATAATTGAATCACACAGACTAGTGTGCTTCCTCCCGTGGACTTAGTTGACACCTCACTTAGATGGCTGCATGCACTCTTGTTCTTCATTCCATCAGCCATTCCCTCTAGTTGATGAGGTGAGTACTCTATATTGATCCTACACAGTCACCCAAAGCAATTCAGTAGCATATCCATGGTGCATGTATGGGAAATAACTCTGGGCCTTATTTTCAACCTGACTGAAGAACTTATTTTCCAAATAAAGGTGTCTTTCAAGTCTCCTCTATTGATAGGAGAGGTTGGTAAAGGTGCATAGGGGAGGAGTGGAGGAGATAGGCCAGATAGTTTAACGTCTGAGTTCTTTTCATGAAGGAACTGTAGAAAAGTAATGGCAGGACTAGCTACAGGACTCTGTATTTACCCAACTTATTCCTGAAAATCTTTTAATTGTGCAGAATCCTTACTTGCTGCATTTTGTCGGTAACCCACCATTAAAGGGTAGATTGGTCATTATTTTATCATCACTAACAATGGACTAGCTACTCCCAGGGAAAACCACTCTGACCCTGGATCTTCAGTTGTGCTTCTAGAGCCCCCCCCTCCACTTATTTTGACCAGTTCCTGAGTGGAGCTGTGTCAGGAGAATGCAGGAGTACAAAAGGCACAACTACTCAGTAGCATGAAGTGTGTGCTGGCCAAGATTTGTGTCAGAGACCTGCTTACTATATAATCCGATACCTCTGGGACTATTAGGACGTATTTAGATATTATTATTTAGATGATATTTCTCACCAGTAAAATTTTACTGAAGACCATCCAACAGTGATTACAAAACAAAACAAAAATCCAATGGTTTCAGGAATGCGTGGGCAGGGGGCGGCCAGAAATTCAGGCCGATTCCAAAGAGGATGTGGAACAAGGGATATCACTGATGATGTCAGATGGAATTTGGCTAAAACAGAGTAACCAGAAAGACGTTTACTTGTGTTTTGTTGACTCTACAAAGGCATTTGACTGTGTGAACCATAGTAAACTATAGATAACCGTGAGAAGCATGGGGATTCCAGAAAACGTCATTGTGGCCCTAAGGATCTTGTATGTGGATCAAGGTGCAGTTGTTCAAATAGAACAAGGGAATACTGGATGGTTTAAAATCGGGAAAGGTGTGCATCAGGGTTGTATCTTATCACCATATTTGCTCAATCTGTATGCTGAGCAAATAATCAGAGAGGCTGGCTTCTATAAAGCAGAATGTGGCATCAGGATGGGAGGAAGGCTTATTAGTCACCTGCAACATGCAGGTGATGGAACCTTGCTTGTTCTATGTGAGGAGGACTTGAAGCACTTACTGAGAAAAATCGAAGACTCCAACCTTCAGTGTGGATTACAACTCAATGTAAACTAAAGTTCTCACAACTGGACTAATAGGTAATATCATGAGGAAATAATGAAAGTTGAAGTTGTCAAGGATTTTGTTTGGCTTGGATCCCCAATCAGTGCTCATGGAGTCAGTAGTCAAGAGAGCAAATGCTGTATCACAATGGGTAAATCTGCTCCACAAGATCTCTTTAGAGCAGCTGTTCTCAACTGTGGGTCGCGACTCTTTGGGTGTTGAACTACCTTTTCACAGGGGTCACCTAAGACCATAGGAAAACACATATTTCTGATGGTCTTAGGAACTGAGACACTGCTCCTCTATCCGTCTCCAGGCGGGTCTGCCCACATGCAGATACACCCACCTATGAGTGCCCGGCGTGAAGACTATTACCTATGCTATACCATGCTTCAAGACAAAATTTCATTTATTTGTAATTAGAAATCAATATTTCACAATATATAATTACATATTGTTTTTGTGATTCATCACTATGGTTTAATTATAGTTCAATTTGTAATAATGGAAATACATCTTGCATATCAGATATTTACATGACGATTCATAACAGTAGCAAAATTACAGTTATGAAGTAGCAATGAAGATAATTTTATGACTGGGGTCACCACAACACGAGGAACTGTATTAAAGGGTCGCGGCAATAGGAAGGTTGAGAATCACTGCTTTAGAGTGCTGAAGAGCCAAGATGCTACTTTGAAGACTGAGGTGCTCCTGACCCAAGCCATGGTATTTTCCATTGCATCATCTGCATGTGACAGTTGGGCATTCCCTAGAGACTTGATGCATTTGAAAGATGGTGCTGGAGGAGTATTGGGAGTGCCATGAATAGCTGAAAGGATAAACCCATCTGTCTTGGAAGAAGTGTGGCCAGAGTGCTCCGTAGAGGCAAGGATGGCAAGTCTTCATCTTACATACTTTTGACATATGTTCAGTAGAGACCAATCCCTGGAGAAGACTTCATCCTCAGTAAAGTGGAGGGGGAGTGAAGGAGAGGAAGGCCCCAATGAGATGAACTGACACCGTGGCTGCAACAATGGGCTCAGGCATAAGAACATTTGCAAGGATAAAGTAGGACGATGCAATGCTTTGTTCTGTTGTGCATAGGGTCATTATGGGTTGGAACCGACTGGAAGGCACTTAACAACATTTAGATGGAATAAAAGGTCGAATGTACCAGGCTGCTATCACTGCAGAAAAGAAAGAAACCTTGGCTATTTGTTCATCTGAGTAAAAGGGAGATCTTGCATGTGGTTTAAGCACAGCAAGTTGGAATGGAGATGGAGGCAGGGAAACAACTTCAAATGGGTCTGCATTTGATGAGTGAAGGCTGCTGATAGGTCACTAGCTGTGTTAGTCTGGGTACATTTGAGAAACAAATCCACGGAAACTCATTTTTAAGAGAGAGTTTTATATAAAGGGTAAGTGTGCATCAAGAAAACATCCCAACCCAGTGCCACCCAAGCCCACAAGTTCAACCTTAACCCATTGACCCATAGGTCCGACACCAATCCACAAAGTCCCCCTCTATCTCAAAAAACACATGCAATGATGCCGGAGGAAAGCTGCAGGAGGAAAGCGGAGTCAGTGAATGTGTAAACATCTCAGCACTGGCAGGGGTCTCCACACAGCTGCTCCAGCACCCAGGGCTCCATTGGGGTAGGTCCCTGTGGCTTCTCCTCAGGGATGACTTGTGGGAAGTGAACCTTGTCAGCTAAAGCAGGGAACTGGCTAAGGCAGCTGCACCCTGGTGCGACTATCAGAAAGCAAGAGACCTGAGAACTAGAAAGGCGAGGCTCACTGAGCCATTTATCCCTCCGCCCTTCAATTAACCCCACACGTGTTTATCGGCCATGTTGGCACAATACACTAACTACCTCACTAACAGAACGCACGCTTCATAGATTGGAAGAGAATATAACTCAGCCGTCAGTACTACCCAAGGCACTCTATCAATTCAGTGTAATCTCCATCAAAATTCCAACAACCTTGTTTTGCAGAAGTGGAAAAGCCAATCCTCAAATTCAAGTGGAAGGACAAGGGACCTCAGTTTGCTAAAGCAATCTTAAAGAAGAAGGATATAAGGCTGGCAGATGCACACTGCCTGGTTGCTAAATATACTTTAAAGCCACAGTAACTAAACCTGCCTGATAATGGCATAATAATTGACAGAGAGACCAATGGGATTGAAAGGGAAACTCATTCATATGGCCACCACAGCATGCCTTAGGAGATACAGTACATGTATGCTTGATGGTCTTATGTGATAGAATAACTAGAAAATATCATAGCCCCAGGTGCTTTACACTTCCAAATCAGAAAGTGAGCAAGCAGATTGCTCTCCAGCTGATGTTCTCTGGATGTCTCCTCACTCACCAAACTAAACGATAAACTCCACCTCCTCACATGGCCCTCACGATTTCTTCTGGAGTTTACATTCCCCATAATTTTCAGCTCTCTGGGTAGTATAGAGTGTTCCTTTAACTTGTCCAGAGATAAGTCCATGAGCTTACTCCTTTCAAGGCCCAATTACTTTCTGCCCTGACAGTTTTTGTTGTTATCATGTGTTTTTACTAATGGAAGCATGCCAAATCATTGAATGTGTCTGAATTTTTGATAGGTAGTAGGGTCCCATCCCCTCTGCTGGCCTTCTTCTGCAAGCTTGACCTCATGACCTTGAGAGACACATACTGGTCTATGAATTCAACCACTGGAGTCCACCCAGAACTCATAAAGACATATAGGTCCCAAAGTAACATTTTCAAAATTTCTATTTTTTTCCACCCAACATTCACACACCTAGTACATACTCTGTGATACCAACAGTGTGTGACACTGCCCTCATCCTTCAGTTTTAAACTGTTCCTGAGATGCCTCTTCAGGGTTGTGCCCAGTGTCAGTTGCAAGGCAACTGCCCAAGAAATGTGATAGGTAGAAAATGTGGGTGGAAGACCACGTAGCCCAATGGTTATGAAAGGATTAACACACATGGAACGTCTTGCTCTTTCAAGAAGGGAAATACCATGATGAGAAAGATAAAATATGTAGGAACTTTATGTCTTCATGTTCTAGGCCCTGGCATGTTGTCAGGAATGTACTGGCCTTGTTCCTTTGGGTGTGTGGACCTGTGGTGGTCAGGGTAGCAGACAGATGACTCTCTCTGAGACTGAAGCTTGATCACTTGAGCAGGAGGTGCTGTGAGTCTGTCCTAGTGTCCAGTCCACTGCTTGACATGTAGTAACTGGTTACCATGGCGTGGATTCTGACTCATGAGAAACAAGTTCTGACTCATGAGTGACCAATCAGGATGCAACATTTTGTCTCTCTTTGTCTGGAGCATCAGAGAGAAAGGGAGAGCCAGGACTTGGAAGAGGAACTAGACCACATGTCTGATGGTCTCCATTAACACTTGCCTCCTTGGCCACTAGAGCAGAAGGAACCAGATGGTGTCTACCAACCATTACTAAACCAAAGATTGTATAAACTTGCATTTTGATCTTTTAAATGAAAAGTTATACAACAGATTCCTGAAAAAAAGGAGTTTGTGAAGTTTTCCATTCTCATTGAAATCTAATTGAATCTAGACTTCCTAGATACACCAACATTGAAGTGACCCACCCAAAATGATCTCAGATAGTCTTTGACCTTTAAGTTTAAGCTGGGGTTTCAGGACAATATGGTGTCCAGGTAGAATCACCTGCCTGACACTCCTGCTGCCAGAGCAGAAAATTAAGTGGTAAGGTAGCTGAGACTTGGGAGCTGAGTACTAACAATAGATAAAGTGTGGTAGGGTCTATCCCAGACCCCCCACCTTCTTTTGATTTTCACTCACAAGGAGAATTGAGAACACACTGAAACACACTTGGTTCATTGTGTCTCCCTGTGGCCTCCATTGGCCCTGTACCAGGTCTGCAAGGACAACATCAGTGACCCATTCCTGAGCTCTAGATCAGCAGTGAGGAGCGGTTGCCCCAGACTGCTTTCTAAAATCCCAGGCTCGGAGAGTCATAAGCCCAAGCTCAAAGTGAGCCTTCAAGAGCTAGTCACAAGATCCCACTCCAGAGTTCCCCGTGCTGCTAGCCACCCTGGGTTTTCAGTCTATGGGTTGGTGGCTTCGCCCTGCCACTAACCCCGCCCCCCAACCAGGAATGGACATAGTACATTAGCCACCCCCTGCCACCTCCCCCCAGCTCCACATCTGCCAGTGTGGGTATCAATAGATAGTGGGATAATAGTTTGCAGCCATGGAAGAGTCGCTGGAATATTTACTTATGTCAAATCTCAGAGCACAAATGGATAGCCAATAGTCGGGGTGGTGGTGGGGAGCGTGGGGCGTGAATATAGTTCCAGTCAGCTGGTGGTGGGGACCTCTCTGATGATCTAGTCCTCCTCCCCTGGGGGTCAGCATGACACAGCCCCCAACTCAGGGCACCCACAAGCCCAATATAAAAAGGGGAAACATATTTTCTTGGTAAAAATGTCCAATTCCAAGCTGTGGCTCTTCGTGTAACTTTCAATGAAAGCCTGTAAAACATTGTCCTTTAGCATACATTAAATCAACAAGGTATCTAGAGTTAAGGCATCCAGAAGTAATCTCCAGAGCATTGCCCAGGAGCTTTCAACATAAGGAGGAGCTGCTGGGGCATTTACCAGTCTCAGAAAGCAGTTTCACAGAGCACAAACTATGGCAACTCTGCCCGCCCAGCTGGGGGTGCTCCTCTGCCTACAGCTGGGGAAATTCTGCCTGCCTTCTGCTGCACCTCAAACGACTGGGGGATCTTCCCTTCAAATGGCTGGGAAACTCCTACCTATCCTCCAAGGCTCTCTAAGCAGTTGGGGTAACTCTTGCCCACCCTTTGTGATGCTCCTTGTGGTGGGGGGATCCTTTGCCCATCATCTCGTGGCCCTACACATGGCTGAGGGATCTTACTCCCGTCTGCCACAGTGCTGCATACTGCACAAGGCAGCTATACCAGTCCTCTTCAATGCTCCACGCTGCTGTGGGAACCTTTGCCTGACCTCCGCAGCAATCTTTCAAATGAGGACAATTCTGCCCAGCATCCTTGGGGCGCTACACCAAAGCAGGCACACCCACCCACCACCTTAGCAGGGTTTAAATCCCTTCAGCCCCAGGTCAGGTGATCGGGACTCAGCTATCTCTTTAATTTCTTTTTCTTTTTTCTTCTATTTTTACTTCTTGTCTCTCCTTGTCTCTTTCCCTCCACAGTCTCAGCAAGATCTGTTTTCTCTCTCTTCTCTCCTTTTTCTTCATTTTTCCCTCCTCTATTTCTTTTCATACTTCACTTCAGGCCTCTTGGCCACTACCCTCCAATTAGGGCTACTCCATCTGTCAAGCTGAGGGAGCTCCGCCTGCCCTATGTGGCCTTACATTCGGCTGGGGAAATCCTGCCACTTTCTGCTGAACCCCAAACGGCTGGGTGATCTCCTCTTCAAACAGCTGGTGGAATTCCCACCTATCTCACAAGCCCTCTAAATGGCTGCAGGAACTCCTACACAGCCTTTGTGGTGTAGAGCACCCCAGCTGACTTCCATTGCCCATCCTCTACAGCCCTACAAATGGCTGAGAGAACTTCCTCCCAAATTCCACAGTGCTTCACACTCCTAAGGCAGCTACACCAACCCTCTCCAGCACTCCATGCTGCTGTGGGAACCTCCACCCAACCTCCACAGCGATCTTTCCAACTAGGATAAATCTGCCCACAATCTATGGTGCTTTGTACCAAGAATGGCACATTCACCCAACCTCCACAGAGTTCCTGTGACAGTGGGCACCTCTGAGCTGCTCCAATCTGCCACAGGCCACACCAACACTGCTTCCTGTGAGATACTCCAGTTAAGTTCCACCATCACAGTCCCACAACCACCTGACCAGCATCCCCTGAGAGGACCATCCAACTTGCCCTCCAAATAACAGAATACTGGTTGGCTAGGGCATGAGTGAAACCACAGGATGATAAAGCAGTAGCCTGACCTCCCAGTGCAGTTAGCTGCAGGCAGGTCGAAGAAACACTCCTAGGAGTCTCCCAAAGAAAGAGCCCAGTGAAATTCGACTATCTGGAAAATTATGCCAAACTCCTCTAAAACAACACGTAAATAGTCCCAGAAACCACAATGAAAAAGCAGGAGAAACAAAAGGCAATGTTGGAAGAAGTCCTGAACCTAACAACTTCCATAGAAGAAGCAGACATTGATGTACCACAGAAATAAATCTTCAGAATGCTGCTTAGATTCATACAGGACATGAGGGAAGTAATACAGACAAAGGATTAAATGATAGAGGAAATAAAGGCCATGCACCAAAGGGAAATACAAGACTTAAGGGACGAGATAACAAAATCCAGCAGCAAATTCACAGAATTTGCCAACAGACTTGAGGAGGCAGAGAATCGCACCAGTGAGCTAGAGGATAACCAGGCAGACTTCAACAAACAGGAAAGGCAATTAAAAAAAAAATCAGAGAAGCTGAAGAAAGCCTGAGAGCCATGTCTGATGCTATGAATAGGAACAATCTTAGAATAACTAGAATTCCGGTACAAGACACAATGAAGACATCAATGGCAAAAATAGAGAGGGCATTCTTAGAGGAAAACTTCCCCAAGTTAATGAATGAAAATCAGGCATCCATTCAGGAAGCCGAAAGAACATCAGCTAGACTGAATCCCCCCAAAAGTCCCCAAGGCATATAACAGTTAAATTATCCAACTTTGAGAAAAGGAAAAAATCATAAGAGCAGCTAGGGAAAAACAAGCTGTCACCTATAAAGTAACCAAATAAGAATATGTTCAGACCTACCAGCTGACATGATGAGGAAGAGGAGGGAGTGGAGTAACATATTCCAAAAATTGAAGGAAAATAATGCAAACCCAAGAATAAATTCTCCAGCCAAATTATCCACAAAGATAGATGGAGAAGGAAGAGTCTCCCCAGACAAGGAAAATCTCAAAGAAAACATAAAAAGGAAACCCAGCCATACAAAATATCCTTGTCGACATAGTATGGGGAGAAGAACAACATTCACCGAGCACAAAAGAGACTCCCACACAGAACAACTCCATTAAGAGGACAACAAAGAGAAAACAGCTCCCAAAATAACATTAGCTCAAAGGTGGAAAGAAGGTAAGAATGAACCATACACACACACATACACAACACAGTGATAAGAAATGGAGGTAGGAAAAAAGCCAACACAAAAGGTACAAACACAGTGTCCAGAAATTTATATAATAACTCTGAATATCAATGGACTGAACTCAGGCATTAAAAGGCAGATGCTAGCAGACTGGCTTAGAAAACATAACTCATAGATCTGCTGCTTATAGGAGACACATCTCAAGATTACAGACAAAAACAGGGAGAGAATCAAAGGCTGGAGAAAAATATACCAAGCAAACAGCAATTCAAAAAAGCAGGGTTGTAATCCTAATCTTGGACAAAATTGATCTCAAGGTGCAAACCATAACAAGAGATAAGGAAGGGCACTATATAATGCTCATGGGAACAATAGATCAAGAACCAGTGAGCATAAATATATATACATCCAATGATATACCTGCAAAATTCGGAATTCAGACATTTCAAAAGATGATAAAAGAAATCCCAGGCTTAACAATTATAGTAGATGACTTTAATACACCACTCTCCATAAAACACAGATCATTGGGAAAGAAATTTAACAAGGACACTATAGATGTAAACATTATAGTTGGACGACTTGACCTGATAGATATTTTCAGAGGTCTCCACCTATGTGCACCCCCCCCCAATCACATTCTTTTCAAGCCCACATGGCACATACTAGAAGATAGGCCACATGGTAGGACAGAATTAGAATCTGTTTTAATTCAAGCACATAGAGATAATACAGACCTCCAACCACTATGCCACAAGACCGGAATTCAACAAAAGGATGATTAAAAAAACAAGGTCAAACAATTGGAGGTTGAGTAACTCTATTACAAAAGGAGTGGGTATTAGTCCAAATTAGAGATTAAATTAGGAAGTTTCTAGAAACCAATGAGAATGAGAATACGATGTACTAAAATCTTTAGGACACAGCAAAGGCAGTTATCAGAGTAAGTTTGACAGCAATGCATGCCCTCATGAAAAAGGAAGAGAGACTTATGGTTGCTATGCTGGCACAAAAATTACAGCAATTATAGCAGAGTCAAGAGTAAAACCTTACGAATAGCAAAAGAAAAAAAAATCAGGGCTGAGATATAGGAGAGGGAAAATAAGAAAACTATGGAAAAACTTAATGCAGCTAAAAGTTGGTTCTTTGAAAGAATCAACAGAATCAACAGAACACTGGCAAACCTAACCAAAGAAAGGAAGGAACAAATTTCAATAGCGAGGATGAGAGATGAAACAGGGGACATTACAGCGGATCCTAATGAAATCTAAAGGATAATTACATAGTACTACGAAGGCTTGTACTCCAATGAATTCAACAACTTAGAAGACATGAACAAACACTCAGAAAAACAGTCCCTCCCTTGACTATCCCAGATGGGCATCACGAATCTTAACAGGCCCATATCAATAGAAGAAACAGACAAGGTTACCAAGGGATTGACAACAACAACAAAAATCCCCCAGGCCAGATGGTTTCAATGAAGATTTCTATCAAGCATTCAGGGAAGAATAGAAACGAATCCTACACAAACTCTTCTAGAACATAGAAAAAGATGGCAAATTCCCGAACTCTTTCTATGAAGCTAGTATAACTCTGATACTGAAACCAGGCAAGGATCACATATAAATCCTTGCATCAACAAAATACTTGCCAATAGAATACAAAAGTATATACAACAAATACTTCACCATGACCTAGTGGGACTCATACCAGGGATGCAGGGATGATTCAACATACGAAAAACCATTAGTATTATTTTCCACACTGACATGAAAAATTATAAGACCCACAGGATAATATCAATAGATGTGGAAAAAGCATTTGACAACATTGAACACACATTCCTGTTTAAGACACTCAAAAAGGTAGGAATGAAAGAAAAATTCCTTAGTATAATACAAGTTATATATGAAGAACCAACAGCCAACAAGATATTCAATGGAGAAAAGATGAAAACAATCCCAATGAAAAAGGGGATTTAACATTGTACTGGAGATCTTAGCTAACAACATAAGGCAAAGAAAAGACATCAACTGTATTTGCGTGGGAAAGAAAGAATTGAAACTATCATTATTCACACAGGATGTGATTTTATATATGGAAAATCCCAAAAACTCCAGAAGGGGAGTGTTGGAAATGATAGCGGAATATGGCAGAGGGCAGGATACAAGATCAATAGATTCTCGGACTGCTATACACATCAGACAAGACCACGGAAGAGGGGATCAGAAAGGTAGTAGCCTTCACAATTTCCAAGCACAAATTGAAAAATATAGAGATATACTTGACTATTAAAACAAAAGATTTGTATGAGGAAAAGTACAGAACACTATTTCAAGAAACCAAGAGTGAGCTCAACAAATGGAAGAAGATCCCATACTCGTGGATCAGAAGACTCAGTATAGTAAAGATGTTAGTTCTGCCCAAGGCACTATGTAAGTTTAATGCTATCCCGATACTAATACCATCATCCTTATGCAAAGAATTGGAAACACTGATTACCAACTTCATATGGAGAGGGAAGAAGCCCAGAATTAGCAAAGAACTCCTCAAGAAGAAGGACAAAGTGGGAAAACTTGCTTTACCTGTCTTTAGCACCTATTATACAGGCACAGTGGTCAAAACAGTGTGGTACTGGTATAACGACAGATACTCAGACATGAGTGGTGGGAGAACAGGGCACTAACCCACCCAAGGGGAAGGAGATGAGGGAGAGAGGGACCAGGCTTCAACCCATGCACCAAGACATGAATACAGCATACTGGCATGTAGCAGGGAACCAATAGAGATGTCTGCGGGGCCAGCCCCAATCCCAACTACATGGACCCCCCATCCCTTCCAGAAGAATGCGCTTCAGAGGACAGCACTGAAGTTACAGCTCAGGGAGAGGGGCATGTCTGAACAGAGTACACAGGAGCAACTGAAGAGGGAAGGAGAGAGTGTGGACCACATCCTGTCCCACCAAGCCCTGAGGACCATATACCTGTTCAGAGCAGCCAATGCCGGCCCCACCACGAGACACAGACATGACTTCCCTCACTGACCCATAGTACTACAGGGGACAACACTGGAGACACAGCGGGAATTGTGTCCTATCAGACCCCATCACACTGGGGTGAAACACTAAAGGTATGCAAGAGAGCAGCAAGGGGAGCAAAGCAATGAAGTCCCAGGGGAATACCAAAAATGGACTTTGAGGCCAGGGTGTGGCACCCCATCAGACTCCACTGGAAAACACTCCTAAGTGTCAACAAACAGACCTGGAACTATTTATAGACTTTTTTGTTGTTTTGTTTTGCTTCTGTCTTGTTTTTGTGCTTATTATTCTCTGCATGTCTCTATAGATAAGCATAGGCAGGATAAGGAATCCAGGGGGCTCCCAGGGGACATGAGAGAGGGGGAGGCAGGGGAAAGGACAGGGAGTGTCAACCAACCCAGGGAGAAGAGAACAAGTGGTCTAAAATCTATGGCAAGGAGGGCATAGGAAGCCTCTTGGGGCTTGATCAAGGGCATTTACAGAGGTCTAAATACAGGCATGTACGTATGTAAATATATCTATATATAATGATAGGGAATAGATCTATGTACACATATTTATATGTTAAGTATTAAGGTAGCAGATGGACATTTGGCTTCGACTCAAGTACTCCCTCAATGCAAGAACACTTTGTTCTAATAGCCCGGCATTCTGTGATGCTCACCTTTCCGACATGATTGCTGAAGACAAAATGGGAGCATAAGCAAATGTGGTGAAGAAAGCTTATGGTGCCCGGCTATCAAAAGATATAGCATCTGGGGTCTTAAAGGCTTGAAGATAAACAAGTGGCCATCTAGCTGAGATGCAACATAGGTCCACATGGAAGAAGTACACCAGCCTGTGTGATCGTGAGGTGTCGATAGGATCAGGTATCATACATCAGAGACGCAGAACAAAAATTATATCAATGTGAATGAGAGGGAGCATGGAGTGGAGGCCCAAAGCCCATCTGTAGAAAACTGGACATTTCCTTACAGAGGGGTCAAAAGGTAGAGACGAGCCAGTCAGGGTGCAGTATAGCACTGATGAAACATACAAGTTTCCTGTAGTTCTCTAATGCTTCCTCCCCCTCCACTATCATGACCTCAATTCTACCTTAAAAATCTGGCTAGTCCAGAGCATGTTCACAGGGATAAGATAAGAACTTGCAACGCAGGGAATCCAGGACAGATAAACCCCCAAGGACCAATAATGAGAATAGAGATACCAGAAGGGTAAGGGAAAGGTGTGGGGGAGAGGAGTGATTGACATATTACCCCTTCCTAGGGAGACAGACAACAGAAAAGTGGGTGAAGGGAGACAGCAGTCAGTGTCAGACATGGGGGGAAAATGATAAATTATCAAGGGTTCATGAGGGAGGGAGACGGGGGTGCAATGAGGTGCTGATATAAAGGGCTCAAGTAGAAAGAAAAGGTTTTGAAAATGATGATGGCAACACATGTACAAATATGCTGGATGCAATGAATGAATATATGGATTATGATAAGAGCTGTAAGAGCCCTCAATAAAATGATTTATTAAAATAAATTTTAAAAAACCCTTTAAGCTGAAATTGAACTCCAGAAGGCCATCTTTAAATCCAATAATCTCACTGCATTGAGTTGATACTGACTCTTTGGGACCCTATAGGACAGGATAGACTTGCATCAGTGAGTTTGAGATTGTAACTGCAGAAATAGAACGCCACATCTTTCAGCAGAAGAGCTGCTGGTGGTTCAGAACTGCTGACCTTGAGGTTGAAGCTCAACTTGTAACCACCATGCCACCAGGGCTCCTGGTCCAACAGTGGTTTGTGATAATTCGTGAAGAACATCGTGCTCTTCGAATGATTGATTTGTGTGCAGTCAGGTTTAAAAGAGCAATCAGTAATTTTTGAACTATTCTTCAAGAAATTGTACAGAAACCTGCATGTGTACAGAGTATTGTGTTCTCTATCATGGCCTTGCTTATGATGGTAACAGGGAGTATAAAAATCTGTGGAAGATTTTTTAGTGTGTGCTATTTAAAAAAATTTTTAATTCAAAGTGTTGTCTCAATTTTCAAACAGTGTATTAACAATACCATCCATTACTACTATTGGTTTAATAGTATTGCTGTCGGAACTCTAATAAGGCTCCAAGAGAGCTAAGATTGTAGAGCCCCTACTTGAGATGCTGGTGTGTGAATTGGAGCTAAAAAGAGAGGGAAACGGTGATGCCTTCATGCCGTCCTTTCCCAGAATGCCTACCCTAGGTTTCCTACCTAAGGTATTCTGGGTCCTTCATTTGATCTGGGAAGTGAGGGGAAAAATGCAGGAAGAGCTCCCCCTTGGAGCCTCGATCAGTGGCAGGTTCTCCCAGTGGACACTAGGGGGCGGTGTGGCACAGGGAGCACAGGCTCAGCTGTCCAGGCTCCTGTAGACCCAGTGACTCATGTGCACTGATGGGGAAACAGCTCAGGAACTGTGACCTGACCACTGTCAGATGAGAGCTCATTTGCATGAAGATTCCCACCCCTCAAAGGGTGTTTGGGCTTATAATGAGAGCCAGGGAAGCTGACTGTGAAGAGCAGGCCTGAAAAGTACAGTCCTTGGGTGTCTACACCATGGCCTGG
Organism: Echinops telfairi; assembly: GCF_000313985.2. Lineage (NCBI taxonomy): Eukaryota > Metazoa > Chordata > Mammalia > Afrosoricida > Tenrecidae > Echinops > Echinops telfairi. The sequence goes on from NW_022103926.1 coordinate 7,483,781, forward strand.
ATTTCTCTACTGCTTACCCTTCTGACTCACTGCATAGGTCAGGGTGGGGAGGGGGCTTTGGGACAGGGAGTGGAGAAAGATGACACTGAACCTTCATGCCTCTGTCCCCGCTCTTGTTAATTTGTCTTTTCCCTGTTTTCAGGTGCCATGTCCCAGGCTGTGGTGACTCAGGACCCTTCACTGACCACAACTCCAGGAGGGACAGTCACACTCACCTGTGGCTCCAGTGCAGGGGCCGTGACCAGCAGCAACTATCCTGCTTGGGTCCAACAGAATCGCTACCAGGTTCCAAGGGGTCTAATCGGTAGTACCAGCAATAAAGTCCCAGGAGTCCCTGCCAGGTTCTCTGGTTCCCTGCAGGGAGACAAAGCCGTCCTCACCATCACTGGAGCCCAGATGGAGGATGAGGCTGACTATTATTGTGCTCTGTGGTTCAGCAACCATTTCCACAGTGACAGATGCTGGAGAGGAAGTGAGACAAGAACCCTCTGGGGAAGAGAATCTGGCAGTGACTTCAGTATGGCTGAGGTAGGAAGTCCACCTCTCGTCTAAGTGTTCCAGGTTTGAGCCACGCCCCCTTCTCCGCTGTCTCCATGAGGCAGAGGAGTAAGGAGGCCAGAGAACACCTGAATTCTTCCCTTTCACCATAAAGGTTTACTATCCTACGTGTCCTTGGGTTGTCTGCCAAGTGCCATCAATAGTGACTGATGCCTTTGTTATAGAAAGTCTGAAGAAATAGTATCTGTTCATCCTGAAAACAAAATGGAAAAAACCCAATACTCTTGGCCCGGCTCTGACCCTCACTTCTGAGTCTTCCATTTATGCTCACAGAGGCTGGATCTTTGCTGGTGTTGTCTCAGGGAGCTTGTGCTCCATGGATCCAAAGTCCAGATTTACTTTATCCCAGGCATCTATTTTGTTTTAGCTCATCATTTATGACACCAGATAAACAGCACTCCAGTTTCTTCTCTTAAAAAATATATTCTTTTAAATTACGTGCGAGTTTCATTTGAGGTACTCCGTTTTGTATTTGTTAACATACAGTACTTCACAAACCACTCAATAGCGTGCCCCGTTCCCCTTTGACTTCCCTTCTCCTTGCAGAATACTGTCTTCCCTTTCACCCCAGTTAATGCCTGTCTACCTTCTAGCCTATGACTTCACCACCTCCACCCAGAAACCATCAACATTGATTCTTTTGGAATGAATCCCTCCCCACCTTATAACAGTGGTCTCATACAATACTTGTCTTTTTGTGATGGACACATTTCACTCAGCGTAATGTTCTCCGAGTCCATCCATGCCATGAGGTGCTTCACAGTTTCATCATTGTTCCTTAGCAACACCTAGTATTCTTTTGGGTGCATGTGCACCGTTTCTGTGTCCATTCTTCATGAATAGGAATTCAGGGGCTTCCTTGTTCTTGCCTGCGTGGCAGTGCTGCGATGGACATGCGTGTGCATGTGTCTTTTCTATTTTGGCTCTTCCTTCTTTAGTGTAGCAAATGGATTTCTGAATCCTATATTTCTATGCCCAGTGTTTAAGGAAGTGCTCTATTGCTTCCCACAGTGATCGCACGTTCTTACAGTTCCACCATTAGTATAGGATGGTCCCAATCTCTCCACACTCTCTTCACCATTTGTTACTATATAGAAGAAAATTGCTAACAATGCTGATGTAAGGTGATATGTCATTGTTCTTTTGATCTACATTTTTCGGATAACTAGTGAACTGGAGTGTTTCTTCATGAAATGTTTTACCACTTGTAGTTCTTCTTTGGTAAAATGCCTGCTCATGGCCTCTGCCCAGTTTTCAATTCGGTTATTCAACTTGAAGAGATGTACAAGTGTAGGGGTGGTATTCAACTTGTCAATCAGGTCCAGCCTGATGGTGTCTCCTTTCGGGCGTGGCCTTCTCATAAGGAGGGTCCTAAGAACCTCCCCTTCTTTCTCTGCCTTCACCTGTCCCTGATTGCTGCCAGAGCCCCGGGATGCATCCACTGCCATTGATTCCACATGACTCTGCACATACCAACTTGTGATGTTCCTGCATTCTGCATCATTTCTGGTGAATGCATGAGTCTAGGGACTCATGGGCTGGTATTGGACTTAATGATTTCAATTGGACTGGCCTGGGATATTTTCTTGATATATAATTACTTCTTGATATAAAGCTCTTTCTTT
>NW_022103926.1:7487121-7491549 GCF_000313985.2 Echinops telfairi
TTACGTTCCCCTTGATCCTGCCCTACCAGGTCTCCCACACCCACCTCCCCACCAATTTGGATCGATATTTTCTTGATATATAATTACTTTTTGATATAAAGCTCTTTCTTACACATATGTGAGTGTTACTGGATTTGTTTCTCTATTCAAATTGGCCTAACACACTGATTTTTACCTCCAAGCTTGCGGGTTCTCTTTTTATTCTTTTGATGAAGTCTTTTTATTTTTTAATAATATTTTTATTGACATATCTTACTCATTCTAATATATCTCTTCCCTTCCCATACAGTTCTGTTGTTCAATACAATCAATAGTATCAAACAGCCCCCACCCCTCCACCCACCCCTCACCCTCTCATTTTCCATACTCTCAGGGAACCCTTACTTCTGTCAGTGTCTCTGAGGGGTCATCTATCTTGAGTTCCATGTGCTGAGAGATCTTAAATGTACAAATGAACATACGGAAGTCTAACATGACCAGTGAGGTATAACACATACAGAGCATAATAGTAAAGGGGGGAAATCTTAAAGAACTAGAGGACAGTTATGTGGTTCCTCAGTGCCACACCGCACCCTGGATTCATTCTCCATTCTGTGAGGCCCTTCTAAGAGGGACTATCCAATTTTATTACTGGTGGACATTAGGCTTCCACTACATCCAGTCCCCTTCATATCAATTTGGATGCGTGCTTCTTGAACTTCTGATACCTCTTCCCATCGACACATCATGATCACACAACCTGGTGTGCTGCTTCCATGTGGGATTTGTTGCTTCCCTGATAGATGACTACTTGTTTAACTACAAGCCTTTAAGACCCCAGATGCTCTAACTTTTGATAGCTGGGCATCATCAGCTTCCTTCACCACATTTGCTGATGCACCCATTTTTTCTTTAGCAATTGTGTCAGAGAGGTTGGTACCATACAAAGCCACATTATAAGAATAAACCATTTTTGTACGGAGGTAAGATTTAAGTAGAGGCCCAAAGTCCATCTGCTTCCATGTTGCATTTTACATCTGTATACATACATAAACAAATATACACATATTCAAACACACACACACACACACACGTGTCTGTGTACTGGGTTTTGTTTTTTGTTCTTTCCTCCGACTTCACTATTATGCTTGCCTGTCATTCACCTCTCAGTAATTCCTCTCAGATACAATTCAATTGATCAAACACATCCAGAAAATCTACACTCTCCTTCAGTCCACTTTTGAACTTGTGAGGAAGTCTTTTAAGGCACACAAGTGTCTTACCTTTAGAAAGACTGAGGCATCTGTTTTTGTCTTCTGCTGAGTGTTTTTCATTAGGCTTGGTAGTAGCTTCATTATGCTTTGCATTAGGATCCTCAAATGTGTCCCTGCTTTCTCATTGATGAACATTATTGCTGTAGGATTTATGCTCGGGTCTTTAACTCCTCTTGAATTTGCTTCTCTATATAGAATGAGGCGTGGGTCCTGTTTCATGCTTCTGAAAATGGAAATTTAATTTTGCAAGGGCCATTTGGTGAAGAGAGCACCTCTACGCCATTGAGTGTATTTTGGCTCTTTGTTGAAGATCAGTTGTCTGCAGGTGGAAGGTTTTGTTGCTGGGTCCTTTATTCTATTCCATTGGTCTACATAACTATTGATGTACAGTATCAGGATGTCTTGACTACTGTGTCTGTATAATCGATTTTGAGATTGGGACACATGGCAGTTACATGATCTCCTGTCAACTTGTGAAGAGGTGGAATCTAGTCTATTAATCAGGTCGCATCTTGATGACTTCATTTGGACATGCAAAGGATATAAATAGCTCACTAGAGGCCAGATACACTCTCTGCTTCATCTTCCTGTTGACAAGCCACATGGAACCAAGCTGATGGAACCAGAGCCCTGGAGCTGAAGGAGCTACATGGAGACCCATGCCAGCACTGAGATGCTTCCACCGCCACTGGATTCACAAGACTTTCCACCCATTGGCCTGTGATCTTCCTGCACTCAGCATCATTGCATGTGTTGCATGAATCTGAAGAGGAAATTATAGACTGGTATTGTACATATGGCCTAATACCAGTCTTATGGAGTTGGTCTGGACTGGGCCAGGATGCTTTCTTAATATACAATCACTCTTTGATATAAAGTTCTCTATTACACATACATGAGTGTCTCTGGATTTGTTTCTCCAGTCAACCCTAACACAGGACATGAGAGGCCTCCTACTGTGCCCACACTGTGATGCTTTCCTATCCTTGAAAAGGAAACATTTTTGCATTTATGTAGGTCTCCCAAGTCTTTTGTTTCTCTGGTTGTATTTGTTCTTTCAACTTGTCTTGAGGGTATGGTGCTGTTGTTAGATGTCAAGGAGTTGACTCTGATTCACAGTAACCCTATGTACAAACAAATGAAACTATGTTAGACAGGGTTGGCTAGAGAAACAAATAAAGGGACTCATATGTGTAAGAGAGAGCTTTATATCAAGAAGTAATTCTATATCAAGTAAACATCCCAGACCAGTCCAGATCAAGTCCATAAGTCTGATACTACTCCTTAAGTCCAATACTAGTCCATGAATCCCTCTTCAGATTCACACAGCGGCATGAAATGATGCAGAATGCAGGAAGGTTACAGGCTGGTGGGTGCAAATTCTTGTAGATCTAATGGTGGTGGACGCATCTTCAGGGCTCTGGCTACCATAAACGTGACTTGTGACTCTTCAATAGGAAAGTGAAGCTGAGAGTGTGGCCCACCTTTAGGGAGAGAGAGAAAGAGGCTGGCCTCAAAGAACCATTTATCACCCTCCAATCAAGCTGTGCGCTGATTGATAGGCTAAAAACCCCACCCACATGGCCCTACAGGAGCCACGTTCACACAATAAATGCTAAGTATTGTTGCCTACCACTTCCTTCAAGATGACACTAGGATATGTAACTCTCACAGGAACACTCTCCAGTCCTGCACCATGCCCACAATTCTTCTTATGTTTGAACCAATTTTGCAGCCCATGTGTCAATGCATCTTTTCAAATGGGCATCCTCTTTTTTGCTGAACCACTACTTTACCAAGCTTGATGTCCTTCTCCAGGGACTGGTCTCTACTGATAACACTTCCAAAGTGCAAGCGATGAAATCTTGACATCCTTGTCTCTAAGGAACATTTTGACTGTACTTCTTCCAAGACAGATTTGTTTGTTCTTTTGGCCATCCATGCTACTTTCAATATCATTTGCCAACATTCTAGTTCAAGTGAATAAATTTTTCTTTGATCTTCCTTAGTCAATGCCCAACTTCCACATGCATATGAAGCAATTGAAATGACCATGGCATGGGTCAGGTGACCTCAGTTATCAAAGTAAAATTCTTGTTTTTCAGCATTATTAGGAGGTCTTGTGCAGCAGATCATAACAAACTATGGATAGCCTTGAGAAGAAAGAAAAGTCTAGAAAACATCATTGTGCTAACTTGGAACCTGTATGTGGACCAAGAGAGAGGTAGTCATTTGAAGAGAACAAGGGAATGGTTTAAAATCAGAAAAAGTGTGTGTCAGGGTTGTGTACTCTACCATACTTATTTAATCTATATGCTGAGAAAATGATCAGAGAAGCTGGGTTATACGAAGAAGAATGCAGTATTAGGATTGGAGGAAGGCTTATTAACAGCATTTCAATATGCAGATGATACAACATAACTTGCTGAAAGTGAGGAGGACTTGAAACACTTGCTAATGAAGATCAAGGATTGAGCAAATAGTGTATGCACATATACAAAGCAAAGTAAAAAGTACTGTTACAACAATCATAGAAAAATTTATTAAATATAAAATGTGACATTATTGTTTCTCCACCTGTCATCCTTCTAGGTCCATAGATTCTTGAAGATATTTTCACGTCTCTAACCTCTCAATGAAGAATTCTGCACTCTTCAATTTACATCACGTCCATGTGGAAGCTTTGGCATCCTTGAGGGCCTCAAACTGCGTTTTTTATTTTATTTTATTTTTACCATGTTCTTTGTGTTTGGGCAACAAAAAGAAATTTTAAGTTGCAAGATCAGGATTGTAGGATGGATGTGTTAGGCTTTCCCAGTGAAATTCTCTTAGGTAGCCCTTGCTACTCTGTAAATATAAGAACGTGCATAGTCATGATGTAAAAACAAAACAAAATAAAAACCAACTTTAGTGCAATTTGCCTAGTCCTTTGCCCACTGATTACAATCCAGTTTTCAATTACAAACCTCCAATAAACCCTAATGACTGTATTGTTTCCTCATGCAAATCTATCAAGATTAAAATTTTATTTGCAGTGTAAAATGTATTAAACGATACGAATCAATACTTCAACCATGCAGAGAAGAATCATAAAACCATCGCCACACTGGAAAACACTCCTAAAGGCCAACAAACAGTCCTTGAACTGACTGCAAGCTTTTCTTTCTTGTTGTGT
>NW_022103926.1:7493434-7494512 GCF_000313985.2 Echinops telfairi
CAAGGAGCCATTACTCCAGCTACTATCAAAATTTTTACTTTTTCTGGTTTCTGGTTTCAAGTTTGCCTTTGATTAACTTCACGCATCCTTCGATGTACTCCTGGGCTTCTTTGGCGAAACTGGTTTCCTGCAAGTGATAGTTCACAACAATATCAATATTAGTGATCACCATACTTTCTGTTCCATCAGCATCAGGGCCTTCAGCTGAGGCATTTCTATGAGCGAGTCATCAATGTTACCTTCTGTTCTACTGACTGTCTTTCCCTCCACTTCCCACACAGCCTGTCCGCCATCTCCTGGATGTTGAGGATGTCAGAGAACATCCCATCATGGCTAATGAGGTCCGGGTAGATAATCATGATGGCAGCTAGAGGATAGAGAGAGATAAAAGTGGTTCTAGCTTAGCAGGAGCCTGGAGCACAGAGTGAGTGTGATGTAGCCTGAGCTGCACTCCAGGTCTAAGTGTAACTCTTTATAGGAGTAGAAAGGCTCATCTTACTCCCTTGGAGCAGCTGGTGGCTTAGAACTGCTGACTTTGTGGATTGTAGTTCAACTCATAAACTCTACTCCACCGGAGCTTGAAATATATCAAAAGTGTATTAATTAAAGTGTATGATATTAAAAGTTTTGACCTCCAGATAAATCTCTTGCTCTGCTCTAGCATCTCTGCCTGTGTTCATTGGGTTCACAGGTGTGACCTCACCACACCCTGGGAAATACAACTCTACCCTCATCCCACACAAGCAAGAGTCAGGGCCTAGTCTGGGCTTGAATATCTCAAAGGAGGCAGCAGTTTTGCAGGGAGCTCCCTCTCTCCCCTTGACCGCTGGAGGAGTTAAGAAGACTGGAGTGTTCAGGCAATTCTGAGAGACTCAGGTTGTGGTGGACTTTGGATCTCCACCAGGGCCTGAGCTCCTTTTCTGGGGACTCTCCTCACTCACTGCCCAGGTGACCATAGACTGGGCATCAGAGCTGGGGATGAAAGAACCAAATAGCATGAGATAGTTTATTGTGCCAGCCTGGCCGATAAACACAAGTGGGATTAACTGAAGGGCAGAGAGATAAATGGCTTGGTGAG
>NW_022103926.1:7494612-7495700 GCF_000313985.2 Echinops telfairi
AAATATATTAAATTATCAGCAATTTGATTTTATCTCTCTAGAGAACCCTGTCTAACACAGAGCACTATATGTGTCCCTGACCATTGACCTCTCGCTCACTCCTTGTATTTCCTGACCTTCAGAGTCTTGGGGCCAATGTGCATGATCTACCCATCTTCAATGTTTGAGCCTGGAGAGAAGATGGCCTCCATCTCCTGCACAGCATTTCTGCACTGGTACCAGCAGCTCCCCGAAGATCCCCCAAGAGCCTCATTTACGATACAATGATAGACTCAGACTCCAGGGAGAATGATGAGGTTGTCCCAATAATTATCCCACCATGATTCTTAACAGTTGCAGGAACCCAAAGGGAACAGTTCCACTCTGTCCTATGAGTCAGAATGGAGTCAATGGCAGGGAGTTTTCTTTTGAGTTCATTAGGGTCCGTTTCCTTGACAATGGACACCAAAAAGACAAAAGAATCAATCTCACTGCCATCGAGTTGAAGCTGTCTCATAGCTCCTTGACCCTGTCCACTCGAATCAGCAGCAACATAGGGATCTGTAAAGGTCCCTCCTCTCTGGGTCATTTTATTATTCTCTAGTCAAAAATGCTGCCCAAGCTTGTAAATTATATGCCTACACTGCAACATGTTTCTATTATTTGTTGAGTATGATTTTTGCTTTAGCAAACCTCTAAGTTAAAGCTCCAGGATTGATGATCCTCTCCTTAGGAGAGAGATGCTGGTGTGTGAGCTGGAGCTAAACGAGAGGAAGAGAGGGAGACATTCAATTCTCTCCTCCCCCAAATGTCTCACTTAGGCTTTCTGCTCCAGGAAAGAAAGTGGAAAATGACCCTCTGGGAAGGAAGACTTACAGAGGTGGAGCCACCCTCAGTGGCAGGTTCTCCCGTGGGTACTAGTGGGCGAAGTGGCACAGGGAACACAGGCTCAGCTGTAGAGGCTCCTATATACCCCATGATTCATGGGCACTGATGGTGAGGTAGTTAGTTTATTGTGCCAATCTGGCCAATAAACTCATGTGGGATTAATTGAAGGGTGGAGAGATAAATGGCTCAGCGAGCCTCACCTTTCTTGTCTCTTGCTCTTT
>NW_022103926.1:7497338-7500339 GCF_000313985.2 Echinops telfairi
CAAGATGAGCAGAGTTAACAAGGACGACTCACAACAGTCCTAAGTCTGTGACCTTGAGGAGGCAGATCACAAGGCATCCGTGGCACACTTCACACTTGACCACACTCAGAGACTCCCCATACACACGGCATCTAAATCAACACCACGGAGCTACTCTACCTGCAGGATTGCCGTGGGTCAGCACTGACTTCATGGCAGTAGGTTGGGTTTTGTTGCGAAGTTCCTTATTGACTTAGATTGAAATCCAGACATCAACATGACTGCCGGGGGGAAGCCAGGGTTGTGAGCTTTACCTCTAACTCTCTGGAATAGTTCGGTGTTGGCATTTTGAAGGTACCGTGTGAAATTTAAAGCAGAAAGCAGGGCCCTGTTCAAGTGCCTTAATAAAGAACAGTTGAGTTCTCAGTCTCAGTGACAATTACCAAGGGGATTAAAATTCATGCTCTGCAGGTGGTGGGCATGAAAATGTGTCACCAAGATCCCATTTCAAGGACAGAGTGCAGCTTTTGTGCAGTGAAGGGCTCCTTCAGCATCCCTGCTCTGTAAAGTGCACTCATCCAGCACTTGTTCTTCCAAGAGAGACCGAACACACAGGCTGATGGACACGAGAGTATGAAGACCAGGTCAATTGACAGTGTAAGGAAACTTTCTGATCCAAGATACATCCTGGTAAGTTCAAAGTTCATACCTGAGGATTCAGTGTCCACCCCAAATTGAGGACATTGTTTAGGACTGAGTCCTGAATCAGAAGACTTTGTGACTGAAGGAACTAAGGGTTGTAAGTAGGAGTGGCACCTTTTGCTATCTCTGCCAGCGATTTTGTGTGTCCAGTCCTTTTATATTTGGGCCCTGTGACTTTAAAGGTCCTGATTCCTGGAATAAACAGCTTCAACCAGTGGACATTGTGAGTCCAATTAAGTTCCAAGTTCAGTTGCATTTGGTTCCTTCAGAGTCCTCATGCCATGAGATAATCAGACAAAGTGAAACATTCCCTAATAGGCAAGATCCTTTAACTCTGAGCATCAGCATTAGGTAGGCTGCTCTGAAACCACGAAGGACAGCTGTCTGTCTGACATCTATGTGATAAAGTGACATGTCTTCACTCTCCAAGGTTGATAACTAGGGTAAAGCTTTGTCAATACAAATCTTAAAAAGACAGATGTGGGCTTCCTTACCAGGATTAGGCCAACTATGTGCAGATATGAGGACCAATCTAGAATGGGGATAGAGGGGGAGGAGCATTAAAATGTTTATAGCCTCAAGACTAGTTGAAGCAGCAGGTATTGTGCTTCATACCACTGCAGTTTTATTGAAAGTTTCCCCCAGGGAAAGAACCCAACAGTGTTATGTAAAATTCGGTCTCAGGATGTACTCTCTGGAGCCAAGAGATATGAGCAGTGCAAGGGGTGGACTGTGGTGGATACATTATTTAGCTGCCATCACCCCCTATCAGGAACTAAACTTTACCTTCATCAGCAACTGAAATTCTCAGTTGGACTTGAAATTGCTCTTCTGTGACTGGGGATACAGTTGGGCCTGAACACAGAATTTAGAGGTGACTGATGTTATCACAAAGCTAAGATGTCAGAGAATGAGAAGTCCCAGACCTTGCTGTGGGGAAGAGGACTCATCTATCTGTGAATACTGACCACAGACCACTTGTTAGAACAGGATGACAAAAGAGTCTGCTTTGCGCAGCCTGGAGGGAATCTCAGGAGGATCTTGGTCTCAGTGCATCTAACAATAAGGGACGGGGGATTCGAGAGAGCATGTGAGACGCTTAGCCAACTTGAGATAGAAAAATTTTTAACCCCAAAGGACATTTAGATAGAGATCATTATAAATGTCTTCACAAAGTCTATAACAAAGAACCCATCTTAACATATATGTGTTTTCAACAACAACAACAACAACAAAATGCTTTCATTTTATTCGCTGAGAACTACTTTCCAATAAGAGTAGTAAATAGAAGATCAAAGTGGACTACATTCATCACAGAACTAGTCAAAACAGTGAAAAGATGGAAATATCCTAACTGCCCATCAATGGCAGGATGAATACACAAAGTATAGTATATACGCATCATGGAATACTATGCAACATTTAAGAATAATGATGAATCTTTGAGAAACCTCATACTGTTGGCGAACTTGGAAGACATTGTGCTAAATGAAATAAGTCAATGTGAGAAGGACAAATGTCTAAGCACAATGCCATAAAAATAAACCAGAAAAAATTTCACACTAAAAGACACATTTTAATGGTTATTAGCAATGAGGGGAAAGGAGGGTAAGTTACTAAAGACATTGTGGTTGTTGTTAGGTGTCATTTCGTCTTTTCTGACTCATAGCTACACAATATAGAGGAGATGGAAACACTGCCCAGTCCTAGACCCGCTTCACAATTGTTATGTTGGAGTTCACTGTTGTAGGCACTGTGTCAATCCACCTCATCAACAGTCAGCATGGTGTCCTCCTCCACACACCAATCTCTTCTGAAAACAGGCCCAAAATATGTGAGGCAAAGTCTCACCATTTTCACTTCTATGCAGCATTGTGGTAGACTTCCTCCAGGACAGCATAGTTTTTGATGCTGGTCGTCCACGGCATGGTCCATGGCACCATCCGTCCTTCTGTTGTTTTCAGGTGTCGCCAGGTTGGCTCTGCCTCACAGTGACCCTGGCACAGCAGATGACATACCGCACCCGTCTCCCTCACCAGCCTCACCACAGTTAAGCGTGAGCCCATCGTGAGAGTTACTGAATCCACCCACTGCACCCAGAGCCGTCTTTTCTTTCTCCTCACTCTATTCTACCAAGCTTGATGTCCTTCTCCACGGACTGGTCTCTCCAATGTGAGATAAAATCTGACTATGCTAGTTTCCAAGGAGAATTCCAAGATCAATGACTGTACGTTCCCAAGACAGATGTATGTGTTCTGGCAGTTCTGTGATCCTTTCGAAAGTCTTAGCCAACACCATACAGTGAACCCTCGCCACTTCG
>NW_022103926.1:7500439-7502092 GCF_000313985.2 Echinops telfairi
AGCATCTTTGCTTTTCAAACCTTTAAAGAGGTCGTTGCAGCAGATTCACTCAATGCAGTGTCTTGTTTGATTCCTTGACTGCTGCTTCCATGAGCATTGATTGCTAACACAAGCAAGACAAAATCCTCGACAATGTCAATCTTTCCCCATTTATTATGATCTTCCCTGTTGATCTATGTGAGGAAATTGGTTGCATTAACATTGAGTTGCAATCCATACTGAAGACCGTAATCTTATATATTCCAATAAGATTCATCAGCAAATGCTTTAAGTCCTCCTCAGTTTTGGCAAGCAAGCTTGTGTCAGGTCCATATCCCAGAACACATACGGATAGCACCGTGTGTAGACACCATGCAGACACATATTTTGTGCAACAAAATAACTTTTCTAGCATCATTTGTTGATAATTACCCATTACTTATTACTTTTCCCCATTAAGAGTAGAAAATTCAAGATAGGAAATGTAAATGGTAGGAGTTACAGAAAGTTCTCAGTGAAAAGTAAATTTCACTCACTCATCACATTTCATGGCCCACTAGTTTCCATCCACAGAGTAGAAGGCAGGCTCAGTGTCTTGGCAGCTCTGGCAGTGGGGTGTGGTGTGGATGGGGCTCTGTCTCTCCTGGGCTCTCTGCTCAGTGGCTTCCTTAGGAGTCTTTATTAGCAAGACCTGGTTGCCACCACTGTCCTGAGAACTGGGAGCTGTGACTCTGAGTTGTGATCAGGAGACTGTGAGCTGTGAGATATTATCTACCAACTGGGATCTGGGATCAATGCTCTGGGAGTTGGGAGCTAGGAACTAAGACCTTGGTAAGGAGGCTGGGTGGTTCAGCAGGTTGGTGATCCGTGAGGACTAGAGCCATGTGGCCAGCAGAGGGTGCTGTGGAACTGTTCTTTGAGGGCTCCTTGCTGGGCCCTGCTCTTTGTTTTCAACCCCTGAGCAGGTTAGAGGCTTGAAGGAGGATTTAGACCATTGTGCTCAAGGGACTGTGACCTCAGAGCAGCTGTCAGAACTACCCAGAGCCTTCTAGGCAATCTCTGACCAATGAGACCAAGGGCTGGTGAATTTCTCTTATACCCCTGCATTTTACAACAGAGAAACTGCCCAGGATTGGGTGCTGGGGGTGTGGTAAAGAATCAAGGACATTTTTGAATGCAGAAACTCCACCCCCACGTGTCCTTAGAGAGAAAATAAGAGAGACCAAGGGGACATCAGGGTACAGAGTTCTTGAGCACCTGCACCATGACCTGGCTTCATCTCCTCTTCTCTCTGTGCACAGGTGAGAGCTGGCCTGCTCTGGGCTAATGTCGCCTCCTCACCAACCTGAGCTCCTCTCCTCCCTCACTCGATCACTGTTCTTTTTCTCTCTCCTCCAGTGTCTGTGACTCAGGCTGTGAGTCAGCCACCCTCAGTGTCCAGGGAGCTGACGCAGACGGCCACGCTCACCTGCACTGGAAACAGCAACAATGTGGGTTATTGGGGAGCAGTTTGGGTGCAACTGCATGAGGACCAGTCCCCCAAAACTGTGATGTATAGGAATCACAACCGACCCTCAGGGATCTCAGAGAGGTTCTCTGGCTCCAGGTCTGGCAATGTGGCCACCCTGAGCATCTCTGGGCTGAAGCGCGAAGATGAGGCTCAATATTACTGCG
>NW_022103926.1:7503859-7506878 GCF_000313985.2 Echinops telfairi
CCTCAGAAACCCATATTGGCTAGAAGACTTAAAGCACACAACATTCAAAGTGAGGTGTCAGCGAAGACTACGTGGAGAAACACACCAAATTGGGTGATCCAAACATTGTTAATAAGAAAATTCATGAGCAGAAGAGGGTATTGTTTTAGATCTTTAATTTTGACCAAAAGAATTGCAAAGGGCTGTGGATGACTTTGAACGTCCATAATGTCCCTGAACAGCTTCCACTTTTTTGTCGGTTTTCTACCCTATCAACCATGATGTCTTTCTCCAGGCACTGGTCTCTCCTGATAACATGTCCAAAGTACATGAGGAAAAAGTCTCTATTCTTACCTATAAAAGACATTCTAGATGCACTACTTCTAAGGCAGATAGGTTGGTTTTCTGGCAATATAAGATAATGAACATTCTTTGCCAGCACCATAATTCAAGTGCACAATTCTTCTGTCTTCCTTATTCATGGTCCCACATTCTCATACACATGAACCAATGGAAATACCAAGGCTGAGTGAGGGAGACCTTACTGTTCAACATTTTAAATAAGTCCTGTATGGCAGATGTGTCAGACCGGTGGACTAGAGAAGAAAATTCATAGATACTCATGTGTATAATAAAAAGTTTTACATAAACGAATAATTGTATATTATGAAAACATCCCAGCCCAGTCCAGATCAAGTCCATAAATCCAATATTAGCCCGTATGTCTCATACCAGCCTGTAAATTCCTCTTCAAACTCACTCAACAAAAGCAATGACGTTGAGTGCAGGAAGATCACAGGCTAGTAGGTGGGAAGTCTTGTAGATGCACTGGCTGTGGAAGCATCTTGGCACTCGTGGGTCTCCACGTGTCTCCTCCAACTCCAGGGCTTTGCTCTATCAGCATAGCTCCATGTGGCTTGTCACCAAGAACGTTTCACAGTGAGAGAATCAGAGAAAGTATGGGTCTTGCTTCCAGAGAGGAAGACAGGAGTTCCCAGAATCCTCAGGAGAAGGCCATGCCCACACAGAGGACCCATGGCTACGATCTTATTGACAGGCTAGACTCCACTTCACAACTCTACAGATTATGTAACTACCACAGCAGCTTAGCCCAGAGCAGTAATTTCTTTGATTTCTTGACTGCTGCTTCCATGAGCTTTGATTGTAGCTCCAAGCAAGATTATGCTTAACCTTTTCCCCAAGGATCATGACACTGTCAATGGGTTCAGTCACCAGTATTTGAAATACCCCTGAGGGAGCTTCCAGCACCACAGCAATGTGCAAATGTCACAGTAGGACAAACTGCAGGGAAGCAGGACGCTGTACTGTGAGGTAAAACGTGCCTTCAACTGTAGCCATTGGAGGGATGGTTAGCGCAACTTGGAAAAACAGGAAGAGATGTAGAAAATAAATAAACAGGGATTCCGGTTTCACCAAAAACCAAAACAAAACAAAATAGAAAAACACTGAAAATGTACAAATGATTGATAGGAGCTTATTTTTTTGAATGGAAGAGAAACTATTGCTGTTGGGTCTGTTCCAGCATACAGTGAGCCCATGGGGCAGAGTGTGAGTGTGCACAGGGGTGTGGTTCATAGTGTTTGTTTGTTTATCTCACCTCCCCCCATTTCCCCTATCCCCCCGCCCCCCACCAACACCCACACACTGTGATCTTTATAGACACAGATCATCAGGTCTCTCTTCCATGGAGCTGCTGTGTGGATTCCAACTTCCGTCCACTCAGTTATGAGATAATTCACAGCATCATTGGTATGTTCTGAGCGTGTCACCAGGGGGAAATGTGGATCTTCCCATAGGTAACAAGGCTGAAAATTCAAGAGGTTCAAGTTGAAATGGCCATTGATCTTGCTCACTGGCCCAAATAAGAGGTTACAGCAGCTGCTTCCTCCCAAAGGGGCAAACTCAGAGTTCACAGCCCCCTCCCCTCCCCCTAACGTGGAAGCTGCTCCCTGACTGAGGAGCGAGGGTTGGGTGGTGGAGGCTGTGGTCACGGGAAGGAATTGACCTGATCGCAACAGATTGTGGTTGTGGTTGTAAAGGGGCTCAGATTTGCATAACGCAACACACACCTTTCCCCCAAGGAGAGGAGGAGATAGAAGACTTCTCAGAGGGTCCAGCAGCAGCCGAGGGCCCAGGCTCTCTGGAAAGTCTTCACCATGCAGTGGACACCCCTCCTCCTCCTGCTCCTCATTCTCTGCCCAGGTGCATGGTGATGTCAGACAGTGACCTTTAGCGGGATCCCCATCTTCCATCTTCACTCCTAACGTGTGTGTTTGTGTTTTCTTCCAGGGACCAGTTCTCAGGCCGTGGTGACCCAAGAGACCCCACAGACCATGTCCCTGGGAGGGACAGTGACTCTCACCTGTGGCTCCAGCACTGGAGCGGTCACCAATGGTCACTATCCATACTGGTTCCAGCAGAAGTCTGGGCAAGTTCCCACAAGATTGATTTATAACACAAACAGCAAATACTCGTGGACCCCCGCTCAGTTCTCAGGCTCCCTCCTCGGGGGCAAAGCTGTCCTCACCCTCTCAGGGGCCCAGGCTGAGGATGAGGCTGAGTATTACTGTTCTGTGTGGTACAGCGACCATCCCCACAATGACAGATGCACATGGGCAAGAGCGACACAAACCCCCTGGCTCATCCTCAGCCTCTCACTCCTGATCCTCTTCTTGTTTTCTCAGACCCCAGATAGTATGTCATCTGTCTTCAGGAAGCTCATCCTCCAAGGACCCGGAAGGGACTGTCAAACACATTCTACCTTCCAAAAGCTCTCTTGTTGAACTCACCTCTTTGTAATTTACAAAGTGTGATGGTAAAAGCAAGTGTGAACGTATGTCAGCACTGAGAAAGTCAATGGAAAAGTTTGGCAGAAGATCAGGTCTATGGTCTATAAATATTTGTTTGAAACCCTGGTGGCACTTCAGGTTAGGTGTTGAAATTTTCACTTTAAGTTTGAATGTTCAAACCCATCTGCCCCTCTGAGAGATAAAGATGAGACTGTGTGTTTCTGTAGAAA
>NW_022103926.1:7507408-7508813 GCF_000313985.2 Echinops telfairi
TTTTTTTAATCCAAAAGGAATAGAGCCAGTTTTGCAAATACATATACCAAAGTCACATGGACGAGGCCTTTTGTACTCCAGGCAACATAGATTCTCTCCCAGGAATCTAAATCAGTTTAACAAAAGAGGCCATTGAGACAAACATCAGCCACATGGTAGAAGGACAGTTGGCCCTCTGGGCATCTCCAGATTGAATTCTCAGTTCCTTCAGGGAGTGGCTTGGAGGTGACACGAAACCCCTGTGTTTGAGTCATTCTAACTCTTAGCGACCCTACAAGGTATATTAGAGCAGTTCCGTAGGCTTTCCAGGTCTTACCAGACTAGACGGCCTCATCTCCCTATCCATGAGCAGCTGGTGGGTTTGGGCCACAGACCTTGCACTTAGCGGATGGGTTGTTGTTGTTCTTAGGTGCCATTAAGTTAGTTCCAATCCATAGTGACCTTCTGCACAACAGAACAAGACACTAAGCGCCTGCCTGTACCATCCTGACAATTGTTCCTATGCGGAGCCCATGGTTGCAGCCACTGAGTCAATTCATCTCATGAGGTGCCTTCAGTGCCTTTGCTTCCCTTCTGTTTTACCAAGGATGATGTTGTTCTCAATGACTGCTCTCTGCTGACAACATGTCCAAAGGTCATGAGTGGAAGTCTCACCATCCTTGTCGCTAACAAACCTTCTGGCCAAACTTCTTCCAAGGCAGATTTGTTTTCCTTGTGGCTGTCCATGGTACTTTCAATATTCTTTGTCAGTCCCACAGTGGAAAAGTATCAGTTCTTCTTCATTCTCTATACACTGAGGCCTAGTCTAAACTGAAGGCTGCAATCCTCGATCTTCATCAGCAAGTGCTTCAAATCTTTGCAATTTTCAGCAAGCAAGGTTGTGTCGCCTTCATTGCTCAGGCTGTTCAAATGCCTTCCTCCAATCCTGCTGCCACATTCCATTCCCCTTTGTGTAACTACCTTTCTGTTGATTATTTACTCAGCACACGTATTGAATAAATATACTGAGCTTTAGCGGGTTAGGGAAGGGTTGATGCTGTTTGGGCCCTAAACACAGATACAACGCAGGGCTTGATCCTCTGATTACTTACACATTTCAAGGGGGTATGTGAATTATACAAGGCATTGCAAAGAGTTCAGGCAAAAATGGAATGAAACACAATGAATTTTTAAAAGAACTTTGGGTAATCTCCTCATATATTCATGCATGCCTATGAGAATTTCCCTGTGTGCTTTAACGCTTCATGATTTAACTTCTATTTCAATGTGACCATAGCATTAGTAATTGGTTGCAAAGTGTTGCCAATTTCAGTAGAAAGAGATGGACTGGATTGTACAAGTACTTGGCTTTGCCTTTCATTTGGGAAGGTCCATTTACTAGAAAGTGGTAAGCATGACCTTTCTC
>NW_022103926.1:7509935-7511949 GCF_000313985.2 Echinops telfairi
GCATCCATCCGTGTACCCACTGCTTGTCCTACAGATTAGTCCATCCGTTCTCTCCACTCTGGCACATCAGGTCTCTATGAGTTGAAGATCTCCTCCACAGCACCTAACAAGCATTTGGGTTTGGGGGATCTCAGAATCTGACTACATCCTAGGCCATCACAGGGCCACCAGGCCAGCAGTGGTCAGTACTCACTCAGACACCAAGTGGGACTTAAGGGTGAAGTTGAGCTTCCCACACCCTGATTCAATGTCCTGTCTGCAGAACTGATTTGTATGAAGAGCCCTGCCCTTCCTGGGGCAATTATAACTTTACTGAGAGAGCTGAAGGACCTAGATTTGGGGGGTCACAACCATGGCCATCTGGATTCCTCTTCTTCTAAGCCTCCTCACTGTCATCACAGGTTAGCTTTAGTCAGGCAGTAATGCCCCTAAGGGGATTTCCACCTTGCAGGACCCTGCTATTGTCCTTCCTCCCCCAATGAACCTTCATCTGCCTCTCACCTACAACCTGAATGAGGTCTTGTATTTACAAGAACTCTCTCATAACCTGTGTTGACTCAGCTGCTGCTTGCATCATCCTCCCTGATATAATATCACAGGGACAAACATCCAAGCTCACCTGAACCCTCAGCAGTGGCTACAGTGGCAACTCTGTTCACTGGTACCAGCAGAGCCCAGGAAATAGCCCTCAGTTTGTGATGTGAGTTGACACCAGTGGTATGGTGGGATCCAAAGTGGAAGGGGTCTCTGATCACTTCTCAGGCTCTGGGTATGGCCTGGATCAGTACCTGACCATCCAGAACATCCAGGCAGAGAATGAGACTGATTACTACTGTGGGGAAAACCATGGGTGTGGGAGCAACTATGTGTAACCACAGTGACACAGGCAGAGGGGAAGTGAGACCCAAACCTCCCAGCTGATCTGGCAACACATCTTCTCAGCAACAGTTGGGAGGGACTTCTCTGTACCTGCCTTGTGAGTTTCTGTCTTCCCAGAAAAGTGTGATAACTCAACACCAACCAATGTTCATTTTCTAGATATGCCCACCCTCCATCAGCACCTGGTCATGTACATACAGCAAATGTCCATCGAGGTAGACATCATATTTGTCATGTGAGTTGATACATGAGCATTTGTGTGTTCAGTCAGATGATGGATTTGAGATTCCAGGTTGGAGAGTCAATCACAAGTGCACTCAGAGTACAATCACCACCAGTACCTCCCACTTACATCACCCTGTTCAGTACCTCTGAGCTTCCCAAGCCAGAAGGACACTCAATCTCTCCCTGGAGCCACCTGACCTTGGACTTCTTTGATCCTCCATGGTCTGTCAAGTCACTATTGCCCAGATTCTCAGAAAAAAAATCTTTAACTCAAAAGCCACAGAATCTCCACTTATGCTAATTTGTCATGAGTATATGAAGGTAATTCAAGAGGTTGTTTGAAAAATGGTACTATAAGATAGGCCATTTTTTCATAAATTGTTTTAAACAGTTTTATTGGGACTTAATCCACATACCATACAATTCAATAGTTCAATCATATCAAGAAGAGCTTTACAATCAATACCACAATCAATTCTTGAACACTTTCTTCTTTCTTGAACTCAATGTTATTTGTGTAATAATTTCTTTAATTGTGACAAAAATACACAACAAAGCACTCTACAATTCATCAGCTTCTATACGTATAATGCAGTGTCCAGGATTATACCCTTCATGTGGTACAACCATTATTCATATCCTCTTCTGAATGATTCCATCCCCTCCCATGGCAAAACTAACATAGATTGAATGCCCCCTAAGCAGACACTCATCTGATATACCCAGGATAACCATGGGTCAAGTTGGATATTTTTTTCTTAAAGTATTCTTGATATAATATCCGTATATCATACACTTCCATAGTTAAATTCCCTTTAATAAGACTTGTATATACATCATCATAATCAGTTCTAATGCTTCCTCCCCTGTGCTGCATTCATTGATTACTCTCCAATTCCCATCTCAATAC
>NW_022103926.1:7512323-7516432 GCF_000313985.2 Echinops telfairi
TAGAAAATCTTTGGATCCAGTGTCATTGGAAACATCTCAGCGGTGGCAGGGGTCTTTGCATCAGGTTGGTTCCATGTGTCTTGTCAGCTGCTATGTCTCCCAGGGTGTGAAGAGAGAGAGTCTTTCACCTCCAAGGAGGAAGTACTGGATTTCCCAAAATTCTCCGGAGAAGGCCATGTCAATACAGATGCCTCATTGGCTATGATCTGATTGACAAGGTAGACTCCACCCCTACACTCTTACTCCTCAAATTGACAAACGATTATATATCTACACCAGCACTCTCCAAGGATGACCATTAAAGAAAGGACATGTTTGAAACTATGTATTAAGGTAAATCCACGCACTTATTTAAGGGTGTAAATACATGCAGTAGAGCAGGGGGAAAGCCATTTGCCTGTAGCAATCATATCCATGTCTCTTCCTCAGAATTTCCATTGCTATTCATGTTAGCTAGGAAAGTGATCACATAGCTGTACAGCGTTTGATATTCTGTGCTCTCCTTGTGCAGTGTTATGATGACTTGTTGGGCTTAGCTAGTTACACGATGGGCTGCTAATTGCAAGGTCAACAGTTTTAACTGACCAGCTGCTCCGTTCAGGAAAAATGACAAAGCTTTCTGCTCCTGAAAGGACCATAGCTTTGGAAACCCTAGGAAGTGGTTGTACTCTAGCCTGTAGGGTGGTTGGAAATGACACAATGGCTGTGAGTTAGATTGTTTTTGTTTTGTTCTGAGCCATGTTTTATATTAGGAAGTAAATCTGTGTGACTCACCGTGTCCAGTTTTACCAGAATGTACGGCATTTTCAGTGATGTATGGCACCTTTCCTCATGGAAGAGAACAGGGGGTGAGTGTGAGGTTGTAATATGGTACGAGATGGAAACTGTGTGGATCACTGAAGAAATATTCTGTCTGTGTGTATGGATATAAAAAGACTTTTCCCCAGCTTTGTCTCCCCACAAAGATATACCAAGCATTTGAGGCTGTTTGCCAGCACATGATGGGAGGTCAGATTCTTAGAGATAGTCTCCTTGGAGACATTTTGTCCACTATAGGCGAGGCTCACACCCTACTGATAAGGCTAGTAATTGTTTCCATGGAGAGTCAGAGAAGTGGTCAAACCTGCTCAGTGACATCCAAAGTTAGGCTGCCATCCTGAATCTAGGATCCACCCATCTTGTCACACGTATGCCCCAATACCTCCCCTTCCTATTGCATGTATACCCCTAGGTTGTCCCATTCTCAGCACTGTATTGCCTGTGATGTATGTCTTTACCTGTAATTACGGGTAATTACCCCTAAAGATATATAAACCTTGGTTAGTTCTGAAGACCTCTCTCTCCCCAGGCTCTCTCTCTCCCTTGATCCCTGGTCCGTCTTCCCCTCACTGTCTCTTGCCTTCCCTGTACCACCTGTACCACCAGTAGGAGCTGAGGTGAGCATGCTACCATGAAATGTGTCTGACTCCATTATTTCAATCCCTCTTCTATCTCTCTTATTTTCTATGACTTTACGGTCTACTTATTATCGCTGCACAATTGCACCTACCGGACCCATGATGATTTGTTAGGGCTGGCTCCCCTGACATATGGCGCCTATCACACGGGATCCAGTAGGAAAAAAATCTTTTGAGTTTTATCCCGTGTAACAATTGTATGGCCTTATCAGACAGAGAGGGTGAATCAGGGGAAAATTTTTTTGAGTGTCTTTTTCAGTCCAAGTGAGATATGGGTCAGGCTAAGAGCAAGGATGCAGAGTACTGTATCATTCTTAGGCACCTCTTGAAGAAACAAAATATAGTGTTAATGAATAAGAAAATGAAAGAGTTTCTTCAAGTGGTAAAGAAATTTAATCCTTCTTTTCCGGAATCAGGAACCTTTGATATGGAGATCTGGGATATGGTAGCCATTAACTTAAGAAAAGCTCACAAAGAGGGACAGAGCATACATGGAGACCTGGGTGCTGTGGGTGCAGATTAAAACAGGAAGGGAAAGCAGAGCAACAAAACCAGCAGAGTAGTGAGAAGCCTCTAAGCTACCCAAATTCTAATCAGGTGAAAAGCAAACAGAATGGGTATCAGGCCGATGAGAAGATTTTAGACAGAACTGAGAAAACTAAGCCCAAGTCACATGAGGAAATGATATTAAAGCATCTGCTCCCCTGCTGGAATTTGGTGTAGAAAAGACCAGAGATTGCAAAACAATTAACCAAGCCAGTGCTGGAGGTAGAGAGATTAGATCCAAAGAAATGCAAATGGGGAGATTTGAGATAGAAGGTGCGGTTCAGGAAGTGAGAGGCAAAGAGGCAGGAAGCAGGAAGGCACCTTTGCTTTCACAAGTGGAAAAAAGTATCGCTCAGGAAGGAGATTTATAATTTAGAATGGCTTATCCTGTTAGAGTGATTAGTAGCCCAATATAGCAGCACCCACATGGGATTTAAGAGTGGCACCATAGTGTCTTTCCCTTTAAGCTACTGAAAAATCTCAAGCTGCCGGTCATTGACTATGGCCCAGACTGTCATTTTGTAATTAGGACAATAAGGCCTTTGGCAGAGTCAGAATACTGTATCCCAGCTGACTGGAGATCCTTGGCAAAAGCATGTATTTATCCTTCAGAATTTTTACAAGATCATATGTGGTGCGATTTTACAGCCCATTCACAAGCTCGTATGAATGCTGAGAATGGGACAGATATAGGAATTCATCAATTGCTGGGGTGTGAGAATTATATCACAGTTGAGTCACAACTACAGTTTACTGAATAGGCATTCGCACAGGTAAATAGGATTTGCCTAAAGGCCTGGGATTAAAAAACACCAAGCGGAAGCTGGTGGACAAGTTACATTGCAGTGAGGCAAAGAAAAGATGAGTACTATATAGATTTTATATCCAGGTTACAGACGCTGTCCACAAGAATGTGGCGGATAAGGGGCAGCAGATAATCTCATTTTTACACTAGCACATGAAAACGCAAACATATGTCAATCTGTGATAGGCCCTTTCAAGGAACAGAGCATGCTGTTATCTCAGGATATGCAGGAATGTAGCGGAAGATGAATACCAGGTGGACCTCATGGCAGCCACTTTAACAAAGTACACTGACCATAAAGGGAAGTGCTTTAGTTGTGGAAAGATAGGCCATCTTCAAAAAGAGTGTAAAGAGCACAGGCCAAACAGCCTAGCCACAAAGAGTGAGCTGCAGGCTGCACCAGAGAATGAGCCAGGACCACCGAGTTCGAGTTTAAAAGAACCTGGACTTTGCCCCGCTGAAGGACAAGAACTCATTGGGCGAGTCTATGTCACTCAAGATTCAGCAATAAAGGATGGCCATTAGCAAACACTTCCTGGCAGGTAAATAGGGAATGGAGCTTTATACAGACTCCACCAAGCAGAGCATGGAAGGCACGGTGTCTGCCAGCTGGAGCAAAGAAAATCTTAGAGAGAAATTGCAGTTGTCACCCAGAGTCACAGCAGGAGACCAGACCTAACCAAATTTAGAAAGGCCTAGCCTCTGGAGAAAGTTTTACTAACCTAGAGGAGGTTCAGAAGCCCTCACAGAAGCCTGTTGATCACAAAGGCAGGAGCCTCTTGTTGAAAGAGTAAATACAGTTTCTATCAGGAAGATTTAACCTAAGAATGCAAGGAATTCAAATTGATACTGGAGTTATTCAAAGTTGTTAAGGAAAGCTAAAAGCTGCAATTGAACCAGAAATTATTAATAGTGATCATTTGGGGTCCGCTACCTAAAATAACTATGGGATGTTTATTAGGAAAGTCCAACCTAATTCTCAAAGTGTTCTGATGGTTACTGGAATTATTGATCAGGTTTATGAAGAAATTAAGGCAGTGATAAAATCCGATAAACCATGCTTTATAAAGACGGAAGATTGTTGCTTAAGCCAATTTTTGCCTCCTTACATTTATAAAGTAACATTTTTTACCAACAGGAAAGGGTACTTGAGAAGGTTGACTACCATATAAATCAAGGGGTCTTTTGGAGTGCTGTTGTGAGGAAACACAGGGCCCCCACATGGAATTAGAAATTGAAGGGAAAAGGTTTCTCAATTCTGGACATGGGGTTATTTCCTTAGGGCATTCAGGAGGGCCTAA
>NW_022103926.1:7516822-7542320 GCF_000313985.2 Echinops telfairi
ATAATGAAGTCTATCTAACTAGTAGTGTTACTGGTCCAAAACCAAGCAAGTTAATTGAGATTGCTAGCTATACTTTAAAGTCGCTATTGTAAAAATAGAAGGGTGAGAAGAGAAATCTTGTGTGTGAGAAAGTTCATTTTAACAACAACAAAAAATTAACCCCCCAAATTTTCTCCTTACTAAAAGCTGGTAACAAAATTAGGGGAGATAAACACGTTTTCACTTTTACAGAAAGAGCTGGTGCTAAGAAGTCCCAGGAAGACAGGATTCGTGTTTGGGACCCAGGTTCATTTATCACCTGGAGAATTGTCTATACATTTATGTTTTTTCAGAATAAAGCTATCGGACTCCCCTTAGAAGGACGCAAACATGTTTGGAGAATGCTGAAGAACACGAAAGAGATGGAGAAACCACCCAGTTTTAACCATTATTCTGTTTCCAGGTTGCTGACACTTGAAGGGAGGGGCTATTTGTTTACGCTTCCACAGGCAAAGGAGATAGGTGGATTTCTCTTCAGGCGGCAAGGCCCAGAAAAAAGGAGGGAAGCTGATGCTGTGACCTAATCCTGTCCTGTTACTGAAGTTATTCATAATATCAAGAAGACCTCGCAGATTCCTGAGAATGGCAATGACTGCCTGTTGAGCTATTTGTTTCATTGCTGTTGCTATCCAAGGGACACTCTGGGACTCTATCATAAGTGAACATTTTATACAATAGTGACTGTACTATTCCAAGAGATGGCGCTTTTGCTAAAAGATCAAGATTTTGGACTTATCAATTAACATTAAAATGTGATTGGAATGTAACCGATTTTTGTATAACCCCTTACCCATATAATAAGACATTGCATGATTGGGATTTGATTAGGAAACATTTGCAAGGGTTTAAGGGAAACATTTCATTAGATGTTGATCAGCTAAAACTGGATATTTTCTATACATTCAAAGACAGGCTTGGGACGTCTCCTGTCTCTGATATGATTAGACAATTTGTGAATGGCATAGAAGGGTTGGACACACAAGCTTGGGTTCAAAGCATTTCACATAGCTTAAGTTCCAGTCTGACTGTTCTGTTTATCATCATAATATTGATGCTTGCATTCTTGTGTTGCTTCTATAGACAGCTAAGAGATATGAAGAGAGACCATGTTGCCTCTGTGACACTACTAAATCTTAAATGTAATACAGAAATGGGAAATGTTGGATTCTAACACTGGGGGAAATATGACTGGGACTTATTCCCTGACTGGTACCGAGGGAATTGGGAAGGCTAGTGTTCCCCGGTAGAAAAGCCGCCACTCTGGTAGTTGGAGATATAGTCCAAGTACATTTTCCTGTGGTAATCTATCATTTCCACAGTTTCTCCCCTTAAAGCTGTGCTGCCTGAAAGTAAGCACATGGTTGATTCTATCTCCATATAGAAGCAGACATTTCTATTTGCTCTTATTTCTTTCCGCTGCGACATACTCTCCCTCTCATACCTTCCAACAGTAGCAGATGTGCATAGGAGGACTTTATCCCCCGTGCCTGAATTCAAAATATTTGTCATAAGCCTGAGTTTTTGGCTTAGCTATATTTATTTGGTCATTAAATTTGCCTCTACAGCTTTCAATGTACAGAAAATAACTACTTCACCCATATGGCTCTTTTGAATTTTATATATAAAACAAAAGGGTGAGTTGTGGGATATAAAAATATTTCCCCCAGCTTTGTCTCCCCCAAATATATGACAAACATTAGAGGATGCAAGCACATGGTGGGAGGTCAGATATTGAGAGATATTCTCCCTGAAGGCATCTGGTCCACTATAGATGGGGCTCACACCCTACTGATAAAGATAGTAATTGTTTCCATGGAGAGCCAGAGAAGTGGTCAAACCTACTCAGTGACATCCAAAGTTAGGCTGCCATCCTGAATCTAGGATCCACCGATCTTGTCACATGTATGCCCCAATCCTTCCCCTTCCTATTGCACATATATCCCTAGATCACCCCCCTCTCATTACTGTATTACCTATAGTACAACCCCTTCCTGTGATGTATGTAATTACACTTGCACACCCCAAAGGTATACGAAGTTTACTAATAAAGAGCTCTCTCTCCCCTGGTCCCTGATCCCTCTCCCCGTCGCCATCTCTCGACTGCCCTGTACCACCAAGAGGAGCTGAGGTGAGCATGCTACTATGAAATATGTGCGATTCCATTATTTCAATCTCTCTTCTATCTCTCTTATTTTCTATGACTTTACTATAATCTCTACTTATTATCGCTGTACCTAACGGACCTGTGATGATTTGTTAGGGGCTGGCTCCCCTGATGTGTGTCAATGTAACTGTAATTTAAAGCATAAGACAGACTGATTGTTGGTAGAACACATTGAAGGCCTCTGTATGGTCTGGATGAACATTATTGGGCTGGACCGGTGAAATGAGCAGATTCAGGAAATGTTGTGAGCAGAACATGGACAATCCAGGGCGCATGTCTTCTAGGTGGAAGGGATACTCGTGGGTCAGGCATCAAGAACTGGTTTGGTTGGGGTGTCTCCCATGACTTTCATCTATGATTAGAGATGTATTTACTGTCAGATGCCCCTACGATGACCTCAGCCCCATGAAAATAGTTTCTCTTTCCTTATTGACACTTCTTTCTCTGTCCACAGGTGGAAACCCCACATAGGGTTGCTATGCATTAGCATGGACTAGAGAGATGGCTGTGTGTTGGGGTATCTATGGGACCTAGACTATTTCTTGGCTCCTAGGAAAAGTTCATGGTGGAGAGGTTGCTCTGTGATGTCACCTCAACAGGAACTCCATGGCCAGGATCAAACCTGCGACTCTCAGAAGCGTATCTCCCTGTTATATATTTTCCTTTAGAATTGAGAACTCATGAGAGAGGATTTGACTATGATCCCATGAGTGGGAGAGCGCGGCTGAGATTAATTTAAACTTGAGATAGTTTGGTTAACATTGTATCTCAAGCAGTTAGATTGCCTTTGAGACAATTGGTGTGACCCAGTGGCCAAAGCATGCACAGAATGCAAACCTTACCACCACGACCTTCAGGGCCCAAGCCAAGTACCCAGTTTTGTCCTTCAGTACCAGAACCCCTGGAATGGAATTCATCTTGAAGAGGCTGTTTTGGACTTATCTACTTTACATTGCCCAGCTTCATGAGCTATTTTTCTGGCATTCGTACACATCTAATGAATAAGCAAATTGATGCTTCTGACCCCAAAATGCTTTATCAACTCTAGCATTCATTTTATTTGATGAGTTGGGAGTTGGGTATTGCATAGCCGCCGTGTGTCCCCCGTGTGGGTGTGCAGACTCCTATTTAACTTGTTGCTTGTGAGGAGCATCTTCACCTTTTCTCATTACTCTTAGTTGCCAAGAGGTAAGATCCCTCTCTTTTGGCTTTGACTGTGGACAGGAGCACGTGGATGACAGAGTAATTCTGTTGGCAGAAGCCAACCTCCATCAGCGAATAACTGCAGAGGACAGATTTGTGTTGCCTGGACATCTGCTAATATTTGTCTCAACCTTGAGCCTGTTAATCATTTGTCAACAGGATGCTAAATGTTATACCATGGTGGTAAAAGCTCAAAGTCCACAATGCAATCAGTGGATTTCTCATCTCCAATTCCTCTACTAAAATCCCATAAAAACATGGGTGGGAAATTTTTTTGGAGGGATTAGTGAATTCTGTGTCCACACTGAGATTCCTCAGATGAAGGAAATGAAAAAATTGCTGAGCATTTATGTGACAGGATGAACTTGAGGGAAGTAGTGGGTCCTGGAGAAAAGCCATCAGCATGCATCATTTTAGGGACAGAAAACAAAAAGGGAAGGGGTCCTCATTTAATGGGAAGACTTAGGAGCTTGTTCTAGGAGGGACTGCTTACCCTTAAAGATCAGATGTTCCTTCAGAGAGATCTCTTACACATCCTTCTCCAAGGGAGCTTTTTAAAAAAAGATAAATTCATTTTGAAAACTATTTTTCAGAAAGGACCCATTTCAGCAAATACATGCTGACTAGATCCATGAGGGTGTAGTCACAACATCCCAGGATAACTGCACTGATGACTCCTAAGTTCATTCCAGGTAGACACATTGGTGAGAGTCCATGACAAAGAAATGCTGTCCAGGCATCTGTCACCACAGTGCTTCCACATTGAGCCATTTTTCTGGAAGTCCTCACCATACTTATGAACAAACATGAAGATGTGTACCCTTTTGGACAAGGAGTCAGCAGAGATCAGAGTCAGGACATGGATATCATGCTTGGCAAAATAGAGGAGCATTGAAAAGAGGAAGACCTTTGCCAAGATGAATTGACACATGGATGTATTGAGGAGACAGAGGTACACCTGCTCCTCTCTGCCTCAGCCTAAGAACTGAGGGGGAACCGGAAGGTGATCGCTGTGGGCACTGAAGTTGCTCTTATGTGTGAGCAGGCACACAGCCTGGGCCACCATAGGTCAGGAAGGAAGGGAGAAGGAGAGTTAACCACTTGGGAAACGTCCTTAAAGGGGCAATGGTAACCGGAAAACAAAATGAGGGACATTTATGGACATGAGTTTCTACTTGAAGATCAAGTCAAATTTATAAAGTGTTTAAAATGGACTTTACACATACCTATACTTTCACTCTGTCTTTAAACAAGGTTTTAAAAATCAAGTCTTGCAAAGGAATAAAAATTTCAATAAGTAACATCTTTGTAAATGCTAAATGAAAATAAAGCATAGAGTTTCCTTCAAAAAATCTAATGAACTCTTTTACTTAGCAGCTAATGACAACAAACATTTTCTTGCCTCAACAAACAAACACAATCTCATAATGACCATCACTCACACAGACACCTGACCCCTGGACTGTTCTTCTCTACCTTGTCCTGTGCCCCAGGATGAACATCTGCACACATACTTTGCTAGTTCTTCAATTTACTTGACTTTTAAAATATTCGTCCACAGGAGGGTTGTTCTGTGTGTGTAGGGTGGGGGGTGCTAAATGTTAATGCTTTTTGGTAAAATAATGAATAATGGTGATATTCATTCACACAACAACTTATTATTTCCTTCCCCTTTATTAATAGCTCCACAGGACTCACATTTATGTATGAGCCACATTTTTGTCTAAACCCTTTTTTGAAATGGTTCATCATAAACCCTACAGTGAATCAGGTGACCTCAGGATCAGTCATTAGGAAAAAGATATGTAACATTGGATCTCATTCCCTTCTCAAATGTGCAGCACACTGGCTTTTTGCTTTGAATCAAAAGGCTGCCAAGAGTGTCATTTGTCTGCTCCTCTGCACACTTGTGTCCCTGTGTTTGGAGAGTAGATCACAAGGGGGTCAACTCATCAAAGTATTTCCAAATCTTTGGAGATGTTGACTGAAGATGAAGATGCACACAGCAGGACCCTCTGAGAGAGCATGCAATGGCTTCTCCCACCAGAACGGTCAAAAGAGAGAGAACAGCCTTCTCCCTAGGGCAGGGGTGGAAGCACAGAGGAGGAGAACTCAGGTCCCCAGGGAAGGACATGCATACAGGGAGAGAATCCCGAAGTTCTTCCCTGCTTGGAGGTTTCTGCCCTGGACATGATTCATGATGGGGAGACATATTTAGAAGGAAGACAGGTCAGAGACCACTTAGGTCATGAATAGAGGTCTGGACAGATAGAGCCTTG
This sequence comes from Echinops telfairi, assembly GCF_000313985.2. Lineage (NCBI taxonomy): Eukaryota > Metazoa > Chordata > Mammalia > Afrosoricida > Tenrecidae > Echinops > Echinops telfairi. The sequence goes on from NW_022103926.1 coordinate 7,522,508, forward strand.
TGGTGCCTGAGGAAAGAGATGATCCTGAGGCAGCAGGGAGGCTTCAAGAAGCAGCAGCATGACAGAGCCAGTGGGAAGGCAGAATGAGGAAGAGCTGGGTGGAGGACTCTGGTCTCCATGTCATACAATGACTGTGTCAGGGTCTGGACAGCAGGGGGAGCCCATGGCCCATACCTGAGTGGATGGTGGTCATCAGAGCTGGGGAGAAAACACCTGGCCCTGCCTGTTGTCCTCTGCTCAGAGCTTAACAGCCCACAGCTGTGACCTCCCACACACCCTCAAAGCCGTACCCTGCTGGTCCGCTTCATGCAGAGTAGCCTACCCTGGGCCTAGAGGGAGGCCAGAATGCCTGGAGGCACAGAATTTGCATGAATGTCTCCGCCTGGCTGGCAGAGTATGAAGAGAGCATCGAGGAGATTGAAGAAGTTCTGCTTCAGCTGTTTGAGCTCAGAAGTCAGGACTCACGGGACTGTCACCATCATGGCCTGGTACCCTGTCCTCCTCACCCTCCTTGCTCACTGCACAGGTAACCAGTTTGGCGTTCAGGGCAGGTTCCTGGGAAGACACACAGGGTATTTCTACGCTCCTTGTGTCTAGACCCTGGAATGATCTCCTTTCTCTCCCTCACTTCCAGGATCCTGGGCCCAGTCTGTGTTGACTCAGCCTCCCTCAGTGTCTGGAAACCTGGGCCAGCAGGTCACTATCTCCTGCACTGGAAGCAGCAATAACATAGGGAGCAGCACTGTGCGATGGTACCAGCAGCTTCCAGGCACAGCCCCCAAAGCCCTTATCTATGATAATAATAAACGACCCTCAGGGGTCCCAGATCGATTCTTAGGTTCCAAGTCTGGGAACTCGGGCTCCCTGACCATCACTGGGCTCCAGGTTGAGGACGAGGCTAATTATTACTGCCATTCTTATGATAAAACACTGGGTGCTCACAGTGCTCCAGGTATACGGGGAAGTTAGACAAGAACGCCTTTCTCATCTGCCAGGAGGGGACACAGAGCTGCCACCTGCTGTTGCACAGCCTCCTGCTTCTGAATCTTCTCATGCTGTGCCCTCCAGGGACCAGGTCCTCTATGGGGCACCACATCGAGAGCAGCCTTTCCTCTCCCTTTGGCCATAGATGTCACTCACTGATGTTCCTTCTTGGATCAACTAGGTCAGAGGAAACCAATACTTGTTTTCTCATAGGGTTGGACTGTTTTTCCTTGAATATTGGCCTGGGCTGGCAGAATCTACCTGCGACCACTTCAAGTGAACCTCTGACTAGAGAGCATTGTGTTTTCATGATCAACTCTCCCCAACTCTAAGATATTCTGAAGCTGTGACGCATTAGTCCATGGCCTGATTTCTCATCCTTCGACCCTTCAAGCCTAATTAAAAGACAATATTAGAAATATGCAGATTCAACACAGCACAGAAGCATTAATCAACATTTGAGGAATTCAAAGGGTAGCATAGGGTTAAGAAGCAGTGATACTAAGGTAATGATGAGATCCTATCTGACAAAAATTCAACACTCCTGGATCACAGGAGGAGCATCATAAAGATAAGTAGGCACAGATCCACAAGGTTTTGAGGGACTTGGGGCTTTTGACTTACCACAGTGGAGGCCAGCTAGGGTTTGACCTTAGTCCCATCACAGTCTCGGCTGAAGCTGGGGCCATTTGGATCCAGAGCAGGGCTTTATCACAACACAGTGGCATCTTGTCACCACAGGATTAAACCCTGTAGCTCCACGGGCAGCTATTAGGGCTCAGCTATATTGTTATTTTTATTTCCCTCTCTTCTCTCTATCCTCCCACAGTCTCAGCGGGCTTAGTTTTTTTCCTCTCCTCTTTGTCTCTTCCCTGTTCTCTTACACACCACTGATGACCTCCAGACCACTCCACTTAGCCTAGGTCATTAACACCTGTTCCCCCCCTCCCCCCCCAGTTAGGTGAGCTCCACCCTGTGCAGCATAGTCCGAGGCTGGGGAAAGCCCTGCCGACCTCTAACAGCAGATACTCTGCCCAACTTCCTACCGAGAATTCCTGCCTGTGTGTCTGGTGGAGCACCTATTTTAACTCTGCTGTCCCACGTGACTGCTGGAACTTCCTCCCGCCTACCTTAGTGCCTCACACGGCCTAAGACAGCTCAGCAAACACTCGCCAAAGTTCCAAGCTTCTGCAGAAACCTCTACCCAACCTCCACAGTGATCTACCTGGCCAGGTCAATTCCGCCCACCATTCGCAGTGTTCTACACCAAAGCAGGCAACCCACCAGCATCCTGGGGCACTCCCCTTGAGAGTGAAGCCACAGGAGGATAAAGTGGTAGGATAATTCCATAGTGAAATTAGATGTAGGCAGTTTGAAGAAGCATTCCTATTAGTCTCCCAGAGAAAGCCAGTGTTCTTTGACTCCCTGTAAAATGGCACTGGGCTCCTCTAAAACAATGCAATTCAAACAGCAATCAGCCCCAATGACTTCCACAAAAATACAGGAGAAACAAAAGACAATGGCAGAAGATGTCCTGAACATAACGACATGCATAGAACTAGCAGACATTGAGCTTACACATAAAGAAAATTTCAGAATGCTGCTTGGAGTCATACAGGATATGAAGGAAACAATACAGATAAAGGTTGGAATGATAGAGGAGATAAAGTCCATATGCCACAGGGAAATGCAAGAGCTTAGGGAGGAGATAACAAAAACCAGTAGCAGACTCAGACGTTGAGAATCAACTGGAAGAAGCAGAGAACCACACCAGTGACTTGGAGGACAACCAAGGAGACTTTAACGAATGCAAACCAAAATCTAATAAAATCATCAGAGAAGCTGAACAAAACTTATGAGCTATGGCTGATGCTATGAAGAGGAACAACCTCAGAATAACTGGATTACTGGAGGAAGACACAACAAAGAAATCATCTGCAACAATTGTGAGAGAATTCTTGGGAAACTTGTCGAGCTTAATGAATGAAAACCAGGCAACCATTCAGGAGGCTGAAAGAACACCAGCTAGAATGAATCCCAAGAAAAAGTCATCAAGGCACATAATAGTTAAGCTATCCAGCTTTGAGGAAGAGGAGAAAATCATTAGAGCAGCTAGGGAAAAACAAGAAATCAAATCTAAGGTTCCCCAAAAAGAATATGCACAGAACTATCAGCAGAAACCATGAAGAATAAGAGATAGTGGAGTAACATATTTAAAAAATGGAAGGAAAAGGATGCAAACTCAAGAATATTCTACCCAGCCAAATTATTGATCAAGATAGATGGAGAAGTAAGAGTCTTTCCAGACAAAGAAAAACTCAAATAATAAGTTAGAAGTAACCCACCCCTACAAAAGATCTTTGCCAACCCAGTATGGGCAGAAGTACAACACTCACCAAACATAAATAAGAGACTGCCACATAGAATCTCACCCAGAGGACAAAAAAAGAGAAAACAGACTTCAAGATAGCATTGGCTTAGGGATGGAAAGAAGTCAAGAATGATACACACACACACACACACACACACACACACACACACACACAGACACGCGTGCGCACAACACACTAATGAGAAAGGAAGGTAGGAAAACACCCAACACAAAATGTATAAGATGACATCACAGAGTCCACAGATGGAGATAATATCCCTGAATATCAATGAACTGAACTTAGGCATTAAAAGACTGAGGCTAACAGACTGGCTTAGAAAACACAACCCATCAATGTACTGCCTACAGGAGACACATCTCAAGGCTACGGACAAAAATAGGCTGTGAATCAAAGGCTGGGGAAAGGCATACCAAGCAAACAGCAATTCAAAAAAAGCAGGGGTTGCAATCCTAATCTCAGATAAAATTGACCTCAATGTGCTAACCATAGGACGAACTAATATATAACTGTATAATGCTCTAGGGAAAGGTAGGCAAAGAACCACCAAGCACTGTAAACATATATTCCCTGAGTGAGAGACATGGTAATAGCAATTGACCCTCAGGGGTCTCAGATAGATTCTCAGGTTCCAAGTCTGGCAACCCAGGTTCCCTGACCATCACTGGGCTCCAGGCTGAGGATGAGGCTGATTATTACTACACAGACTGGTACGACAGCATTAAATCTCACACAGTGCTCCAGGTCTATGGGGGAAATGAGACAAAAGCATGCTGCACCCAATGGTAGGGATCCCCGTGCAGCACCACCCTCAGGCAAGACACCTACTCCTCCTTGTTTGGCTAAAAGCTAAAGTCTCAGACCCTCTCTAGAGAGCATCATCCTGCTCTCACACTCTACCCCTCATGCCTCCTCTTTGTAGCAACACATTGTCTGGAGTTGTGAAGTCAACCATGGATTCTATGCAAGACATGGCCTTGATGGGGTCATGGCAGAAACAAGGTTAGAGACCCTGCTGTGTCTGACTCATGAAAGTCCACTGATTCCTAGTTTGGTCCACCCATGCCATTGACTGCATGCCTACTTTCTGTCACCCACGGAGGGACTGAGGACCTAGGGAAAGGGAGGCTGAACGTGACCATAAGGCTGACACTTGAATGGAGGAAGAGAGACCAAATGCTCATCAATAGTTCAGTTCCATCCAGTTGATGCTGAATCAGAGTGACGTTGTAGGGCAAAAGAGAACTCCCCTTTGGGTTTCTGATGCTGTAATATTTATAGGATTAGAAAGGTTCTTTTTTTCTTTTCTTTTCCTGAGACTGGTGATTTTGAGCCGCACATCATGAGCATCCCAACACTGAATTCACTCCTCCACAAAAGTAATAACACCAATGAGAATCAAAAGAAAATGGAAAAGATCATGAAATCTGTGTATTGTTTATATCATACACACACATAGCGACACACATTTCTTTCTTTAATATCATATGATGGCACTGAAATCAATGTACGGCATTCATTAATATCATCTGTCAGGCATTCCCATCATCCTATGACATCCTCCATCTGCTATGAATGCAATCAGAACGTCAACGGAGATACTTCTCGAAAGTGGATTGGAGGTAGTTGCCCTCGCATTGGAGTCACTGGAAACATGACAAAGAAGGAGTGGCTTCTCAAAGGAGAGTCAGCCAAGTTGACGTGAATGGAGTAAAACCTGGGGAACAAAGACGTTGTATCTACATTTGCTGATGTGGCACAACTCAAACTAAGAAGAAAGAGGTGCACACATCAATTAATAGTATACAGTATGTGTATCTAGGACAATTGGACGTCATAAAATTGTGTATCTAGGACAATTGAACGTCATAAAAAATGAAACAGAACACAGAAAGACTAATACCCTTGGCATTCTTGGGCTGAAATGGACTGATATTGACCATTATGAGTCAGAGAATCTGATGGTTTGGTTTACCATGCCCCATGACACAAGGAAGAGGAATGGAGTTGCATTTATCGTCCAAAAGGACATTTGAAGATCTGTATTGAAGCACAGTGCTACCGGTGTTAGGATTATATCGATCTGCTTTTAAGAAAATCTAATCATTAGTACAATTATTCAAATTTACGCACTGATCACCGTAGCAAGTTTTGAAGAAATAAAGGAATTCTACCAATGTCTTCAGTCTGAAAACTGTCACACACGCAACCAAGATGCATTGATCATGATTGGTGATTGGAATGCAAAACCTGGAAAGAAAGAAGAAGCAACAGTAGTTGGAAAATATAGGCTTGCTGATAGAAATGAAGGTGGAGATCTCATTATAAAATTTTGCAAGACCAACAAATTATTCACAACAAATACAAAAGCATGACACATACCCTGGGTGTCCTTTGAAGGAGAGGCACCCCTTAGCCATTGCTATTAACCCAGTACAGGATAACAGAGTTCTTCCACAGCCATGGGAAACAAGTGTAGTGAGAGGTGTCACAAGTTCTGCGAGGAGGATGAAGGGAAGTGACAAGTCACAGAGTGATACAACAAGGTGACACACATAGATAGACCTCTGACTGAGGCAGCTGATAGGAGGTATATGACCCTTGGCTGATATGAAAGTGTCTTCACTTGGAAATTGAGAGAGTCGGTGTCTTTTGGAGACTGGCTCTAGCAGGTCCAGTGAGGAGGTGGTACAATTTGGGAATGCGCCTTCATGGCACAGTTTTAGTGTTGGCCTTATACTCCCTTTACGGTATCTGTGTCTCTGCCATCAATGACAGCCCCTTCAACAGCCAGTAGGTCAATTGGGTATCCTGTCTGTTCTCACCTGGGACATATTTCATTTCACCTCTTCCGTATTTCCTCTGCCCTCCCATGGACCTCCCCTTGCCAGGACTTTCTGAGCACTTCCCTCAGGGGAACATTTCTAACATGCAGAAGAGAGGATACCAACAGTGCTCATTACAATTGCCCTGGAAATGGGGGAACGTCCCATGATGCCACCCTGCCGTACCCATCCGCAGCTGTCACATCTCTTCATGACCGTGCTCAGGAAGGGACTGAGCGCTGACTTCTCTTTTCTCTTCTAATAAAGTCTCTTATTCTCCACAGCACACACAGTCATGCACAGTAAGAGGTACCTCTCTCTCTAGGACTTTGTCCCCCAGCCCACAGAGGTTCACAAGTCCTCCAGGGACCATGATTCCATGTGCTGCTTCCCTTCTAGATCACCGCCCCCACACAGGCAGTGCTCAGGTCAGCTCCATTGTTTCATGAGGGTTGCTGTGTAAAGAAATTCTGTCAAGAGGTCAAGGTGAATGAGAGAGTTTGGCCACTTGGAAAGAAGGAAGTCAGAGAACTCTGGTTCTAGAAAAAGGGAGCCTTTGACAGCAGACCAGGAGAGGGTGCTGTGGGATGTTTTCTGGGGGTTTATGTGAACTTTGTGCTCACACCTAGAGACCCTCAGGCCCAGCTGGCCTGAGGGATGGCTGGCCCAGCTGCTCCCTGTGGGGACTCAGTCTCGGAGCCCTTTCTGAGTCTGGCAGGGTCTGGGGCACATGGGCCTGGGGACTCCAACCAGCTGCTCCCCTCAGGTCTCCTTATGAGACATGGAGAGTGATGGCTGATTTCCCTGTCCACGGGCCCCATTCAGGGTCTAGAACCAGAGCGTTTGGAGAGGGGCTGGGTCAGGAAGTGGGTGGGCCTGGATTTGCCTAGGGAGCCCCTCCCTGAAGACAGTGGGGTGGGCATAAGCCTGGCCTGATCAGCCAGCTCCAGACCCAGGCTCCCACAGGGCGATGTCCACCATGACCTGGACTCTGCTCCTCCTCGTGCTCCTCTCTCACTGCACAGGTATGGACAGACCTCACAGACCCAAGACAGCTGGACAGCTTGTGTCAGCTCCTGTTACTCAGAAGCCAATCAGTGGCAGCCTGGCCCATGGCCATCCCCATGTATGTCTGTGTTTGCAGGTTCTCTCGCCCAGCCTGTGCTGACCCAGCCGGCCTCCCTCTCTGCCTCTCTGGGTACAACTGCCAGACTCCCCTGCACCCTGAGCAGCGACCTCGGTGTTGGTGGGAAAAACATATACTGGTACCAGCAGAAGTCCGGGAGCCCTCCCAGGCATTTCCTGTACTACTACTCAGACTCAGACAAGCAACTGGGACCGGGGGTCCCCAGTCGAGTCTCTGGATCCAAAGATACCTCAAGCAATACAGCCTATTTGTTCATCTCTGGGCTGCAGTGGGAGGACGAGGCTGACTATTATTGCCAGGTTTATGCAAGTGGCCCTTATCACAGTGATAGAGAGAGATGAGGAAGTGGGACAAGAACTCTACTGACAATGACTTCAGAACCTAGTTTCTGCTTTCAAGTCGGCCACAACTTAGTCCCTCCCATTCACACATGCTATGAGCCCTGATTGGCATAGTGGTTATGGGTTGGCTGCTCGCCACAGGGTCAGCTGTTCAAAACCACAAGTCACTCCATGGGACAAAGACGATGCTTTCTCCTCCTGTAAAGAGTTAGGGTCCTGGAAATTAAAAACAGACATTTTACCCTCTCCTATAGGATAGTTATGAGTTGGGATCAAATTTATGATAATAAGTTCAGAGTGTTATTTCAATAAATCTCTAAATAATTAAACAAACAAATATATGTCCCTCTAATATTATTTTTAAATTTTCACCAAGGGTAGGCCGAATTGCCGGCAATTCCCATAACAAATGACTTTGGGACTGGAGGGGAAATTCTTTCAGATGGCCACTGCTACATTTCAACAGGTCTTAAGAAAACATATGTTATTGTATGTTATGACATAATAATGAGAATATTTTGATGATCCCCCAAGACCTACTTTGCACCTGAAGTTCAGAAAATCAACACAGATACCCCCTTCAGGGCAGCCCTCCTGCTGTTCTCTGGACTTCTCCTTCCTAGCAAGTCAGAAGTGAAAGTCTGCCTCCTCACAGGGCCCAGAGAGTGCCTCAGGATCTTCATTCCTAAGAATTTGCATCTATCTAGGGAGTAGAGAGTGTGTTCTCTTCAGCACACAAATAAGTCCATGGGCATAATCCATTAAATTTAACTTTTTAGTCAACACCACAGGTTTTCATTAATGAAAGTATTCTGAGTCACTAAATGTGTCTGACAATTTTATAGATAGTACTCCCTCCCCCCTCCCCCCGCCCCCGCCCCATTCCTCCGGCTAATCCCACCAACTTGCCTTCACAGCCCGGAGGAACATGCATAGTCCTACAAATTCAACCCTGAGACCACAGACACAGATGTCACCCCAATAAATATGTTTATGATTTCTGCTTCTCCTATCCACACTTCAGACATCTCATACAATCCCCTGTGCTATCAGTAATATGTTGCACTGCCCTTTGCTCTGATTGAAAACCGCTGTTTAGGACCCTCTTCAGGGTGGCTTTGACTGTCAGTAGGAAAGCAGCTTCTCACTCAGGTACCTTGAGAGGCAGAAATTGATGGTGGCTCCTGTGTATCCAAATGGTCATGAATGGATGAAAGCACATTGGGCATCTTTCTCTTCAAAGCAGGAAAACAATATGGTGATAAAGAGAGGATCCCCAGTTAATGTTACCCTTTGATGAAGCCATAGCTCCCCATGCCACCAGGAACATTGTGGGAATCTCCTTTGGGGTGTGAGAACCAATGGCTACCAGGCTTCCAGGCAAATGCCATTCACATTATTTTCACAGAAAGACTGAAACATGACCAGCTGAGTAGCAGAGGGCATTGTGTGTATGTCCTAGAGTCTAGCCTACTGCTATGGGAGAATGACCCTTTCTTTTTTATTATTAATCATTTTATTGGGAACTCTTCCAGATTATAACAATCTATAATATGACTGGATCAAGCATAATTGTGCAATTGCTGCCACCATCAGTTTCAAAACATTGTCTTCCATCTTGAACTCTTCGATATCACTTCCCCTTTAACCCCTCCTTCCCCCACCATACAACCCAAGAACCCTTATTATTATATTATATTTGTATTTGCCATATCTTACACCATCCAATGTATCCATTCACCTTCAATTCTGTTTTTCACTCCTCTCAAGTGGGGTTATACAGTCATCATTGCTGTCACCTCCCTCTTCCGTCTCTTCCCCCACCTCAACCATCTGTCCCATACTCTCAGGAATGATTACCCCCATTATTGTTTCTGAAGGGTTATCTATCTTGGATTTCATGCAGCAAATGAATGTAATTATACAATGAACAGATGCAGATCTAACCAGATTAATGAGATAAAACAAAAACCATGATGGGACGGGAAGTAAATATTAAAGAACTAGAGGATAGTTATGTGTTTCATCAGTGCTAAACCTCACTCTGGATAGGTCATCGCTTTTGTGTGGCCCTTCTGTGAGGGACTGCAGGATGACCCTTTCTGATGGAGTGAATTCTGATGCAGGGAGATGAGTGACCATCAAGGTTCAGCAATGAGTCCCTATTGGTCTGGAGCATCAGAAAGAAAGGGCGAGTAGGACACTGGAAGAGAAACTAGACTACAGGCCTGATGGTCTCCATTAACAAGTCCCGGCTTGGCCTCTGGACCAGAAGACGCCCGATAATTTTGGGTTAGTCTGGGTTGACTAAAGAAACAAATTCATAGGCACTCGTGTGTATGAGAAAGAGCTTTATATACAAGAGTAATTGAGTATTGAGGAAACATCCCAGCCCACTCCAGATCAAATCCATAAATCCGAGATTAGCCCACTTATCTGATACCAATCTATAAATTCCTCTTCAGACTCATGAGACACATGCAATGACACTGCACGCAGGAAGATCCCAAGCCAGTGGGTAGAAAGTCTTGTGGATCCAGTGGTGGTATAAACATCTTAGGGCTGGTGTGGGTTTCCATGTGGCTCCTCCAGCTCCAGGGCTCTGTGTCTTCTCAGCAGAAAAGACAAAGCAGAGAGAGTATGTCTGTATCTGGCCTCCAGTGAGATATTTGTCTCTCGGGCACCTCCAAATGAGTTCATCAAGGTGCGACCTGATTGATAGGGTAGACTAACTTCTTCACAAATTGAAACACAATTTGAACTCTCATTAGTGAGCATTTCTAATAGAAGATCAAGAGAATTCTGAATAAAGGAAAAAAAGAAAAACAGGAGGTTGTAGAGATAATTTTTTTCCAAGTAAGATCTTTATTGGCATACCTTACTCATTCCAATATGTCCCTCCTCTTACCATACAGTTCTGTTGTTCAATCCCATCGGGTGGGGGTATACCATCATCAATGCTATCAACTCCTCTCTCCCTTCTTCCCCTCCCCCCTCACATTTACTGTACCCTGAAGTAACCCTTACTCCTGTCAGTGTCTCTGAGGGGTTATCTGCCTTGACTACCATGTACTGAGCGATCTTAAATGTACAAATAAGCATATACAAGTCTAACATGACCAATGAGGTATATCACATAAGGACCATAATCGTAAGGGAAGGTAATCTTAAAGAACTAGAGGATAGTTATGTGGCTCATCAGGGCCATGCTGCACCCTGGATTTATCCTCTGTTCCAGGAGACCCTTCTAAGAGGGACCACCCAATTTTCTTACTGGTGGACTTTGGGTCCCCACTACTTCCACTCCCCTTCATATCAAAATGGATGTGTGTTTTTTGAATTTCTGATACCTCTTCCTGTCGACACCTCATGATCACACAGGCTGGTGTCCTTCTTCCATGTGGGATTTGTTACTTCTGTGCTAGATGATCACTTGTTTAACTACAAGCCGTTAAGACCCCAGATGCTATAGCTTTCGATAGCCGGGCACTACCAGTGTTCTTCACCACATTTGCTCATGTACACATTTTGTCTTCAGCCATTGTTTCAGGTAGCATGGTATCATAAATTGTGTGGGAAAAGTGTTTGTTCTCGTGGAATCTACATTTTTCAAAAACTTTAAGATTATTAAAAACCCCACCAACACTTTGGCCCTAAGGAAATCTTTGAGACCCTTGAACACCGAGCTTAAATTGTCCCCAGAATGAATTCCTTAAGTGAAGGAATGATAAGAAAAATTAAAAATCAAACAAACAAACCTACTGCTATTGAGTCAATTTTATCTTAGAGTTAAGACATAGAACAGGGTAGGAATGCCCCTGTGGGGTTCACAGACTGTAAATGTTTATGGGAGTAGAAAGCCTCATCTTTATCCTTAGGACAAGGTGGTTTCAAACTGCTGACCTTGCAGTAATCAACCCAACCTGTAGTCATTACACTACCAGGGCTTTCAAGTCAAACAATAGTTTAGCTTAATTAACAAGTCTTGAGCATTATGACCTTTAAAGAATGATCTACCCACAGTATGATTTAACAACAGATCTCATTAATTTCCTGAAATGATCTTTAAGCCAGTCAGGCAGAACCCCCAAAACTAATGCATGTCTTGGTAAAGCAATGAGGGCATTAACCTGGCAAGTAAACATGGCAAGTATGTGGTAGTCCGGGGCCGCCATCCACTGAGCACCCTTGAGGCAAGTGATCCCAACCAAATTCTAATAAATGTCAGTTCTGCACCACTGCAATAGCACTCCTCTGCTGCTTCTCACACTGGGGGGCTTCAGTCCTAAGTTTAAGGCTGAGGTTGAGGAAAAGCTCAGTTCACTTAGTGAAGTTTCCACTTCAAGTCCTCCTGGTGGGGCCTATGACGTTTGATATCCACAATGGAAGAGCAGAATCCAAAATCCCAGTAATCCACAGTCCACAGCTCAAAGCACACCAGGTCAAAAGTGTCCAATTAGGAACATATTCTCCTCTGGGCTCTATATAAGTATTGTTAAATGTTTTCGTTTAAACCCCCCCAACCCCCCCGAGTGTTCCTCCCCATTTACCTACCAACAGAAATATTATTGCCTTCTCTGAGGCAGACATGCCTGCTCCTGTGTCTTGACTTGAATTTCCAATAAGGTTCACTTATCAATTTGGTAGGCGTGTCTGTTGATTTGGGGTAAACTTAGCACAGTGTTTTATGGCAGCAACTGAATGATCTTCTCCCTCTCCTCACCCTTCTCTCTCAGATGAGACCTTATGTGAGGTGTCATCTGTCGAAATGGCTTTTAAGATGCACATCTAGTGTCTCCAGTGCTGTCCCCTTAGTGCTCTGGGTCAGTGAGGGAATGTCATGTTTCGTGGTGGGGCTGGCCCTATGGACCTCTCAGTGCGTTGTCTGCTCTGGGCAGGGATGCTGTTCCTGGGGCTCAGTGGGCCATGATGAGGTTCTTTCTCACTCTCCCTCTCTCTCCCCCCTCCCTCCCTCCCCTGCTCCCTCCTTCCCTCCCTCCCTTCCTCTCTCTCTCTTAGTTTGCTCCCTTTGTGAAGGGAGAGCAGCAGGGGGAGCAAAGTAACCAAGTCCCTGATGAATCCTGGAAATAGACTTCTGACTTGGGAGACAGGGCTTGTCACCTCATCAAACTTTACTGGAAAACATACATAGGATCAGCGGACAAGCCTGGAACTATCTATTGTTTTGATTGTTTGTTTTCTTCATTCTTTTGTTTTTGTTTGTTTGCTTATTTAGTTTTTGTTTTTCTTTCGCCCTGTGTCTAAGAAAGACAGGTAGGCCGAACAATGCCGAGGGGAAAACAATGGGACCAGAAGTTCCAGGGGGACATGAGAGAGGAAGGGGCAGTGAAGGGGACAAACTCATAGATAAGGGAGCAACAGGAGATCTAAAATTGATGGTGAGGAGGACATTTAATATTACTGATATAAAAATGGAGGGTGAGCATGATAGGGGGATAGGAGGAAGTTAAAATGAAATAAAGGAAAGAAATAGGAGACTAAAGCTATTTATAGAGGTAACTATAATGCAAATATATTAATTTATAATGAAAGGGATAGAGGCCAATGTGCACATATTCATATGTTAAGTATTAAGAGAGCAGACCAACTTTGGGCCTCTACTCAAGGGCTCCCTTAACACCAGAAACACTTTGTTCTGATAAGCTGGCACTCTATGATACTCAGCTTCCCAACACGATCACTGAAGAGAAAATGGGTGCATAAGCAAATGTGGTGAAGAAAGCAGATGGTGCCCGGCTATCAAAGGATATAGTTTCTGGGGTCTTAAAGGGTTGAGGTTGAAGAAGTAGCCATCTAGTAGGGAAGCAAATAAGCCCACATGGAAGAAGCACACCAGCCTGTGTGATCATGAGGTGTTGAAGGGTTCATGTATTAGGCATCAAAGATCCGAAACAAGCAACTACATTAATGGGAATGAGGGGGGTTAGAGTGGAGACCCAAAGCCCATCTGTAGACAGTTGTATATACCTGCCCCTGTCCCCAGAAGGGCTATAAGGAAGGGATGATTCAACCAAGGTGTACTATAGGACCAAAGTATCATATACCATTCCTATAGATTCTAAAGACTTCTTCTCCGACTACCATGATCCAGTTCTACCTTAAAAATCTGGCTTTACCAGAGAACACACCCTTGGTGCAGATACTAGCCCTCAACACATGGAATTCAGGACAAATAAATCCTGTAGGAACAGTAGTGGGATAGTGATATCATGAGGTTAGGGGGATGATTGGGGAAGGGGAACTGATGAAAGGGGGAACCTATCCCAAGGTTGGATATATAGCTCCTCCGCTTGAATGGGATGATTAACAGAAATGTGGGTGAAGAGAGACAATGGACAGTGTATGATACATGGCCTGGAGTCCTCTCCTGCTAACACTTCTCACTCAATGCACAGGTCAGGGTGGAGAGGGGTCTTGGGCAGAAAGATGACACTGAATCTTCATGCCTCTGCTCTCTTGACCATTTTGCCGCCCATCTGTTTTCAGGAGGCTCTTCTCAGATTGTGGTGAGTCAGGAGCCCTCACTGACCACAGCTCCAGGAAAGACAGTCACACTCACCTGTGGCTCCAGCACAGGGGCCGTCACCAGCAGCAACCATCCTGGTTGGGTTCAACAGAAACCCTGCCAGGTTCCAAGGGGTCTAATAGGTGGTATCAGCAATCGAGTCCCAGGAGTCCCTGCCAGGTTCTCTGGTTCCCTGCAGGGAGATAAACCCACCCTCACCATCACTGGGGTCCAGATTGAGGATGAGACTGCTTGTTATTGTATTCAGTGGCACAGCAACCATTTCCACAGTGACACATGTGAGGGAGGAAGTGAGGAAAAAACTCGTGGTCAGCCTCCGCCCCTCATTTCTAGACTTTCACTTGAATTTTACCGAGGCTAGACCTATGCTAGTGGGTACTCAGGGAGCTGAGCTCATAGACTCCTACTAGGTCATTCAGAAAAGGGATTCTAAGCTTAGACATATTTATTAAAATATTTCCCTTTGCTGCCAACATTTGTAATATCAGATATATAGTTCCCTATTTTCTTCTTAGGGAAATGTTATCTTCTATTCTACTGACCATCTTTTCCTCGACTAACCGACACAGCCAGTCTGCCATCTCCTGTATCTTGAGGATGTCAGAAACCATCCCATCATGGCTGATGAAGTCCGGGTAGATAATCATGATGGCGGCTAGAGGATATAGAGAGACGAAGGAGGTACTAGCTTAGCAGGAGCGTCAAGCACAGGGCGAGTGCTGTGTAGCCGCATCTGCACTCTGGGGGTAGGGAGAGCAGACAGAAAGGTGAGACTGTAACTCTTTATGGGAGTCGAAGGCTCACCTTTTCCCTCTGAGCAGCCGATGGTTTGGAACTTCTGACTTTGTGGATTGTAGCCCAATCTGTACTCGCAACATTTCTACTCCACCAGGGCTTGAAACATATCAAAAAGTGTAGTAGTTAAAGTATATGATTTAAAAAGTTTTGACCTCTGGATAAATCCCTTGCTCTGCTCTGCCATTTCTGCATGTGTTCGTTGGGCTCACAGTCGTGACCTCACAGCACCCTGGGAACTGCAACTCTATCCTCATCCCACACAAGTAAGACTCAGGACTTAGACTGGGCTTGAATATCTCAGAGGAGGCAGCTGTTTTGCAGGGAGCTCCCTCTCTCCCCTTGACTGCTGGAAGGGAGAAGAAGACCTGTAATGTCCATGAACTTCTGAGAGACTCAGGTTGTGGAGACTAGATCTCCACCATGGCCTGGGCTTTTCTGGGCACTCTCCTCATTCACCTTCCAAGTGACTGCAGACCGGGCATCAGAGCTGGGGATGAAAGCACCAAAGAGCACCATGTGTGTCCCTGACCAATGACCTCACCTCTCTCACTCCTTGTCTTTCCTGACCTTCACAGTATCGGGGCCAATGTGCATGATCTAGCTATCTTCAATATTTGAGTCTGGGGAGAAGATGGCCCCCATCTCCTACACTGGGAGCAGCAACAATGTTGGTCTCTCTGCAGATCCCCCAAGATCCTCACATACGATACAATAATAGACTCTCAGGGTCCAGAGAGAATGCTGAGGTTGTCCAAACCCATAATGATTCTTAACAGTCTCAGGAACCCAAAGGGGACAGTTCTACTCTGTCCAATGAGTCAGAATGGAGTCAGTGGCAGGGAGTTTTCTTTTGAGTTCATTAGGGTCCGTTTCCTTGACAATGGGCACCAAAAAGACAAAAACCCAATCTCACTGCCATCGAGTTGAAGCTGTCTCAGAGCTCCTTCACCCTGTACACTCGAATCAGCAGCAACATAGGGATCTGTAAAGGTCCTTCCTCTGTGGGACATTTGATTATTCTCTAGTCAAAAATGCTGCCCAAGCTTGTATACTATATGCCTACACTTCAATATATTTCTATTATTTGCTGACTTTGATTTTTGCTTTAGCAAACTTCTAAGTTAAGGCTTCAGGACTAATCCTGGTGTGTGGAATGGAGCTAAATGAGAGCGACAGAGGGATGAATTCAATTCTCTCCTCCCCAAAATGTCTCACCTACACTTTCTGCTCCTGGAAAGAAAGTAAAACGTGATCCTTTGGGAAGGGAGCACTCCATGGGTGGAGCCTCCATCAGTGGCAGGTTCTCCTCACAGACACCAGAGGGCGCGCTGGGGCACAGGGAACACAGGCTCAGCCACGTCTCTCCTAGAGACCCAATGACTCATGGGCACTGATGGGAAACAGCTCAGTAACTGTGACCTGACCCCTGTCGGATGAGAGTTCATTTGCATGAACACTCCCACCCCACCCACAGGGTGTTCGGCTTATAGTAAGTACAGGGCAAGCTGACTGCGAGGAAGAGGCCTAAAAAGCACAGCTCTCGGGTGTGCTTGCACCATGGCCTGGATTTCTCTCCTGCTCACTCTTCTCACTCACTATACAGGTCAGGGCGGGGAGGGGGCTTTGGGCCAGGTGGTGGAGAAAGATGACCCTGAAGCTTCCTGGCTCTGTTCCTCTCTGACCATGGGTCTCTCACCTGTTTCCCTCAGCTACTGCCCAGGTTGTCGTGACTCAGGAGGCTTCACGGACCACAACTGCAGGAGGCACTGTCACACTCACCTGTGGCTCCAGTGCAGGCACTGTCACCACCAATAATGAAGCCAGCTGGATTCAACAGCAGTCCTTGCACACTCCAAAGGGTCTAATAGCTCATGCCACCAATCGAGTCCCAGGAGTCCCTGTCCGGTTCTCTGGTTCCCTGGTAGGAGGCAAAGCCACCCTCACCATCACCGGGGCCCAGATTGAAGATGAGGCGAAGTATTATTGTGCACTGTGGCACAGCAAGCATTGCCACAGTGACACACGTGAGTGAGGAAGTGAGACAAAAACACTCTTGGTCCAACCACGTCCCTCACTTCTGAGTCTTCCCATCGTCTTTTCACAGAGGCTAGATCTGTGCTAGTGCGGATTAAGGAGCTTGTTCTTGGTAGACCCAGAGTAGTTGGTTCAACCCACTTATTCTAAGCTTAGAATTAGGTTCAGAATGTTTAGTTTTGATCTGATGATATCAGACAGCCATGCCCCAGTGTCTTATTGAGGACTCTCGATGGCACAGACAGACGACTTGTGTTCGGTTCCTCATCTAAACTAACTGTTTTGAACCCAATGACTCCATGGAAGAAAGACCGATGAAGTGGTTTCCATAAATATTGCCCTTGTCATTAGTTCTTTTCAGGTCTGTGCCTCCTCATGGGGACTCAAGATGAGCAGAGTTAACAAGGACGACTCACAACAGTCGTAAGTCTGTGACCTTGAGGAGGCAGATCACAAGGCATCCATGGCACACTTCACACTTGACCGCACTCAGAGACTCCCCATACACACGGCATCTAAATCAACACCATGGAGCTACTCTACCTGCAGGATTGTTGTGGGTCAGCACTGACTTCATGGCAGTAGGTTGGGTTTTGTTGCGAAGTTCCTTATTGACTTAGATTGAAATCCAGACATCGACATGACTGCCCGGGGGGGATGCCAGGGTTGTGAGCTTTACCTCTAACTCTCTGGAATAGTTCGGTGTTGGCATTTTGAAGGTACCGTGTGAAATTTATAACAGTAAGTTGGGTCCTATTCAACTGCCTTTAATAAAGTTCATTTGAAAACTTGGATTATCTGTCTCAGTGACTGTTACCCAGGGGATTAAAATTCATGTTCTGCAGGTGGTGGGCATGAAAATGTGTCACTAAGATCCTGTTTCAAAGGCAGCGTGTAGCTCTTGTGTATTGAAGGGCTCCTTCAGCATCCCTGAGTTGTAAGGTGCACTCGCCCAGCGTATGTTCTTCCAAGAGAGACCGAACACACAGGCTGATGGACACGAGAGTATGAAGACCAGGTCAATTGACAGTGTAATGAAAGTTTCAGATCCAAAATAAATTCTGATAAATTCGAAGTTCATACATCAGGATGCAGTGTCCACCCCAATTCAAGGACATGGTTTGGGTCTGAGTCCTGAATCAGAAGACTCTGTGACTGAAGGAACTAAGGGTTGTAAGTAGGAGTGGCACCTTTTGCTATCCCTGCCAGGGATTATATGTGTCCAGTCCTTTTTATTTGGGCCCTGTGACTTTAAAGATCCTGTTTCCTGGAATAAACAGCTTCAACCAGTGGACATTGTGAGTCCAATTAAGTTCCAAGTTCAGTTGCATTCGGTTCCTTCACAGTCCTTATGCCCAGAGACCATCAGAGAGCGAAACATACCCTAATAGGCAAGATCCATTAGCTCTGAGCATCAGCATTCGGTAGGCTGCTCTGAAACCACGAAGGACAGCTGTCTGTCTGACATCTATGTGATAAAGTGACATGTCTTCACTCTCCAATTCTGATAACTAGGGCAAGGCTGTGTCAATAAAAGCCTGAAAAAGGCACGCTGAGTGGCTTAGGCATTTCAGAAGTGAGATGTGGGTTTCCTTACCAGGATTAGGCCAACTGTGTATAGATATGAGGACCAATCTAGAATGGGGATAGAGGGGGAGGAGCATGAAAATGTTTATAGGCTCAAGACTAGTTGACGCAGCAGGAATTGTGCTTCATACCACTGAAGGCTTATTGAAAGTTTCCCCCAGGGAAAGAACCCAACAGAGTTATGTAAAATCAGGTCTCAGGAGGTACTCTCTGGAGTCAACAGATATGAGCAGTGCAAGGGGTGGACTGTGCTGGATACATTATTTAGCTGCCATCAAGCCCTATCAGGAATGAAACTCTGCCTTCCCCAGCAACTGAGAATTCTCAGTTGGACTTGAAATTGCTCTTCCATGGCTAGGGATACAAATGGGCCTGAACACAGAATTTAGTGGTGACTGATCTTAGCGCAAAGCTAAGATGTCAGAGAATGAGAAGTCCAAGGCCATGCCGTGGGGAAGGGGACTCACCTATGTGGGAATACTAGCCACAGTCCTCTTGGGGCACTGAAGAAAGCTTCTTGTTGGAACAGGGGTGACAAGAGAGTCTGCTCTGCACAGCCTGGAGGGAATCTCGGGAGGATCTTGGTCTCAGTGCATCGAAGAATAAGGGATGGGGGATCTGAGAGAGTCTGTCAGAAGCTTAGCCAATTTGAGAGGGGAAATGTTTAAATCCAAAGGAGATCTAGACAGAGATCATTATAACAAAGAACAAAACCCATCTTAACATATATGTGCTTTCAACAACAACAAAAAATGCTTTCATATTATTCGCTGATAAATCCTTTCCAATAAGAGCAGTAAATAGAATATCAAAGTGGACTATATTCATCACAGCCCTAGTCAAAATAGTGAAAAGATGGAAATATCCTAAATGCCCATCAATGGAAGAAGGAATACACAAAATATGGTACATATGCATCATGGAATACTATGCAACACTTAAGAATAATGATGAATCTTTGAGAAACCTCATAATGTTGGTGAACTTGGAAGACATTGTGCTAAGTGAAGTAAGTCAGTCTGAGAAGGACAAATGTCTAAGCACAATGCCATAAAAAAAGACAGAAAAAATTTCACACTAAAAGACACATTTTTTTGAGGGTTATTAGCAATGAGAGGGGAAGGGAGGGTAGGTTACTAAAGACATTGTGGTTGTTGTTA
>NW_022103926.1:7543025-7544675 GCF_000313985.2 Echinops telfairi
TTCTTAGCCAACACCTTAATTCAAAAGCATTGATTCTTCTTTGAAATTCCATATTCAATGTCCAACTTTCACGGGCATATGAGGTGATTGAAAATACCACAGTTTGGGTCAGGCCCACCCTAGTCTCCCAAAGAGTAACATCTTTGCTTTTCAAAACTTGAAAGAGGTCGTTGCAGCAGATTCACTCAATGCAGTGTCTCACTTGATTTCTTGACTGCTGCTTCCATGAGCATTGATTGTCAACACAAGCAAGACAAAATCCTCGCCAATGTCAATCTTTCCCCATTTATTATGATCTTCCCTGTTGGTCCACGTGAGAATATTGGTTGCCTTAAAATTGAGTTGTAATCTACACTGAAGGCTGTAATCTTACATTTTTCAATAAGATTCATCAGCAAGAGATTTAAGTCCTGCTCAATTTTGGCAAGCAAGCTTGTGTCATGTCCGTATCCCAGAATGCATTCGGATAGCACTGTGTGTAGACACCATCCAGACACATATTTTGTTCAACAAGATAATTTTTATAGTGTCATTTGTTGATAATTATCCATTACTTAGTACTTTTCCCCATTAAGAGTGGAAAATACAAGACTGAAAAGGTAAATGGTAGGAGTTACAGAAAGTTCTCAGTGAAAAGTACATTTCACTCACTCATCACATTTTATGGCCCACTAGTTTCCATCCACAGAGTAGAAGGCAGGCTCAGTGTCTTGGCAGCTCTGGCGGTGGGGTGGGGTGGGGATGGGGCTCTGTCTCTCCTGGGCTCTCTGCTCAGTGGCTTCCTTAGGAGTCTTTATTAGCAAGACCTGGTTGCCACCACTGCCTTGAGAAGTGGGAGCTGTGACTCTGAGTTGTGATCAGGAAACTGTGAGCTGTGAGATATTATCTACCAACTGGGATCTGGGATCAATGCTCTGGGAGTTGGGAGCTAGGAGCTAAGACCTTGGTAAGGAGGCTGGGTGGTTCAGCAGGTTGGTGACCTGTGAGGATGAGAGCCATGTGGCCAGCAGAGGGTGCTGTGGAACTGTTCTTTGAGGCTGCCCAGCTCTTTGTTTTCAACCTCTGAGCAGGTTAGAGGCTTGGAGGGGGATGTAGACCATTGAGTTCAGGGGACTGTGACCTGAGAGCAGCTGTCAGAACTGCCCAGAGCCCTCTAGGGATCTCTGTCCAATGGGGCCCAGGGCTGGGGACTTTCTCTTCCACCCCTTATTTCACAACAGAGATACTGGCCAGGATTGGGTGCTGTGGGCGTGGTCAAGAAGCAAGGGCATTTTTGAATGTAGAAACTCGACCCCCACGTGTCCTTAGAGAGAAAATAAGAGAGACCAAGGGGACATCGGGGTGCAGAGTTCTTGAGCACCTGCACCATGACCTGGCTTTGTCTCCTCGTCTCTCTGTGCACAGGTGAGAGCTGCCCTGCTCTGGGCTGATCACTCCCTCCTCGCCTACCTGAGCTCCTCTCCTCCCTCACTTGATCACTGTTCTTTTTCTCTCTCCTCCAGTGTCTGTGACTCAGGCTGTGAGTCAGCCCGCCTCAGTGTCCAGGGAGCTGACGCTGACGGCCACGCTCACCTGCACTGGAAACAGCAACAATGTGGGTTATGAGGGAGCAGTTTGGGTGCAACAGCATGGGAGCCAGCGCCCCCAAAC
>NW_022103926.1:7559523-7560888 GCF_000313985.2 Echinops telfairi
TCTATCAGGAGAGGAACAGGTGAACAGCCTGTGGTACATACACACGATGGCATACTTCACAACATTGGAGAATACGAATCTGCGATACACTCATAACATTGGTGAATCTGCTAAACACGAATAACACCCCCCTGCTGTGGAGTGAATTCCCAATTGCAGTGACCTATAGGGCACCTGTAGGGTTAGTAGCCCAACGTATACCCTCCTCCGCCACCAGGGCTCCTGAAAGATATGATTCTGAGTGAGTCCATTATGAAAGGACAAAGATTGCATGAATCCACTCATATTAATAAAACAGTTCTCACCATTAAAACAATTAAAAGGCAAAATCATGAAGTTTGATGGTTACCACATGGGTTAATTTGTGACTAGAGGTTGACATTCATGAACTTGCATGAAAGGGGAAGCAAGGTCAATAAGGGGAAGGCCAGAAAAAGGCTAGGGTGGGAAACAATGACATCGAATGTGGACAAATGTTCAATGGAAATGGCCTTACTCTGTAAACATTCACTGAATGCACAATAAATATTAACAAACAATGAATAAGGTGAGACTATACAGCACAACCGTTTCAGAAGAGTTCTCTGTATCAATTATGATGTTCTCCTGCACCTCCTTCGTGGTTCGTGCGGTTCCATCAGGCTGGGAGGGCACGGTCCTGCCTCTGGTCCCGGCTTCCTGATGGTGAAGCTCGAGTGCTGTTGTGTGGGTGCCATGGAGTCCGTCGTGACCACAGCGATCCCAGGCACACAGCGCCAACACTGCAGGCCTGAGTCACCCTCACAATGTTCCTGAGCATCGTCGGAGCAGGTCTGCTTGAGAAACATGGGTCAGTCCATCTGGTCGAGGGCCTTGATCTTTCCCTGCTCCTCGACTTCACCCACATGGTGCCTTCCCTAGGGACTGACCTCTCTTGATGACAAGCCCAAAGTATGTAAGACAAGGTTTCACCATCCTTCCTTCTAAGAAATATTCATACTTTACTTCTTCCAAGGTAGATTTATTTGTCCTTTTGTCAAAATATTGGTATTTTCAATATTCTTCACCAACACCGTGATTCAAAAGAATTGATTACTCTTCTCTCTTCTTAATTCAATGTCTATCTTTCACGTGCATCTGAGGCAATGGAAAATACCATGGCTTGGATCAGGCTCACCTTGTCCTCTGAACTAGGTCGTTGGTTTCAGTACTCTGTAGGGGTCTTGTCCCGCAGATCTACGCAATGCAGCATGCCTTTTGATCTCCTGACTGCTGCTTCCAGGGATATGGATTGTGAATCCACACAGGATGAAACCCTTCACAACCTTCAGTACCCCTCCCATGAGAGTCTCCATGAGTGAGACGGAGTCCCAGGGCTGTCCTGAG
>NW_022103926.1:7561787-7568484 GCF_000313985.2 Echinops telfairi
AGGTCAGGGAACTCGGCCTTCCTGACCATCTCTGGGCTCCAGCCTGAGGACGAGGCTGCTTATTCCTGCTCAGCCTGGGACAACAGCATTAATGCTCACACAGTGCTCCAGGCCAATGGGGAAGTGAGACACAAACATGCTGCACACAATGAAGGGACACTGCCATGCAGCGCCCTACTCATTCAAGACATTTACTCCCCTGGGTTTTTGTTGTTGTTGTTGTTAATCATTTTATTGGGGGTTCATACAACTCTGGTTTTGACCTGATCCTGATGACTCCCAGGAGGTAGCATCTAAGCAAGAACCAACGATGCTGAAGGAAGAAGTTCACGCTGCACCGAAAGCAGGATCCAAAAACAAGGCTCCAGAATTGATGGAATCCCCACAGAAATGTTTCAGCCCGTGGATGAAGCACTAGAATCACCCACTCGTCTATGCCAGCATATTTGGAAGACAGTTACTTGGCCAACTGATTGATAGGGGTCCAAATTTGTACCCAATGCAAAGAAAGGTGACCCAACAGAATGCTCAAATCATACATCAATAACACTAATATCACAGGCCTTTAAAATGTTGCTGAAGCACATGCAACAACATTGCAGCAGTGCATTGACAGGCAGCTGCCAGAGGTTCAAGCTGGATTCAGAAGAGGAAATGCAACAAGGGATGTCATTCCTGATGTCACACGGATCTGGGCTGAAAACAGAGAGTGGATGTTTTTACTTGTGCTGAATTGGTTATGCCAAGGCATGTGACTGTGTGGACTATACCAAACTCTGGATAAGCTTGAGGAGAAGGGGGTTCAGAACACTTCACTGGACTCACTTCCATCCATTCAACTTCCATCCATTCAGTTATGAGACAATTCACAGCATCATTGATATGTTCTGAGCATGTCACCAGGGGGCAATGTGGATCTTCCCATAGGTAACAAGGCTGAAATCTCTAGGAGTTCAAGTTGAAAAGGCCAGTGATCTTGTTCACAGACCCAATTAAGAGGTTACAGCAGCTGCTTCCTCCCAAAGGGGCAAACTCAGAGCTCACAGCCCCCTTCCCTCCCCTAACGTTGAAGCTGCTCCCTGACTGAGGAGCCAGGGTTGGGTGGTGGAGACTGTGGTCTGGAGTAGAAATTGACCTGATGGCAACAGATTCTGGTTGTGGTTGTAAAAGGGCTTGGATTTGCATAACACAAACACACACCATTCACCCAAGGAGAGGAGGAGATCGAATACACCTCAGAGTTTCCAGCAGCAGCACAGGGCCCAGGGTCTCTGCAAAGTCTTCACCATGCAGTGGACACCCCTCCTCCTCCTGCTCCTCATTCTCTGCCCAGGTGCATGGGGCTATCAGACAGTGACCTTTAGAGGGATCCCCATCTTCCATCTTCACTCCTAACTTGTGTGTTTGTGTTTTCTTCCAGGGACCAGTTCTCAGGCTGTGGTGACTCAGGAGCCCTCAGTGACCGTGTCCTCGGGACAGACAGTCACTCTCACTGTGGCTCCAGCACTGGATTGGTCACCAATGGTCACTACCCACACTGGTTCCTGCAGAAGCCTGGGCAAGCTCCTAGGACATTGGTTTTTTTAATCATTTTATTAGGGGCTCATAGAACTGTTATCGCAATCCATACACACATCAATTGTGTAAAGCACATTTGTACATCATTCTCAAAACATTTTGTCTCCACTTAACCCCCCCGCATTAGGTCCTCATTTTCCCCCTCCCTCCCCACTCCCCACTCCCTCATGAGCGCTTGATAGTTTATAAATTGTTATTTTGTCATATCTTGCCCTGTCCGACGTCTCCCTTCACCCACTTTTTGGTTGTTCGTCCCCCAGGGAGGAGGTCACATATAGTTCCTTGTAATCGGTTCCCTCTTTCCTACCCACTCTCCCTCTACCCTCCCAGTATCACCACTCACACCACTGGTCCTGTAGGGATCATCTGCCCTGGATTCCCTGTGTTTCCAGCTCTCATCTGTACCAGTGTACATCCTCTGGCCTAGCCAGACTTGCAAGGTCGAATTCGAGTCATGGAGGAAACCTTTAGGAACTAGAGGAAAGTTGTATTCCTCATCGTTGCTACATCGCACCCTGACTGGCTCATCTCCTCCCCAAGACCCCTCTGCAAGGGGATCTCCAGTGGCCTACTAATGGGCTTTGGGTCTCCACTCCGCACTCCCCCCATCATTCACTATGGTAAGATTTTTTGTTCTGATGCCTTATACCTGATCCCTTAGACACCTCGTGGTTGCATAGGCTGGAGTGCTTCTTCCATGTGGGCTTTGTTGCTTCTGAGCTTGATGGCCGCTTGATTACCTTCAAGCCTTTAAAACCTCAGATGCTATACGTTTTGATAGCCAGGCACCATCAGCTTTCTTCGCCACATTTGCTTATGCACCCATTTGTCTTCAGTGATCCGTTTGACACCTCGTGATCAAACACGCTGATATGTTGTTCCATGTGGGCTTTGTTGCTTCTGAGCTAGATGGCCACTTGTTTACCTTCAAGCTTTTAAGACCCCAGATGCTATATCGTTTGATAGCCGGGCACCATCAGCTTTCTTCACCACATTTGCTTATTCACCCTCCTTGTCTTCAGCGGTTGTGTCGGGAAAGTGAGCATCATAGAATGGCAATTTAATAGAAGAAAGTATTCTTGAGTTGAGGGTGTACTTGAGTGGAGGTCTATTTCCCTTGATTCTCCTCCTGGCCCACTATCATGCTCAGTCCCCACCAGGATTTCAGCACTTCCTGTTTGTTACATGCCCCTTGATCATGCCCTACCAGGTCTCCCACCGCCACCTCCCCACCAATTTGGATCGCTTGTTGTTCCCTTGTCCCTGGGTTTGTTAACACCTCTTCCCTTCCCCCCACCTCCAATAACAAACACTCATGGATCCCCACCTGGTTCACCGTCTCCCTCCTTGGAGGCAAAGCTGCCTTCACTCTCTCAGGGGCCCAGGCTGAGGATGAGTATTACTGTTCTCTGTGGTAAAGCGACCCTCCCCATAGTGACGGATGCACATGGGCAAGAGCGACACAACCCCCTGGGTCAGCCTCAGCCTCTCAGTCCTGATCCTCCCTGTTGGCGTTTTCTCAGAAACCCGATAGAGTGTCACATTTCTTCAGGAAATTCCTTCAAGGACCTAGAAGGGACTGTCAAATACATTCTAAATTCCAAAAGCTCTCATTTAACTCACCACTGTGTAACTTACAAAGTGCGATGGTAAAATCAAGTGTGACCATGTGTCAGCACTGAGAAAGTCAATAGATAGGTTTGGCCAAAGATGAGGTATATGGTCTATGTGCATTTGTGTGGATCCCTGGTGGTATCTCAGGTGACATGTTGAAATTCTACCTTCAAGATTGGATGTTCAAACCCATCAGCTCCTTTGAGAGATAAAGATGAGATTGAGTGTGTGATAGATAGGTTTATTGTGCCAACATGGACGATGAACACATATGGGATTAATTGAATGGCAGAGAGATAAATTGCTCGGCGAGCCTTGCCTTTCTTGTCTCTTGATCTTTGATGATCAGACCAGTGTGCAACTGCTTTATGATGTTACCTATCGGTCCAGTTGTGAGGATTTTGGTCTTCTTTACATTGCCTTGGAATCCACATTAAAACCTGCAGCCTTTGATATTCACCAGCAAATTCAAACAGAATTCTGTCCAATAGGGCCGCTGAATGTCAGGGACTTGTTTTTGGTTGGGACCCAATAGAAGGACAGGACTGACTGTGACTGACGGGAAGTGGTGCTCATCACAGTGACAGAGAGGAGGATGCGGGGCAAGAACGTTCAGGCTGGCGAGTCCCAATATGTCGTGTAGTGGTGAATAACTACTTATCATCACAGCATTCCTCAGGATCCTGGTTTCAAGTGGAGCCACAGCAAATGTGCCCCATTTCCACATACCATATCCATCACATCTTGGGAAAAGGTAAGCAAGTGTACCAATTCCATTCAGTAAAAATGACTGTCAAATGGAAGCAGAGTGGTCAGTAAACTGACAGTAAATATGAGCAAATGACCTGGGAGACTCTGGTGGAAATTCACTCGGATGGAACCACAACTCATTTCAGAAAACACAATCCCTGAAAGACGCGGAACATTTCAAGCACCAAAATGTGTGTTCGCTGGTGTAATTTGTGATTAGCCGCTTCGCTGAATGTGGCTGCTTGGAACCGACCATGAATGAAAGGCTTCGTAACCAGCTGCCATAAAGATGACCGCTGGGTTCTTTTGAGGCTGCTCCCAGGCGTGGCGACCCCCATATGCAGAGTGTGAACATTTGGAGGACCATTGCCACGCGTACCTTCCAGGATGTTCATGGATGGGTTCTAAATACCAGCCTTCCGACACACAGGCTAATGCTCAACCATGTGCTCCGTTCAGAGAGTTCGATTCAGGTTCCATTCACGAAAGCTCTGGGGGTGGCTCTTCCTGTGGAGTGTCCGTGCGTCAGAATGGACTCAACAACCATCGGGTCGGTTGGGTTGTGTGGTTTCTGACAGAGAAGGACACTCAGACATGGGCATGATGTCAGGGTTATGCCATGAGTTGGAACCCGGGTTTCCCTAGGACACCCAGAATATCTCAGTGACGGCGTTTGAAAGCAGAGTGTGAGGTTTGGAACAGAAACCAAACAGGGCCCTGATGGAGTGTCTTAATGAATGCCAGGTGACTGCGTGGGTTCTCAGCCTCGGCCCATCTCTCTGCTGCTGTTGTTAGTGCCCTTTGACCACAGTGACTCTAAGAACAGGACAAAACCCCGCCCGGTCCTGTTCCATCCTCACAATTGTTCTGGGGATGAAAACGGTCGCTGCACATGCAGCCCCTCAGCGCAGAGAAGAATAAGGGGGGTGAGGCTGTGGGCCTCATGGGGAGACACCCAGCAACTTCCAGATGGGAAAAGTCTAGAAATCTAAAGGAGGCCTGAACAAAGACCATGTTACAGGTCCTATGGCATAGGAAACAGTGCATCTTAACACATCATATGTTTTCAAATAAAACCATCCTGCTTTGTAATCACTTGCTGATAAGGACTCACTGCTTACTAATTTTACTGATTTATGGTAACACTTGCTAACACGTTATGAGAGTGAAGGATTCATCGCAGTATTTGTCAGAAGAACAGTAGGATGAAAACAACCTAGTTGTCCATCAGGAGAGGAAAAAGTGAACAGCCCGTGGTACATACACACGATGGGATCCTTCGCAACTTTAGAGAATACGATCCTGCGATACACTCATAACATTGGTGAATCTGCTAAACACGCATAACACCCCTCTGCCATGGAGTGAATTCCCATTTGCAGTGACCTACAGGGCACAGCAGAACTACCCACCCAGCTGAGTCTCTGAGGCTCTGATGTTCATGGAGCAGGAAGACTCCCCTTTCCCAAGCAGATCGGCTGGTGTGTTTGAACTGCTGACCTTGTAGTTGGGTTAGTATCCCAACGTGTACCCTCCTCCACCACCAGGGCGCCTGAAAGATATGATTCTGAGTGAGTCCATTATGAAAGGACAAAGATTGTATGAATCCACTCATATAAATTAAACACTTTTCACCATTAAAACAATTAAAAGGCAAAACCATAAAGTTCGATGGTTACACATGGGTACATTTTTGACTAGAAGTCGACATTCATACACTTGCATGAAAGGGGAAGCAAGGTCAATAAGCGGAAGGCCAGAAACACGTCTGGGGGTGGGAAACAATGACATTGAATGTGGACAATTGTTCAATGGAAATATCTTTGCTCTGTAAATCTTCACTGAATTTACAACAAAAATTAAGAAACAGCAAATAAGGTGAGACTATAAAGCACAACCATTTCAGAAGAGTTCTCTGTGTCAATTAAGATGTTCTCCTGCACCCCCTTCGTGGCTCATGCAGTTCCATCAACAGACGGGAGGGCGAGGCTCCGTGTCCAGGCTGGGAGGGCACAGCCCTGCCTCTGGTCCCGGCTTCCTGGTGGAGAAGCTCCAAGTGTTGTTGTTTTGGGTGCCATGGAGTCAGTCGTGACCACAGTGATCCCAGGCACACAGCGCCAACACTGCAGGCCTGAGTCACCCTCACAATGTTCCTGAGCTTGAGCGCATCGTCGGAGCAGGTCTGCTTGAGAAACATGGGGCAGTCCATCTGGTCGAGGGCCTTGATCTTTCCCTGCTCCTCGACTTCACCCACATGCTCCCTTCTCCAGGGACTGGCCTCTCTTGACGACAAGCCCAAGTATGTAAGATGAGGAGTCACCATCCTTGCCTCTAAGGAACATTCTGACTTTACTTCTTCCAAGAAAGATTGATTTGTCCTTTGGTCAAAATATTGGTATTTTCAATGTTCTTCACCAACACCATGATTCAAAAGGATTGATTGCTGTTCTGTCTTCTTTATTCAATGTCTGTCTTTCACGTGCCTCTGAGGCAATGGAAAATACCATGGCTTGGATCAGGCTCACCTTGTCCTCTGAACTACGTTCTTGTTTTGAGAACTCTGTAGCAGCCTTGTCCCGCAGATCTACGCAATGCAGCATGCCTTTTGATCTCCTGACTGCTGCTTCCAGGGATATGGATTGTGAATCCATACAAGATGAAACCTTTCACAACCTTCAGTATCCCTCCCATGAGAGTTTCCATGAGTGAGACGGAGGTCCCAGGGCTGTCCGGAGAGGTGGGAAGGGAGTCCGGG
>NW_022103926.1:7569709-7570936 GCF_000313985.2 Echinops telfairi
CCCACAGAAATGTTTCAGCCCGTGGATGAAGCACTAGAATCACCCACTCGTCTATGCCAGCATATTTGGAAGACAGCTACTTGGACAACTGATTGATAGAGGTTCAAATTTGTGCCATTCCAAAGAAAGGTGACCCAACAGAATGCTCAAATCATACGTCAATAACACTAATATCACAGGCCTTTAAAATGTTGCTGAAGCACATGCAACAACAGTGCAGCAGTACATTGACAGGCACCTGCCAGAGGTTCAAGCTGGATTCAGAAGAGGAAATGCAGCAAGGGATGTCATTCCTGATGTCACATGGATCTGGGCTGAAAACAGAGAGTGGATGTTTTTACTTGTGTTGTATTGGTTATGCCAAGGCATGTGACTGTGTGGACTATACCAAACTGGATGAGCTTGAGGAGAAGGGGGTTCAGAACACTTCAATGGACTCACGCAGAACTTGTACCTGGATCTAGAGATCGTTGTGGAAATAGAACAAGAGACTACTGCATGGTTTAAAGTCAGGAAAGGTGTCTTACAGGGTTGTAGCCTCTCACCAGGCTTATACACTCTGTATGTTGAGGAAATCTTCAGAGAACCTGGGTTAGATGAAGAAGAATGTAGCATCAGGGTGGAAGGAAAGCTACTTAGATAAGTAAATGACCTTGATAAATAAATGACATACCCTTGTTTGCAGAAAATGAGGAGGACATGAAGTACTGGCTGATAAAGATCAAGGACTGCAGCCTTCAGAATGGGTTACAACTCAATGTAAAGAAGATCTAAGCCCTCACAGGATAAGAGGAGAAAAGGTTGAAGGTGTAACAGATTTCATGTTGCTTAGATGCACAAGGACTGCTCATGGAAGCAGCCGTCAAGAGATCAAAAGATGAATTTCTTTGTGTGAATTTGTTGCACACGACCGCTAATAGATCATTGAAAAGCAAGGGTCTTACTTTAAGGACTAAAATGTGCCTGACCCACGCCAAGGTCTTTTCCATTGTCTCTCATGCACATGAAGGTTGCACCTTGAAGACCGAAGAAGAACCCGTGCCTTTGAATTGTGGTTCTGGAGAACCTTGAATGTTCCACAGACTGCACAAAGGACAAACCAATTGTGCTAGTCCATGGAGACTAGAGAAACAAATTCATCGACGCTCATATATGTGTAAGAGAGAACTTTATTTCAAAAAGTAATTGTATATTAAGAAAACACCCCAGCCCAGTCCAGATCAAGTC
>NW_022103926.1:7572363-7573551 GCF_000313985.2 Echinops telfairi
ACATGCTTAGAGAGAGAATAGGAGAGACTGAGGGACCCAGAGTGCTTGCTGGAGTCTTGGATGCAGACTCTTGAGCATCTGCTCCATGACCTGGGTCCTTCTCTGCCTCTCTCTGGGCACAGGTGAACGCTCGCTCACTCTGAGTTGATCCCTCACTCCCCACCCACTTCCTCACTCACGAGCTCACTGTTTTCTGCCTTTTTCCTCAATGTCTGGAAACAGCAAGACGTTGATCACCAGGGATCAGGCTAGTTTCAGCAGCAAAGCAGTGAGCTTCCTCAAGCTGTGATGAACGGGCATAACAGCACACCCTTCAGCATCTCAGAGGTAATTCTCTGGTTCTGGGTCTGGCAATGTGGCCACCTTAAGCATCTCTGGGCTGTAGCCTGACGACCAGGCTCGATATGACTGCAGAGCCTGGTAAAGGAGTCTCTGTGTTTGCACGGTACTTGATGCCCATGGAGAAGTGGGATAAAACCACCTGAGCATCTTCCTACCTACACACTACCCAGATCCTGCCGTGCAATGAACCTATGAGGAGACGTGGGCTGAGTTCCTGGTGGACAATTTTTAAGCTTCTCAAACAAAGTATCTTTTTGATGTTGAGCAACTCACAACGCTCAAAATTGCAATTATGAATCATTAGTGTTACTCCTTTAACACATACTTCAGTCATCGTACTTTTTAAGTGTATTTGCTTCTATTGAATGGTGTGCATCACTTATTCATTAATGAGGAGGAGAGATGATAGATGTGTTTATTTACGTTCTGATTTCTTTTTATGAAGGAGTTATGGAAGGGAAAAAAATCCAGGACTAGCTGAAGGACTCCTTATTGACCGATCTTATTCCTAAAAGTCATTTAATGGGGCAATCATCCAGTGCTGCACTCCGTAGCCAAAACACTAATATGGGGTAGATTGATACTTCCCGTGATCAATAACAATGGGAAACCTATTCTCCACACCCCGACCCCCCCCCCCCAAGTTACACTAAATCTCTGGGTTAACTTTCATTTTTCATGATGAATCCCCTCCATTCTACCCCAACTGCATCTATTTCTATCATTTCTGTTTGGAGCTTTGCGAGCTGAATTAAGGAGTACAAAAGGGGCATCTACTCAACACCACCATGTGTTCCATGTTAGGCAGGGTTCTCTAGAGAAACAAAACAAGAGACTTATGAGTAT
>NW_022103926.1:7573651-7578592 GCF_000313985.2 Echinops telfairi
TGGCTCCTCCAGCTCCAGGGCTCTGGCTGTCATCAGCATAGCTCCATGTGGCTTGTCAGCAAGAAGACAAAGCAGAGAGAGAAGTTTCATGCCTCCAGGGATATGGAAAGCAGTTCACAGAATCCTCAGGAGAAGGCTATGCACACACAGAGGCCTGATTGACTATGATCTGATTGACAGGCTAGACTCAACCCCTTCACGCCAGTTAACAGAAGATTATGTAACTGCCACAGAGTTCTATCTTGCAAGAAGTAAGGCCAGAGCTCCTTAGAGGCAAGGATGCTGAGACTTTGTCTTCTATACTTTGGACATGTTGTCAGGAGAGCCCAGTCCCTGAAAAATAAATCATGGCAAACTGGAAAGGCCCTCAAGGAGATGGATTGACACCATGGTGGCAACAACGGGCTCTAAAGCATAGAAACTATCGTGAGGACGGTACAGCACAGGGCGGGGTTTCTGTTGTGCATAAGCTTGTTGTGGGTAGGCACCAACTCAATGGCACGTAACGTAGCATAACAACATTTAATAATTTTACTGATTTCACTTAAGAGTAGTGAAGACTAGCATGCATTAGGGACAGTTTTCAGTGGAAATGAAATTTAGCTCCCATACCGCATTCCATGGCTCATGTATTTCAAACGACAGAGGAAGGAGCAGGCTCAAGTCCTGACAGGGCCAAGGCAGCTCTGTTGCCTCCTAGTGGAGTGTCCATCAGTGGGGACAGGGTCCCAGGCCTGTCCCAAGAGCTCAGTGGGGGCAACAGGGAAGGAGGCCAGGTGGAGCAGTGGGTTGGTGGCCTGTGGTGAAAAGAGCCATGTGACCAGCGAAGGGTTCTGTGGGATTGTTCTCTGAAGAATCCTTGGGGGCCCACTGCTGTCCACCCACCACCCTCCCACTTCAGAAACTCTTTATCAGGTGAGTGGGAAAATGAGACGGTTGAGTTAAGGGAGCTATGAGCTGATAACATCTGTCAGGACCTCCCGGGACCCTCCAGGACAGGGCTCCATCTCCCACAAGGCCAAAATCAGATAGATGAATTGCTATTCTACCTTTCCTCCTGTTCTTCTTCTACCAACAGTGACTGGGGTGGACTGCGGTTAGTCAGAGAGCATGGACCTATTTGAATGTAGACACTCCTCCCCTACACATGCTTAGAGAGAGAATAGGAGAGACTGAGGGACCCAGAGTGCTTGCTGGAGTCTTGGATGCAGACTCTTGAGCATCTGCTCCATGACCTGGGTCCTTCTCTGCCTCTCTCTGGGCACAGGTGAACGCTCGCTCACTCTGAGTTGATCCCTCACTCCCCACCCACTATGGGCTTCTCTTCCTCACTCACGAGCTCACTGTTTTCTGCCTTTATCCTCAATGTCTGGCAGACAGGCTGTGCTGACTCACCTTTCCTCAATCTTCGAGGAGCTGAGGCAGAAAGCCACAGTTACCTGCATTGGAAACACCAAGAGGTTGGTCACCAGGGATCAGGGTAGTTGTGGCAGCAAGGCAGTGAGGTTCCCAAAGCTGTGATGAACGGGCATAACAGCAGACCCTGCAGGATCTCAGAGGTGATTCTCTGGTTCTAGGTCTGGCAATGTGGCCACCTTGAGCATCTCTGGGCTGTAGCCTGAAGACCAGGCTCGATATTACTGCACAGCCTGGTACAGGAGCCTTCAGGTATGCACGGTACTTGATGCCCACAGAAGAGTGAGATAAACCCCCCTGAACTTCTTCCTACCTACACACTACCCAGATCCTTGGGTGCAATGAACCTATGAAGAGAGATGGGCTGAGTTCCTGCTGGACAATTTTTAGGCTTCTCAAACAAAGTATCTTATGATGTTGGGTTTGGGGGGAAGTCAGATCCTTGCTGCCAGACTGCTGTCTCATCCCACCACAGGGGTGAGCCTGCTCCCTGTTGCTGGGGACAATGGACAGGCTCCTGTGGGCGGATTCGCATCCTACTGATAATGGTCTCTTTCAGTTGGGCCAAGGACAGGCCAAACTGGCTGTCCCTCCTCTTCTTATAGCCTGTATGTCCCTAGATCGCCCCCTCCCATCACTGTAATACCTGTAGCACAACCCTTTCCTGTGACATATGTCTTCCCTGTACTGTGGGGGCTCGAACGTCCCCAGAGAGGATAAAAGCTTGGGGTGCATTAAAACTCTCTTTCTGTCCACGTGGATTACCAAGCGGGGCTGAGGTGAGCAATGCTACCATGAAATGTGTCTGACTGCATTTATTTCTACATATCTCTTTTATCTCTCATGCTCTCTATAACTGTACTATAATATGTACTTATTATCCCTGTACAATTGCGCCTACCGAACCCGTAGTGATTGTGCTAGGAGCTGGCTTCTTCTGGCAGTTGGGCATCTCACAATGCTCAAGAAATGCAATTATGAATCATTAGTTTTATTCATTAAACACATACTTCAGTCTTCACACTTTTTAAATGTATTTGTTTCTGTTGAATGGTGTGCATCACATCTTCATTAATAAGGAGGAGAGATGGTAGGTGTGTTTATTTACCTTCCGATTTCTTTTTGTGAAGGAGTTCTTAAAAAAAAAAAAACCCAGGACTAGCTGAAGGACTCCTTATTGATGGATCTTATTCCTAAAAGTCATTTAATGGTGCAGAATCGTTCAGTGCTGCACTCCATAGCCAAAACACTATTATGGGGCATATTGGTACTTCATGTGATCAATAACAATGGGAAATCTATTCCCTACTACGCCCGCCACCCCCAAAGAAGTACACTAAATCTCTGTGTTAAATTTCATTTCTCATGATGAATTACCCTCCGTTGTGCATTCAAGCCCAACTGCACCTATTTCTATCATTCCTGTTTGGAGCTGTGTGAGCTGAATTAAGGAGTACAAGAGGGGCATCTACTCAGGACCTCCCTTGAGGTCCGTGTTAAGCACGGTTCTCTAGAGAAACAAAATCAGAGACTTATGAACATATATGCAGCAAGAAGCAATATAATAGTTGATGAGTTCACAGCAATACAGAGGACTGAGTTCAGCTCACGTGGCTGCTGGTCTATGGTCAAGGAAGCAGAGAGCACAGTCTGCCCTCAAGCCAGACAGACAAAGTAGGCCCACAGGGAGCAGAGAGCAGGGTGGGACAGCAATATTCAGTAGCTCTGGAGCTTAGCGAAGCATGCCCCAATGGTTTCTTGAGATGTACTCATGATCAAGGGAAGCAGGTCTCGATGGGACCTCAGTGATGCCCAGCAAGGGAAGATCCATGTGTTGACTCAGCTCACAGTAGTGCAGCACATGCTGAGTGAAAGGACTATCTCAGACAGCAGAGCACTTGTCTGATCACCCGGGAGAAAGAGGGAAGGGGGTGGACCTTGGAAAGCCATTTATCTCATTGCCCTCCAATCAACCTGTGAGCTGATTGAACTCCGCCCACATGTTCCCGTGGAGGCCGAGTTGGCACAATAAAGCTGACTATCACAAGATCTATGATGGATAAGGGTTTGTGCCACAGAGGCTCAACCACTGAGGCCCCACAGAGGGTTGCTGTCTAACCTGATGCTTCTGGGAACAATGAGAATGTGATAGATGGAAAGACGAAGGGACAGAAGCAAATGACATTAGCAGCAATATGTGCTAACCACTCCATGGAGAGAAAACAACAACCCCAGGGGACCCAGAACCACCGTACATTTAGTACCTCAATGCTCCCCCTGCATCAATATGATAGGTTTAATCTGAGAGGCTAGGAACTGGCCTTGTAAGAAACGATGCTGGACATTTCCCCGTAGCATCTACCCATTCATACTCAATGTAAACTGAACTCAATCAATTAAGAAATCAATCTGTACAAAGCAAGAACTCATGGATTTCAGTTCACAGTTGATCTATGTTAGCATAAATTCCTCTTACCAACAGTACCTTAAATTCTATTCCACTGGATAAACTATTGATGCTATCAATCCAATTACCTTATTCTCCAGGTGGATGATTGACAATGGTTTATTTGTTTGTTTCTTTTCTTTTTATTTTATAGGGGGGCGGCATATTTTATTTTTTTGTTTGGTTGATTTTGCGTTGCTGTTGTTGTTGTTAGTTTTTGTCATAATATCTCCACCAAAGTCAACCAGAGTCATTCATGACCTATGGACTAGCAGATGGATTCTGATCTTCCACGTACTTCTATCCCCAACCCAAGAACAGGTAGTTCTTATGACATGGTCCTGCTGGATACTCACCTTCATGAAGACACCGCTGAAGATGAAAATGCTACAACAAAATGTGGTGAAGAAAGCACATGGTGCCCAGCTATCAATTGGAATAGTGCTTAGTCTTGTAGTTAAACAAGTCATGTGAGGCATCAAGTAAGTCTACATGGAAGACACACAGTAGTCTGCGTGATCCAAAGATGACAATAACAAAATCCAACTGTGATGAAGGGAAAAGTATTAGAGCTTAAACTGTGAGCACCCAATTGGTAGAAGGCTATGGAGGACAGTGGGGGGCAAAATTCATCTGCAGGGAAGCCAGTCAGATTAAGCCTCCGGCAGATCCCGTCTAGTCACAGCTGAAGGGCTGGAACAGCTTTTATATCAGACAGAGATTACTGTAAACTTGATTATGGTGGATCAAAACATGGTACAATATGATACTTGGTCAGTTGACCTTTCTTGACCCAACTTCAATTTGCTTTGTGATCAAATATTTGTTGCTTGTTTCATGACAGAAATTATTTCTCTTTCTTTTTAATTATTGTTGGTGGTTGAGTTAGTTAATTGTGCCAGCCTGGCCGATAATCACATGTGGTGCTGTGATGAATTGCTATTCTACCTCTTCCTGCTGTTCTTCTTCTACCAACAGTGACTGGGGTGGACTGCGTTTGGTCAGAGATCATGGGCCTATTTGAATGTAGACACTCCTCCCCTACACATGCTTAGAGAGAGAATAGGAGAGACTGAGGG
>NW_022103926.1:7580034-7581533 GCF_000313985.2 Echinops telfairi
GCTGCCATCAGCAGGGCTAAGAGTGGCTAGTCAACAGGAAGGTAAAGCAGAGAGAGGGGCTCTTGTAAGTGTCAACAACTCTCCCTGTGGCTTGTCGACAGCAAGAGGAAGGCAGAGAGAGGGGGAGTGTGACCCACCTCCCAGGAAAGAAAGGAGGCTGCCCTAGAAGAGCCATTTATGTCGGTTGCCTTCCAATCAAGCTGCGACTTCAATGACAGTCTAAACTTTGACCACATGGTCCAAAGGAGCCAAGTTGGCACAAAATAACTATCACATTCCACAATGCCGCCTACAAATTCAGTGAAATATCTATAAAAATCCCAACAACTTTATTTGCAGAAATGGTAACACCTCTTGTCAGCTTCAAACGGAAGGGCAAAGTGCTCAAAATTGGTAAAACATTCTTAAAGAAGAAGGTTCAAAAGCAGTAGAACTACCACTTCCTGATTTCAAAACATACTTAAAGGTAGTCATTAAATGCCTGGTATTGGCATGAATAACATATAGACTAATTTGGATGGAACTGAAAGTCCAGGCACAAATCCATCCTTCCATGGGGCACTGATTTCCTACAAGAGGCCTGGTCTACTATTCGGGGGAACGAAGAGGCTCTTTGAAAAGAAAGAGTCTTCAAGGTCTGGGGATGTGCGCTGACCTCACACAGAAGAATGAATTCATTTTGTCAGAGTGGATGCATGCTGTTGTTCTCACATCTGTGGAAGTGTTCACAGAAGGTGATGATTCAACTACGG
Source organism: Echinops telfairi (assembly GCF_000313985.2). Taxonomy (NCBI): domain Eukaryota; kingdom Metazoa; phylum Chordata; class Mammalia; order Afrosoricida; family Tenrecidae; genus Echinops; species Echinops telfairi. The sequence continues at coordinate 7,580,787 of NW_022103926.1, forward strand.
GACTCGCCAGGAGATCATAGGAAGGCTTCTATCACCACAACCCTCAGGAGAGAAAGAGCAGCCTTTCTCTTTAGTTCTGTGGTGAAATTACAGTGGAACCAGAGCCCATTCACGGCGCTTCAACAGGGAAGAAAGCACAAGAAGGGGAGAAACCTTGCAAGTTCCTTCAAAGTTGTCGGTCTCTGCTATGGACTTGATTCCTCATGTGGAGGCACTTGTAGAAGAAAGATCGCTGTGATAAGAACCTGACGAACAGTCAACAGAGTCATGGAAGATCTGGCGCATCTGAGAAAAGAGATGGCCCTGAGGTGCTGGGGATGCTTCTTGGTGGACCTGACCCTGAGGCAGGCGCTGTCTCTGAGGACTCTGGTCTCCATGTCACACAGTGACTGTGTCAGAGTCAGGCAGCAGGGGGCACCCATGGCCCATTCCTGAGGGAACTGGGGTGCTCAGACCTGGGCCTGGGCCTGGCCCTGCCTGATGGCCTCAGCTGTGGATTCACAGACCTCCACTTTACCTTCACCACCACCCCCACTCTCCCTGGACCACAGCACCCCGCCCCTGCCCTCATGCCCTTGACCTTCTCAGGCAGAGCATGGATATTCTTTCTTCAAGTTGTGCCTGAGGAATCCCTTCTTCCTTTCTGAATGACAACCCCTGATTCCTGGTATGTACTTTGTTCCTGTTCATACTTGAATGTCATGGATTGTTCTTCTCTGGACACCCAGTCTAACACCAGGCATCGGT
>NW_022103926.1:7581633-7584546 GCF_000313985.2 Echinops telfairi
GTCACTCTGTGCGCCCATCTTGTCCAGTGGATTCAAACCCAGCGGATCCGTGGATGAAGCCTATGGAACGGCTTCCGTCAGGATTGCTCTTGGAGTCGGGAGTTGTTTCACCGCTTCTCCTCCTGATGGAGACCCGTGTGAGCTGAGTGACAAAGGCGCCATAAGCCTTTCACGTGTCCTGTGAGAAGCTCATCAGGCCTGTGTTCCCAGGTGACTCTGTGCGGATTCAAACCACCAACCCTTTGGCTCGTAGTGGAATCTTTCATAATTTGCAACTCCCAGCGGCTCCTGAGAAAGGTTACGTGTAAATTAATTCCATGGAGCCGGTCTGTACATGTGGGGTTGCCGTGGGTCAGAATTGACAGGAAGACCATTGGTTGGTTTGTGTGCAGGTTGCTATTTGCTTAAATGAAGTTCACACATGGACATGACCTCCTGGGAGGACGCCCTGCACTGTGGTGAATTGTTTCCCTGGAACGCCCCGGACTATCTCAGCGCTGGAGCTCTGAAGGCTCAGTGTGAAATGTACTTCAATTCCAGGTCCTGGGCTCACGTTTGAGTACAGACCAATCACACACTTGATACCCAGCTGCAAGCATTCCCTCCATGGGGACTGACATTCAGACACACATGTGGAGGGTGTGAGCATGTGTCACCTAGACCCCCTTCAAAGAGAGGTTATAGCTCTTGCTCTTTGTGGGCTCAGTGGACACTTCTCCTGTGAGCTCCATCACTGGCCTGTTCATTGCAGAGGGCCCTCCCCTGAGGCAGGCTCTGCCCAGGGCAGCTCTAACCCAATGGCTGGCAGATAGGTGGGTGCAGAGGCCAGGCCAATTACCATGTCGTAGCTAGGTGCCACTGGTTGGGTTCTCACTCGCAGAGACTCTATGTACACCGTAAGGAAACGTTAAACACTCACAGTCCTGCACCATCCTCACCGCTGTTCTTCTGATGGAGCCCGTATTTGTGCCCCTGTGTCATTCCATCTTGTCCAGGGCCCTCCTCTTTTTGGATGCCACGAGTTACTCTGCCCAGCATGGTGTCCTTCTCCAGGGACAGCTCTCCCCTGACAGCATGTGCACAGTGCGGGAGAGCAAGTCTCGCCATCCTGGCTTCTAAGGAGGACTTGTCTGTACTGTGTCCAAGACAGACTCATTCTTTACCAGCACCGTATTCAAAGGCGCCAACTCTTCTCAGGCCTCCTTAGTCAATATCCAACTTTCACGTGCAGGTGAGGTGACTGTCAATGCCATGGCTTGGGCCAGGCTCTCCTTAGAACTCAAGTAACATCTAAGTAAGGGAAAATATGATGTCCAATGATATCCTGACAGGGTCCATTGTCATTCCCTCACAACCAACGTGCATCCTCGATCTAGGCGATTGCATGGACTGTCCAGAAATCAGGCAATCTCTTGGAGCAATGATCTAAGAGTGTGGCGTGACTACGCTTCCCACCCTCTGTGTGATCTTGCTTGTCCAGTCTTTCCAAACGTGTGCTTTGTAACTCTACCGAACCTATTTCTAGGATAAGAAAGGCTGACACAGCAGATACCACGCTTTCAATTAAACTCCAGGTGTAGTTCCATCACAAATCTCACATAAGAGGCCTCCAGTCAGAGTGAGGAGCCACCACACTGGGACAAGCAGCTTGGTTTAACCCATCTCACCAAGGAAGGAAGACAATTGTGTATTTGATGCAGCTGCGACCCAGGGCAGATAGGAGCGGTGCACGGACTGACAGGAGTGGATGCAGTAGGTCCCTGTCAGGACTCCCGACCCAGGGCTAAAGTCTGCCTTCCTCAGTTACTGAGTTTTATCAATAAAAATCATTCCTAGCCTAAGGGGATGAGGGTGGGATCTGCAGTGAGAATTCAGATCTTAAGGCCAGTCTTAGCGCAAAGCTAAGGAGTCAGACAAAGAGAAGTCTCAGTCAAGCATCAAAACAATGTCCTCGCAGGGGCTGGGAGCCCTGACCACGGGTCACAGGAGGCACTGGACCAAGCTGCCTTGGGAGCAGGATCTCAAAATGCTTGCTCTGCATTACCTCATAAGTGCCCTTGAGGGAGCTCTTGTCCAATTTGAACCTAAAACATGAAAACATTAGTAAATGACAGTCGTGGAATGTCTGGAAATCCCAAAAAGGCTTGAACAGAGAATATTTTATAAGATTTCATCATCCACATCAAAGATAATACTTATTCCATCCTAGCAGACCAAATACAACTTTTATATTGTTCAGTGCTGATAATTATACTCCACTTGTTAATTGTTGATGCCTGCTTATATTTGGAACTCCAGGCATTCTTTCCATCTTCGTCTGGTCCTTCCTGCATCATCCCATATATTGTCCATAGAATTCTTCAACAATGAAACTCGAGACTTCCATTTTTTCTCCAGTTCTTTCACTTGAAATAGGCGGAGCTTGATCTTCCATTTTGGTTTTCTAACGCGAGGTCTCTGCACATTTCATTACAATAGTTTCTTTGTCTTCTCCAGCTGCTCTTTTAAATGTCTGCTCAGCACTTGACATCCTCGTCCCTTCCATGTGTTTTAGTGACTCCATGGTTAAGGGCAACTTTCAGAATCTCCACTGACATAATCCTGAACGTCTTTCACATCTTTGTAATGACCTTTAGCTTCCTCGCGTATGAGGTGCTCGGTGTCATCCCACAGCTCACCGGGTCTTCTTTCATTAGTAAATATCTTTCTGGTATTTCCTGCTTTCAGTCAAGATCTTCTGCAGTCAGCAATGACATACCTTTTTGCATGTTCTTTTCTGGATCCCGCGCTTCCTTGTTCCAAAACAAACTAGCCAACCTTCAAGCAATGCAGGAGGTGCATATAAGCCAGAACCAATGGTCCTGAAGGAAGAAGTTCAAGCTGCACTGAAAGCAGTAGCCAAAACAAGGCTCC
>NW_022103926.1:7584881-7586113 GCF_000313985.2 Echinops telfairi
ACACACTCACCCCTAACAACAAGTGGCTATTGAATAGATCCTTTAGGATTTTCCACATGAATTACTGTATCGTTATGTCTCATCTTCTTCCTTTCTAACTGGAGACCTGAGGTTCTGCTGTTGTGATCTCCGTTGATCCTGATGAACCCGGATTTCCATTCCTTGTTTCCTGGAGGCCAATCCCTTTGTTGGACTCTATGATTATTGCCCGCATTACTCAAGGATATTTTTTGGATGCGCTGTGTCTGATAATTGGTCATATTTCTTTTTCTTTCAATATTTTCAAAATACTCGCCTCTCCTCTGAAGTCCATTGTTCCCCACAGCACATCAAGACTTATGCAAATCATTGAATTTATAGCATGGTAATTATATTCTGAGAGTTTTCAAGAGTCTGTGTTGATTGTTTGTTTGCCGTGCAGTGATCGTGATGCCTAGACTTAGTTTTCCTCCTTGTTTACTGTCTGAGATGAGCTCTGTATGTTTGTGCATTTATCTCTTCCCCAAATCTGCTGATTTTGTTCATGTTTTCTCAAAGTTTTTTCCGTTTAAATTTCTCATGCGGCCAATTTCACTGGGTGCTGGAACTTTTGATATTGTTTCACAAAGTCTGGAGAGGCTTTTCGCTTCTATATTCCACATATCTCCATTATTCAGATGTGGTCATTTCTATTTCTCTGTCTTTACAGTAACTCAAACTTCTATCAACTTAATTCTGCTCTTCACCCATCTGATAGATCTAAATGACTACTTCTCTCTATCTCACTGCCTTGAATTCCATGCTGACTCAGGGTTGCCCTACATGACAGGGTAGAACTGCCTTGTGGAATCTCAAGGCTGTAAATTGTTACAGGAGTAGAAAGTCCCATCTTTCTCCCAATGAGCAGTTGGTGGTTTCAAATTGCTAGTCTAGGGAAATGCAACCCAATTGAAAACCCTATGCCACCAGGGTTCCTTCTTTAATGTGATGCCACTTAGATATTATATTTTCAATTAGGATTTCTGTCCAAGCAAAGAGATGGCCCCATGGGATGGTGGCCAGGGGAGTGGGCAGACAGAGGGGAGGAAGGAGTTGGCTGGAGGACTCTAGTCTCCATGTCACACAGTGAATATATCAGAGTCTGGGCAGCAGGGGGAGCCCATGGTCCATTCTTGAGGAGAGGGAGGTGGTCAGGTGGGGAGCAGGCACCTGGTCCTGCCTGTTGTCCTCTGTCTGCTCAGAGCTTCACAGCC
>NW_022103926.1:7587029-7588391 GCF_000313985.2 Echinops telfairi
GCTTCTCCAGGGACCAGCCCCGGACTGACACCCCTCCTGTCTCCTCTGTGCTCAGTACTCACTGACTGCAGCCCCTTCCTGGGCAAAATGACTCCCAGCAAACCAAGAACTTCTCTCCATCACGCTGGGCTCTCTGCAGTGAAGCCTTGCAGCTGGCGTCCAGCCGTGACCCGTCAGGCCCAAGTGTGATCTCAGGAGTCTGCAACCTTTTCCTAAGAGTTTCCAGAGTCTGATACTCAATGTGCAGTGGTTGTCCTTTGTGAAGTTTTTGCCACCTAAAAATAAATCCTCACTGCCATCAGGTTGACTGTGAATCATAGAGACTCTATAGGATAGGACAGAACTACTCAGTAGGTTTCCAAAAGTATAACTCTCCCTGGTGATGTAGTGGTTACTCATTGTGCTGCGTGCTGCGTGGTCCCCTGTTTGAAAACAACAGCTCTTCCCTAGAAAGACTGGGTTTCTACTCCGTGAACAGTTACACTCTTCAAATCCACAGAGCGTCACTGTGAGGCAGCCTTCACTCGGTGGCAGTGAATGTGTTGTTGTGTTTCTCTTACTCTCCACGGGAGTAGAAAGGCTCCTCTTTCTCACAAGGAGTGGCTGGTAGCTTCCAACCGCTTCCACTGGGATTTTGCTCCCCAAAGAGTACATCACAGCAACAAAAATAAGATAAAATGAATACCCAGAGTCCCTGTGCCAGCAAGAATTGGTCCTCACTGGACCATGTCAAAGGGGAGCACACGATCAAGAACCAAAGGCAACGAAGGGATATGTGTAAGCAGCACTGAAGACCTTCATTAGCAAAACAACCAACACACGCACAAGACCAACCAAGGCTCCGGGAATGGATGGAAATGCCATGGAAATGGTCCAGGAAACAACGCCGCGCTGGACGCCCTGGTCTGTGTGGAGACATTGGAAAGATGCCAGGCTGCCGACTACAGCAGAACCCCACCTGTGCCTCTTCCAGAGGCAGGTGATCCCACACTGTGTGCAGATGACCACATAGCATCATGACGTCACAGGCAACCACGAATTTCCCGGTGAAGCCCTGAGAGTAGAGCAGGCCCAGAGTGCCCGCACAGTGGATGACTGCAGGGACCGTGAGGGCAGAAGGTCACCCCTCATCGCTCCATCTCCCATTGGACTCATCTTAGACACGTTCTAATTTTTAATATTCCCTGCTTCCTCTCCGAGTCCACCCATCCGCACAGGAGAGCATCTCTTAGGCTCAGGGTCCTGACCACACAGAGCAGTGGGCTGACTAAGTGCTGGGCAGAGCGGTGGGTGCAGACGCATTCGCAGGCACAGCCCCGCTTCTCGGCCAGAGCGCAGGACCTCAGAGAAGCCTGGGCAGCC
>NW_022103926.1:7588491-7589984 GCF_000313985.2 Echinops telfairi
GGGTCTCACATTGGCTATTATTAGCTGGCTTGCCTGGTTCCTGCCGCTCTGACCGCCCCCGGAGCTCTGTGCTTCTTCCAGAAGAGATCTGTTTGTTCTTTGGCAGTCCATGTACTGTGGATATTCTTTGCCAACACCGTTGTTCAAATGCACCGACTTTTCTTTGCTCTTCCTTATTCAAGGTCCGACATTCACAGGCATATGAGAAAGTGGATTTCCCATGGCTTGGACCAGGCACACACTAGTCCTCTAAGTGACCCCCTTGCTGTAGCACACTTTGAAGAGTCCATGGGCAGCCGCTTGGCCGAACGCCATGGGTCTTTCCTCTGTGGACTGCGGCTCCCACGAGCACTGACTGCGGCTCCGAACAAGACAGAGTCCTTGACGACGTCCCCCCTGTCTCCTTCTATCGTGATGCTGCTGGTTCCGTTATGGGGTTTTCACTGTCTTCACATTGACTTGTCATCCACACTGACGGCCGCCGTCCTGATCTTCCTCGGCGAGTGTTCATGTCCTCTCACCGTCAGCAAGCAAGATTGGGTCATCGGTGTATCGAAACCTATTCATAAGTCCTCTAATGTGGAAACCAAGTTCTTCTTCATATACTCCAGTCTCTCTGAGTATTTGCTCAGCATAGAGATTGAACAAATGTGCAGTGAGGATGCATCTTTGATGCACACTTTTGTGTCACTTTTGTGATAACGTTTCACAAAGTTCTAAGGTTTTCTCACTTGTATAGTCCACTTTTTAGCTCCATTAGTCAGATGTGGTCCTTTCTATTTCTCTGTCTTCACAGTAAGTAAGCCTTCTGTCATCTTAACTCTGCTCTTCTCCCGTCTGTCTAATAGATCTAAATGACGACTTCTCGCTCTCACCGCCTTCGATTCGATGCTGACTCGGCGCTGCCCTACACGACAGGGTAGAACGGCCCTTGTGGGATTGCAAGGCTGGAATCATTACAGGGGTAGAAAGCCCTGTCCTCTTCCCAAGTAACAGCTGGTGCTTTCAAACTGCTGGTCTTGGGAAATGCAGCCCAATTGAAACTCTTACGCCACCAGGGCTCCTTCTTTTATGTGATGCCACTTGGATATTATACTTTCGAATAGGATTCGTGGCCAAGCAAACAAATGGCCCCATGGGATGGTGGGCGGGGGACTGGGGAGAAAGAGAGGAGGCAGGAGTTGGCTGGAGGACTCTGCTCTCCAGGTCACGCAGTGACAGTGTCAGAGTCTGGGCAGCAGGGGGAACCCATTGCCCATTCCAGAGGAGATGGTGGTCATCAGCTGGGGAGCAGCCACCTGCCCTGCCTGTAGTCCTCTGTCTGCTCAGAGCTGAACACCCCACAGCTGTGACCTCCCACACCCCACAGGATGCACAGAGACCCGCCCTGCTGGTCGACTTCAGGAAGAGTGGCCTGCCCAGGTAGAGGTCAGAAAGCCTGAGTAACATCATTTGCATGACTGGCCCCTCCTTGCTGGCAGAGTATGAAGAGA
>NW_022103926.1:7590789-7596939 GCF_000313985.2 Echinops telfairi
GAACTTCTCTCCATCACGCTGGGCACTCTGCAGTGAAGCCTTGCAGCTGGCGTCCAGCCGTGACCCGTCAGGCCCAAGTGTGATCTCAGGAGTCTGCAACCTTTTCCTAAGAGTTTCCAGAGTCTGATACTCAATGTGCAGCGGTTGTCCTTTGTGGGTTTTTTCCACCTAAAAGTAAACCCTCACTGCCATCAGGTTGACTGTGAATCATAGCGACTCTATAGGATAGGACAGAACTACTCAGAAGGTTTCCAAAAGTATAACTCTCCCTGGTGATGTAGTGGTTACTCATCGGGCTGCGTGCTGAGTGGTCCCCAGTTTGAAACCACCAACAGCTCTTCCCTAGAAAGACTGGGTTTCTACTCCGTGAACAGTTACACTCTTCAAATCCACAGAGCATCACTGTGAGGCAGCCTTCACTCGGTGGCAGTGAGTGTGCTGTTGTGTTTCTCTTACTCTCCACGGAGTAGAAAGCCTCCTCTTTCTCACAAGGAGTGGCTGGTACCTTCCAATGGCTTCCATTGGGATTCACACCCCGAAGAGTAAATCACAGCAACAAAAATAAGATAAAAGGAATACCCAGAGTCCCTGTGCCAGCAAGAATTGGTCCTCACTGCACCACGTCACAGGGGAGCACACGATCAAGAACCAAAGGCAACGAAGGGATATGTCTGCAGCACTGAAGACATTCATTAGCAAAACTATCAACACACACACAAGACCAACCAAGGCACGGGAATGGATGGAAATGCCATGGAAATGGTCCAGGAAACAATGCCACCCTGGATGCCTTGGTCTGTGTGGAGACGTTGGAAAGATGCCAGGCTGCCGAGCAGAGCAGAACCCCACCTGTGCCTCTTCCAGAGGCAGGTGACCCCACACTGTGTGCAGATGAGCACACAGCATCATGACGTCACAGGCAACCAGGAAACCCCGGTGAAGCCCTGACAGCAGAGCAGGACCAGAGTGCCCGCCCAGTGGATGACTGCAGGGACCGTGAGGGCAGAAGGTCTCCCCTCATCGCTCCATCCACCACTGGACTCACCCTAGACATGCTCTAATGTTTAATATTCCCTGATTCCCCTCCGAGTCCACCCGTCCGCACAGGAGAGCATCTCTGAGGCTCAGCGTCCTGACCACACAGAGCAGTGGGCTGACTAGGTGCCGGGCAGAGGGGTGGGTGCAGACGCATTCGCAGGCACAGCCCTCTTCTCGGCCAGAGCGCAGGACCTCAGAGAAGCCTGGGCAGCCCGTCCCTCTGTCTCAGAGAGGCTGTGCCCAGCAGAGCCCGGGTCCTCCTCCTCGCGCGCCTCTCTCAGTGCTCAGGGAGGGACGGGCCTCAGAGACCCCATGTGACCCCCAGCTCGGTCCTTTCTCCTGGACAAAGATGACCATCAGGTCCACGTGTCCCCTGCCATCACCCACGTGCGTCGGGGTTTGCAGGTCCCCTCTCGCAGCCTGCAGTGACTCAGCCACCTGCCCTTCTGCATCCTTGGGGACCTTGGGAGACTTTGCTGCAGGCTGAGCAGTGGTTTCAATAGTGGTGACTGCATCAGCGGGGATCAGCCGAAGCCAGGAGCCTGTCCTGTTTCTCCCTACTTCTCCTCAAGGGCAAGTGTGGATCTGGGGTCCCCACCTATTCTCTGGATCCAAGGATGCCTCCTTGACCTCAGACAGTCTGCGCACCTCGGGGCTGCAGTCTGGGAACGGCCGACATGACTGTAAGTCTGGAAGAAGAGCTCTAAGTCACACACAGGCTCCAGGGCCTTGGGGAAGTGGGGGACCACTTCCCAAAGCATACACTCCGCTTGCCGGGTGGGAACACCCTTTCCTGGCCTGTGACCAAGTCTTCCTCAGGGCGACCTCAGTCCTCGCTTCGTCACCACTCATTCTAAATCCTTGCATCTGCTTTCCTTGAATTATTTTATTCCTCGGTACACTCTTCACAAACAGGCCCTACTTACATTTTCAGAAAGGTAATTTCATGTCTCTCAAATGAAAGTAGAATGAGTGCATCTCAGAGACATTCCTCAAAGCAGATGTTAAGGAGAGTCCAGTGACATGGGCAGGGTGGTCAGAGGTCAGTCTCATGTCACAGTGGCTACAGGAGAGACTCTGAGAACAAACGTTCTGGTTTGGAGACTGAGGTGGTTCTTGTTTGCAGGGGGATAAAGCGAAGCTCTGCATGCATCTTCTCCTTTCATGGTGGCTGCATTGCACGAACATCCCAGGGCCACGTGCACTCTGTCTGCTTAAAGTGCCAGTCACCCTCCTCCGCCTGTCACAGTTCTCTCACAAACGTCATGCCTCAGCCCTTCTGACCCTGGCCTCGGCCTACCTGCCTTCCACCTCAGTACCCTCTGGACAGCATGCTGAACCAGGGAGCAAGTGCTTGTTTTTCAAAATATATAAGTTTCTTCTCTCTGAATTCCTCAGACTCTTTCCTTCCAGGTTCCTCCTCACTTCCCAGTCCTGTTGGATTTCTGCCTGGAAGCCCTCTTCTCACCGCTCCTCTGTCACTCCTTCAATCTCTGCATTGTGGATTCTCTTCTTCTTCACCTAAACCAGGAGGCCTCCATGCCGTTCCCTTACACCTGCTGCTCACATCAACCCTCCTTCCTATACACCCACCGTCCTCCCTCCCGTGAGACTCATGAAGGCAGCAGTGGACTTGCTGGTCCGACTCCTGCCAGCTGTGAAGCTGAGGAAGGAGGCACCTTCCTGTGTCCACACTTCCTTTCCACAATGGGTCAGTTGACCAGTGGGCTCAGTTGACTAGTGGGTTCAGCCTGGCACAATGGTCAGTGAGCATCTCAAATAGCAGAGGAAAGTATTCAGGACATATTTTCCAAGTAGTCTCAATCAATTGGCCACTGTTCCCTGGCCTAGAAGAGGCCTACCTGGGTGTCATTTGTGGATCTGTTCTTCTATGCCCAAGCAGGAAATCCCCCTGGTCAGCCTCTTCCTGCATTTGAGCCCCACTTTATTAAAGTTTATTAAAGTAGGAGGAAAAGGAAACAATATTCATTTTGAAAATTTCTGCATGCTCTCAAAGGTGAAAATACATTTCTGAAAATTAACTTCTACTTGATAATTCTCAAATTCCCATCACATGTTTGGGGTGTACTTTCAACACAATAAACACTAGAAAAATAACAGTCTGCACAACAAATTGTAAAAGGATTAAGATGAAGAAAACAGAACAAGGTATACAATGAAAATAAGCTATTGAATAGTGATGTCATGCTCATGAAAATTAAGGACCTTCAGTGCCGCTGTGGGATGAGAATGGGCTGCTAACCGCTATGGACTGGTCTGCTCCAATAGTGACCACTGTGCTCAAACCCTCCACGGGGTCCTTATGGGTCTTGAATAGACTTGCTGGCACTCCGTTTGGCTGGGGCATTACTGTCATGGAAATGAAGTTACAGCACACATTTCTTTTTCCACATAAAATTGAGTTCTACATTTATTCAAGAGACAACCTCAGAACTTGATCCATCACTTATGAGATCTTTGGTCTGTTGAGACTCAAAGTAATGCAATCACGCTCACAGCATTCTCCAACACATGAATCCTCAGAATCGATCTGTTAGGATTGTGCTGTGTGCACATCCATGAGTTTACCACTCACAGACAAACATTGAGTTCTAATGATGGGTTTGGAGATGCCATCATTTCCTTCAAAGTTTGAATTTTCTTCAGGTGAGTGCAAATGAATTCACAGTGGAGCTCTTTCGAGGGAGAGTTGACTCATTTCTCTCCCAGGTACAAGCAGCCCACAGAACTCACACTTAAGTGTGCATGTTCTATGTTTCTCTAAGCCCGTATGTGAGAAGACGACTCGGTGAGTTTAACATGCATCGTGCTCACAGAGCGTTGACATGTTCATTCCCTCCATCCTCTAGCGGGCAGTGCCTTTGTGCTAGTCAATGAAGCTCTGCAAAGTTTCTTACTGCATCGGACTCCTTAACCTTGTGCTCCTGTGCTTGGGGAGAAGACCCCTAGGAGTCAGTGCCTTGATCAACACACCGATGAGACCATTGCTTTTAACTGTGGTGAAATCTTCACAGAAGATTACAATTCACTCTGCAGGTCTCCTCTTGGTGTACACACCAGAGTCTCTCTCAATACCACCAGCACCACAGGAAAGAAGATCAGGAAGATGACAGTTTGAGCTGCTACACCAAGGGTCAGCAGGTCAAACCCACCAGTCATTCCACAGGGGAGATTTGATTTCTGCTCTCCTGAAGATTTACAGCCATAGAAACCCACATTGGCTTGTCAACTTACAGCAAGCAGCCTTCGAAAGTGAGGTGTCAGCTAAGACTATGTGGAGAAACACACCAAGTTGGGTGATCCAAAGATTGTTAACAAGAAAGCCCATGACCAGAGGAGGGTATTGTTTTAGAGCTTTAATTCTGATCAGAAGAATTGCAAAAGTCTGTGGATGACTATGAAAGTCCAAAATCTCCCTGAAGATCTTACACTTTTTTGCTGACTTTCCACCCAATCAACCATGACATCTTTCTCCAGGCACTGCTCTCTCCTGATCACATGTCCAAGATACATGTGGAAACGTCTCTCTAGCTTTACCAATAAAGATCATGGTAGACGCACTTCTTCCATGAGAGACATGCTTGCTTGTTGCTACTCTAAGATACTTTCAACGTTCCTTGCAAGCACCATCATTCAAACGCACAGTTCCTCTCAGTGTTCCTTATTCTTTGTCCCACGCTCACATACACCTGAACAAATTGAAAATACCAAGCCTGCGTCAGGGAGACCTTACTCTTCAATATTTTAAATAAGTCTTGTAGGGCAGATATGCTAGACCGGGTGGACTAGAGAAACAAATTCATAGATACTCATATGTGTATAAAAAAGAGTTTTGTATAAAAAACTAATTGTGTATTAAGAAAACACTCTAGCTTAGTCCAGATCAAATGCATAAGTCTGATATTAGCCCTTATGTCTGATACCAGTCTGTAAATTCCTCTTCAGACTCACTCAACACAGGCAATGACGTTGAATGCAGGAAGATCACAGGCCAGCAGGTGGAAAATATTGTAGATTCTGTGACGGTGGAAGCATCTTAGCGCTCATGGGTCTCCACGTGTCTCCTCCAGCTCCATGGCTCTGCTCTATCAGCATAGCTCCATGAGGCTTGTCAACAGGGATTTCTTGCAAGGAGAGACGCAGAGAGAGTGTGCGTCCTGCCTCCACGGAGAAAGACAGGAGTCCCCAGAATCCTCAGGAGAAGACCACGCCCACACAGAGGCGTCACTGGCTATGATCTTATTGACAGACTAGACGCCTCTTCATAAGTTGGTAGGAGTTTGTAACTACCACAGCAGATTAGCCCAGGGCAGGAAGTTCTTGGATTTCTTCACTGCTGATTCCAGGAGCTTTGATTGTGGATCCAAGCAAGTTTACTCTTAACCTTTTCTCTGAGGATCATGATATTGCCCATTGGTCTAGTTGCCAGTATTTGAAAAACACATTAGGGAGCTTCCAGCTCCACAGCAATGTGCAAGTGTCACCGAGGACACACTGCAGGGAAGTGGGGCACGTACTGTTACTGTCAGGTAAGGTGTGCCTTCAGCTTCAGCCACTGGAGGGATGGTTAGCGCAACATCGGAAAGGAGAAATAGAGATCAAATATACATAAGGAAGATGCTGGCTTAAGACCCAAAAAAATTATAAAAGAAAGAAAAACACTGAAAATTTAAAAACAATTGATAGATGCTGATTTGTTCTTTTTACTGCAAGAGAAACTACTGTTGTTCAGTCCATTCCAAAACACAGTGAGCCCGCGGGACAGAGTGTATGTGATCAAGGGGTTGTGGTTCTTTGTGTTTGTTTGCTTGTTTGCATCTCACAAACACCCCCACCCGCACCCTCACGGTAAAGTCTATGGATGCGGATCACCAGGTCTCTCTTCCATGGAGCTGCTGAGTGAATTCCAACTTCCGTCCACTCAGTTGTGAGATAATTCACAGCATCATTGATATGTTCTGAGCATGTCACCAGGGGGCAATGTGGATCTTCCAGTAGGGAACAAGGCTGAAAACTCAAGAGGTTCAAGTTGAAAGGGCCAGTGATCTTGCTCACTGGACCAAATAAGAGGTTACAGCAGCTGCTTCCTCC
>NW_022103926.1:7597667-7599368 GCF_000313985.2 Echinops telfairi
AGGCACAGTGACTGACTCAGATGGGGAACCAAGGCATGAACCTGCCCCTGGCCTCCCTTGTGCTGTATATGCGTCATCTGATGCCTAGTCTCGCAGGGCAGTCTAAGCAAGCAAGAGGTGATGGGAAGGACACTCCAAGGACTCTCAGCATGTCTGAGTCCTCAGTGGGAGGAGTTGACAGCCAATGATGCAGGAAAAGGGGCTCAGTAAAGCCAAGAGCGATTACTGCAACATCAAGGGGTCGGAGTCTCTAAACACATTGAATCTTTATGGCATTCATCAAAAATATGGTCAAGCCTTTTCTATCTATCAGTACAAACGAAATCACTTTGTTTCTCCACTCTCCTTCATTGGGCCAATGCGGACTCATAGTGACCCCTGTGGGTTTCCCAGACTGTTCATGGCAGTGGGAAGCCCAGTCTCCTCCCACAGAGCTGCTGGTGGTTTCAAACTGCCAACCATAAGGATAACAGCCAAAATCATGATCACTACAGCACCAGGGCTCCATTGTTTCTTAAAACAACCCTCTCCTCCCCCTCCCAATATGGTGTACTGGGTGGAGTTGACTGAAAACTCTCCTTAAGGAACAAAAGCAAGAAGGAAGTGCCCTGGATTCACTGAAACCAGAAGTCTGACCTGTCCATGTCAAACTGACCGTCTGCTCTGACCTCCACCTAACTCACACTACACACACACACACACACACACACACACACACCAGGAGCCAACAAGAAGAGCTACTGTCAGCAGGAACTCCTCTGGGGGTTCCTGTCCCATCTCCCCATGGACTCCTCCTCCTGTCTGTCCTCCGTCAGAGATCATCCCCGTCTCCTCCTCCCGCCTCTCACGGATGGCTGTTTCTCTGTTCATATGGATTGTGAATCCACACAGGATGAAACCCTTCACAACCTTCAGTACCCCTCCCATGAGAGTCTCCATGAGTGAGACGGAGTCCCAGGGCTGTCCTGAGTCGTGGGAAGGGAGTCCGGGGACAGGAAGCCTGGTGGTGAAATGAGACTCACATGCATGAACGCATGGCCACGGCCCAGCAGGACATTCAGGAAACAACCAAATGACTCATAGAGCAGCTCTTCCTCATCTTCATGCTGGGTCTCGGCCTCCAGCAGCAGAGGGCGCTGTGGTCTGTTCCTGAGGGTCTAGGCTGTGATCCAGGCTGGGTATCAGCCACCTGCCTCTGCTTGGTGCTCAGTGGGGCCCACAGTTGTGACAGCACAGTGCCCAGGGCATCACAGCCCAGGACCCGCCCTGAAATCACTTTCTAGCTTGGTTTAGATGCAGGGGCTTCACCATCCCTGGTAAGGAAGCTATTTGCATGAAGGTCCCTCCCTCACTTCAGTTGCTCAGGGGATAAGAAGGCCTTGAGGGTTCCAGACCCTGCTCAGAGCCTCAGGGTTCAAAGCGTGTGGGATCTCCACCATGGCCTGGGTTTCCTTGTTTTTCCCTCTCCTCATTCACTGCACAGGTGGCTCCAGGCTGGACATCAGAGCTGGGAATGATGGGATATGGGGGGCCAACTGTGTCCTTGCTCACTAACACCACCTCTTTCACGGTGTGTCTCTTTTGCCTTTCAGGGTCCTGGGCCCAGTCTGTGCTGACCCAGCCATCTGCAGTGTCTGAGTCCGTGGGGAAGACCGTTACCATCTCTTGCACTGGAGGAAGCAGTAATGTTGGACGTGGATA
>NW_022103926.1:7600143-7601657 GCF_000313985.2 Echinops telfairi
GCAGCAGTGCATTGACAGGCAGCTGCCAGAGGTTCAAGCTGGATTCAGAAGAGGAAATGCAACAAGGGATGTCATTGCTGATGTCACACGGATCTGGGCTGAAAACAGAGAGTGGATGTTTTTACTTGTGTTGAATTGGTTATGCCAAGGCCTGTGACTGTGTGGACTGTACCAAACTCTGGACGAGCTTGAGGAGAAGGGGGTTCAGAACACTTCATTGGACTCACGCAGAACTTGTACCTGGATCTAGAGATCGTTGTGGAAACAGAACAAGAGACTACTGCGTGGTTTAAAATCAGGAACGGTGTCTTACAGGGTTGTATCCTCTCACCAGGCTTATTCACTCTGTATGCTGAGCAAACCTTCAGAGAACCTGGGTCAGATGAAGAAGAATGTAGCATCAGGATGGGAGGAAAGCTACTTAGCACCCATGATAAGTAAATGACATACCCTTGCTTGCTGAAAATGAGGAGAACATGAAGTACTGGCTGCTAAAGATCAAGGACTGCAGCCTTCAAAATGGGTTACAACTCAATGTAAAGAAGATCTAAGCCCTCACATGATAAGAGGAGAAAAGGTTGAAGGTGTAAGGGATTTCATCTTGATTAGATGCACAAGGACTGCTCATGGAAGCAGCAGTCAAGACATCAAAAGATGAATTTCATTGGGTGAATATGCTGCACACAACCTCTAATAGATTATTGAAAAGCAAGGATGTTACTTTAAGGACTAAAATGTGCCTGACCCATTCCAAGGTCTTTTCCATTGTCTCTCATACACATGAAGGTTGCACCTTGAAGACCGAAGAAGAACCCATGCATTTGAATTGTGGGTCTGGAGAAGAACCTTGAACGTTCTACAGACTGCACAAAGGACAAACCAATTGTGCTAGACCATGGAGACTAGAGAAACAAATTCATTGACGCTCATATATGTATAAGAGAGAACTTTATGTCAAAGAGTAATTGTATATTAAGAAAACACCCCAGCCCAGTCCAGATCAAGTCCATAAGTCCGATGTTAGCCCATATATCCAATACCAGTCTATACATTCCTCTTCAGGCTCATGTAGCATATGCAATGATACCAAATGCAGGAAGATCAGAGGCTTAAGGGTGGAAAGTCTTGTGGATCCAGTGGCAGTGGAAGCATCTCCGTGCTGGCATGGGCATCCACATGGCTCCTCCAGTTCCAGTGCTCTGGCTGTCATCAGCATAGCTCCATGTGGCTTGTCAGCAAGAAGACAAAGCAGAGAGAGAAGTTTCATGCCTCCAGGGATGTAGAAAGCAGTTCACATAATCCTCAGGAGAAGGCTATGCCCACACAGAGGCCTGATTGACTATGATCTGATTGACAGGCTAGACTCCACTCCTTCATGGAAGTTAACAGAAGAATATGTAACTGCCACAGAGATCTATCTTGGAAGAAGTAAGGCCAGAGCTCCTTAGAGGCAAGGTTGCGAGACTTTGTCTTCTATACTTTGGATATGTTGTCAGGAGAGCCCAGTCCCTGAA
>NW_022103926.1:7601757-7602878 GCF_000313985.2 Echinops telfairi
CATCTCAGTGCTGGCGTGGGTCTCCACATGGCTCCTCCAGCTGCAGGGCTCTGGCTGTCATCTGCATAGCTCCATGTGGCTTGTCAGCAAGAAGACAAAGCAGAGAGAGAAGTTTCATGCCTCCAGGGATGTGGAAAGCAGTTCACAGACTCCTCAGGAGAAGGCTATGAGCACACAGAGGCCTGATGGACTATGAACTGATTGACAGGCTAGACTCCACCCCTTCACACAAGTTAACAGAAGATTATGTAACTGCCACAGCGATCTATCTTGCAAGAAGTAAGGCCAGAGCTCCTTAGAGGCAAGGATGCTGAGACTTTGTCTTCTATACTTTGGACATGTCAGGAGAGCCCAGTCCCTAAAAAATAAATCATGGTTGGCAAACTAGAAAGTCCCTCAAGGAGATGGAGTGACACCATGGTGGCAACAACGGGCTCTAAAGCATAGAAACTATCGTGAGGATGGTGCAGCACAGGGCAGGGTTTCTGTTGTGCATCAGGTTGTTGTGGGTAGGCACCAACTCAATGGCACGTAACGTAACATAACAACATTTAATAATTTTACTGATTTCACTTAAGAGTAGTAAAAACTAGCATGCGTTAGGGACAGTTTTCAGTGGAAATGAAATTTAGCTCCCATACCGCATTCCATGGCTCATGTATTTCAAACGACAGAGGAAGAATCAGGCTCAGGTCCTGACTGGGGCAAGGCAGCTCTGTTACCTCCTAGTGGAGTGTCCATCAGTCGGGACAGGGCCCCAGGACTGTCCCAAAAGCTCAGTGGGGGCAACAGGGAAGGAGGCCAGGTGGAGCAGTGGGTTGGTGGCCTGTGGTGAAAAGAGCCATGTGACCAGCGAAGGGTTCTCTGGGATTGTTCTCTGAAGAATCATTGGGGGCCCACTGCTGTCCACCCACCACTCTCCCACTTCAGAAACTCTCTATCAGGTGAGTGGGAATATGAGATGGTTGAGTTAAGGGAGCTATTAGCTCCCTAACATCTGTCAGGACCTCCCAGCCTACAGGACATGGCTCCATCTCCCACAAGGCCAAAATCAGATAGAGGAATTGCTACTCTACCTCTTCCTGCTGTTCTTCTACCAACAGTGACTGGGGTGGACTGCG
>NW_022103926.1:7604688-7605997 GCF_000313985.2 Echinops telfairi
GATGGATAAGGGTCTGTGTCACAGAGGCTCAACCACTGAGGCCCCACAGAGGGTTGCTGTCTAACCCGATGCTTCTGGGAACAATGAGAATGCGATAGATGGAAAGACGAAGGGACAGATGCAAATGACATTAGCAGCAATATGTGGTAACACTCCATGGAGAGAAAACAACAACCCTAGGGGACCCAGCGCCACCGTACATTTAGTACCTCAATGCTCCCCCTGCATCAATATGACAGGTTTTATCTGAGAGGCTAGTAACTGGCCTTGTAAGAAACGACACTGGACATTTCCCTGTAGCATCCACCCATCCATACTCAATGTAAACAGAGCTCAATCAATTAAGAAATCAATCTGTACAAAGCAAGAACTCGTGGATTTCAGCTCACAGTTGGTGTGTACTAGCATAAACTCCTCCTGTCAACAGTCCCTTAAATTCTATGCCACTGGATAAACTACTGATGCTATCAATCCAATCGCCTTATTCTCCAGGTGGATGATTGACAATGTTTTATTTGTTTGTTTCTTTTCTTTTTATTTTATAGGGGAGCGGCATATGTTATTTTTTTGTTTGGTTGCTTTTGCGTTGCTGTTGTTGTTGTTAGTTTTTGTCATAATATCACCACCAAAGTCAACCACAGTCATTCATGACCTATGGACCAGCAGATGGATTCTGGTCTTCCACGTAATTCTATCCCCAACCCAAGAACAGGTAGTTCTTATGACATAGTCCTGCTGGATACTCACCTTCATGAAGACATCGCTGAAGATGAAAGTGCTACAACAAAATGTGGTGAAGAAAGCACATGGTGCCCAGCTATCAATTGGAATAGTGCTTAGTCTTGTAGTTAAACAAGTCATGTGAGGCATCAAGTAAGTCAAATAGAAGAAACACAGTAGTCTGTGTGATCCAAAGATGATAATAACAAAATTGAAATATGATGAAGGGAAAAGTATTAGAGCTTAAACTGTGAACACCCAATTGGTAGAAGTCTAGGGAGGACAGTCAGGGGCCAAAAATCATCTGCAGGGAAGCCAGTCAGATTAAGCCTCTGGCAGATCCCGTCTAGTCACAGCTGAAGGACTGGAACAGCTTTTATACCAGACAGAGATTATTGTAAACTTGATTGTGGTGGATCAAAACATGGTACAATATGATTCTTGGTCAGTTGATCTTTCTTGACCCAACTTCAATTTGCTTTGTGATCAAATATTTGTTGATTGTTTCATGACAGAAATTTCTTCTCTTGCTCTTTTATTATTGTTGGTGGTCTTTTCATTTTATTCTTTATTTTTATGTTGTTTTATT
>NW_022103926.1:7633874-7637978 GCF_000313985.2 Echinops telfairi
CAGAGACATTCCTCAAAGCAGAGGTTAAGGAGAGTCCAGTGACATGGGCAGGGAGGTCAGAGGTCAGTCTCGTGTCACAGTGGCCACAGGAGAGACTCTGAGAAGAAACGTTCTGGTTTGAGACTGAGGTGGTTCGTGTTTGCAGGGGGATAAAGCGAAGCTCTGCATGTATCTTCTCCTTTCATCGTGGCTGCATTGCACGAACATCCCAGGGCCACGTGCGCTCTGTCTGCTTAAAGTGCCAGTCACCCTCCTCCGCCTGTCACAGTTCTCTCACAGACTTCATGCCTCAGCCCTTCTGACCCTGGCCTCGGCCTACCTGCCTTCCACCTCAGTACCCTCCGCACAGCATACTGAACCAGGTAGCAAGTGCTTGTTTTTCAAAATACATGTATGTTTTTTCTTTCTGAATTCCTCAGACTCTTTGCTTCCAGGTTCCTCCTCACTTCCCAGTCCTATTGGATTTCTGCCTGGAAGCCCTCTTCTCACCGCTCCTCTGTCACTCCTTCAATCTCTGCATTGTGGATTCTCTTCTTCTTCACCTAAACCCAGGGGGCCTCCATGCCGTTCCCTTACACCTTCTGCTCACATCAACCCTCCTTCCTATACACCCACCGTCCCTCCCTCCCGTGAGACTCACGAAGTCAGCAGTGGACTTGCTGGTCCGACTCCTGCCAGCTGTGAAGCTGAGGAAGGAGGCACCTTCCTGTGTCCACACTTCCTTTCCACAATGGGTCAGTTGACCAGTGGGCTCAGTTGACTAGTGGGTTCAGCCTGGCACAATGGTCAGTGAGCATCTCAAATAGCAGAGGAAAGTATTCAGGACATATTTTCCAAGTAGTCTCAATCAATTGGCCACTGTTCCCTGGCCTAGAAGAGGCCTACCTGGGTGTCATTTGTGGATCTGTTCTTCTATGCCCAAGCAGGAAATCCCCCTGGTCAGCCTCTTCCTGCATTTGAGCCCCACTTTATTAAAGTTTATTAAAGTAGGAGGAAAAGGAAACAATATTCATTTTGAAAATTTCTGCATGCTCTCAAAGGTGAAAATACATTTCTGAAAATTAACTTCTACTTGATAATTCTCAAATTCCCATCACATGTTTGGGGTGTACTTTCAACACAATAAACACTAGAAAAATAACAGTCTGCACAACAAATTGTAAAAGGATTAAGATGAAGAAAACAGAACAAGGTATACAATGAAAATAAGCTATTGAATAGTGATGTCATGCTCATGAAAATTAAGGACCTTCAGTGCCGCTGTGGGATGAGAATGGGCTGCTAACCGCTATGGACTGGTCTGCTCCAATAGTGACCACTGTGCTCAAACCCTCCACGGGGTCCTTATGGGTCTTGAATAGACTTGCTGGCACTCCGTTTGGCTGGGGCATTACTGTCATGGAAATGAAGTTACAGCACACATTTCTTTTTCCACATAAAATTGAGTTCTACATTTATTCAAGAGACAACCTCAGAACTTGATCCATCACTTATGAGATCTTTGGTCTGTTGAGACTCAAAGTAATGCAATCACGCTCACAGCATTCTCCAACACATGAATCCTCAGAATCGATCTGTTAGGATTGTGCTGTGTGTACATCCAGGAGTTCACCACTCACAGACAGACACTGAGTTCTAATGATGGGTTTGGAGATGCCATCATTTCCTTCAAGGTTTGAATTTTCTTGAGGTGAGTGCAAATGCATTCACAGCGGAGCTCTTTCCAGGGAGAGCTGACTCATCTCTCCCAGGTACAAGCAGCCACAGCACTCACACTTAAGTGTACATGTGCTATGTTTCTCTAAGCCCGTATTTGAGAAGACCACTCGGTGAGTTTACCATGCATCCTGCTCATAGAGCGTTGACGTGTTCATTCCCTCCATCCTCAAGCGGGCAGTGCCTTTGTGCTAGTCAATGAAGCTCTGCAGAGTTTCTTACTGCATCGGACTCCTTCACCTTGTGCTCCTGTGCTTGGGGAGAAGACCCCTAGGAGTCAGTGCCTTCATCAACGCACCGATGAGACCATTGTTTTTAACTGTGGTGAAATCTTCACAGAGGATTACAATTCACTCTGCAGGTCTCCTCTCAGTGTACACACCAGAGTCTCTCTCAGTAGCACCAGCACCACAGGAAAGAAGATCAGGAAGACTACAGTTTGAGCGGCTACACCAAGGGTCAGCAGGTCAAACCCACCAGTCATTCCACAGGGGAGATTTGATTCTGGTCTCCTGAAGATTTACAGCCATAGAAACCCACATTGGCATGACAACTCAAAGCAAGCAGCCTTTTAAAAGTGAGGTGTCAGCTAAGACTATGTGGGGAAACACACCAAGTTGGGTGATGCAAAGATTGTTAACAAGAAAACCCATGACCAGAGGAGGGTATTGTTTCAGAGCTTTAATTCTGATCACAAAAATTGCAAAAGGCTGTGGATAACTATGAAAGTCCAAAATCTCCCTGAAGATCTTACAGTTTTTTGCTGACTTTCCACCCAATGACTTTCCACCATGACGTCTTTCTGCAGGCACTGGTCTCTCCTGATAACATGTCCAAGATACATGCGGAAACGTCTCTCTAGCTTTACCAATAAAGATCATGGTAGACACACTTCTTCCATGAGAGACATGCTTGCGTGTTGGTACTCTAAGATACTTTCAACATTCCTTGCAAGCACCATCATTCAAATGCACGGTTCCTCTCAGTCTTCCTTATTCTTTGTCCCCCGCTCACATGCACCTGAACAAATTGAAAATACCAAACCTGCGTCAGGGAGACCTTACTCTTCAATATTTTAAATAAGTCTTGTAGGGCAGATATGTTAGACCAGGTGGACTAGAGAAACAAATTCATAGATACTCGTATGTGTAAAATAAAGAGTTTTATATAAAAGAGTAATTGTGTATTAAGAAACCATTCTAGCTTAGTCCAGATCAAATCCCTAAGTCCGATATTAGCCCTTTGTCTGATGCCGGTCTGTAAAATCCTCTTCAGACTCACTCCACACCTGCAACGACGTTGAATGCAGGAAGATCACAGGCCAGCAGGTGGAAAATCTTGTAGATTCAGTGGCTGTGGAAGCATCTTAGGGCTCATGGGTCTCCACGTGTCTCCTCCAGCTCTAGGGCTCTGCTCTATCAGCACAGCTCCATGCGGCTTGTCAACAGGAATGTCTCACAGGGAGAGAAGCAGAGAGAGTGTGTGTCCTGCCTCCCAGCAGAAAGGCAGGAGTCCCCAGAATCCTCAGGAGAAGACCACGCCCACACAAAGGCGTCACTGTCTATGATCTTATTGACAGACTAGACGCCTCTTCACAAGTTGGTAGGAGATTTGTAACTACCACAGCAGACTAGCCCAGGGCAGGAAGTTCTTTGATTCTTTCACTGCTGATTCCAGGAGCTTTGATTGTGGATCCAAGCAAGTTTACTCTTCACCTTTTCTGCAAGGATCATGACACTGTCAATTGGTTCAGTCGCCAGTATTTGAAATACCCATTAGGGAGCTTCCAGCTCCACAGCAATGCGCAAGTGTCACCGAGGACAAACTGCAGGGAAGTGGGGCACGTACTGTTACTGTCAGGTAAGGTGTGCCTTCAGCTTCAATCACTGGAGGGATGGTTAGCGCAACTTCGGAAAGGAGAAATAGAGATCAAATATACATAAGCAAGATGCTGGCTTAACACCCAAAAAAATTATAAAAGAAAGAGAAACACTGAAAACGTACAAACAATTGATAGATGCTGATTTGTTCTTTTACTGCAAGAGAAACTATTGTTGTTGAGTCCATTCCAAAACACAGTGAGCCCATGGGACAGAGTGTACGTGACCAAGGGGTTGTGGTTCTTTGTCTTTGTTTGCTTGTTTGCATCTCCCAAACACCCCCACCCGCACCCCCACGGTAAGGTCTATGGATGGGGATCACCAGGTCTCTCTTCCATGGAGCTGCTGTGTGCACTCCAACTTCCGTCCACTCAGTTACGAGATAATTCACAGCATCATTGATATGTTCTGAGCATGTCACCAGGGGGCAATGTGGATCTTCCCATAGGTAGCAAGGCTGAAAACTCAAGAGGTTCAAGTTGAAAGGGCCAGTGATCTTGCTCACTGG
>NW_022103926.1:7638078-7659891 GCF_000313985.2 Echinops telfairi
TTTGGTCTGTTGAGACTCAAAGTAATGCAATCACGCTCACAGCATTCTCCAACACATGAATCCTCAGAATCGATCTGTTAGGATTGTGCTGTGTGCACAACCATGAGTTTACCACTCACAGACAAACATTTAGTTCTAATTGTGGGTTTGGAGATGCCATCATTTCCTTCAAAGTTTGAATTTTCAGGAGGTGAGTGCAAATTAATTCACAGCGGAGCTCTTTCCAGGGAGAGCTGACTCATCTCTCCCAGTTACAAGCAGCCACAGCACTCACACTTATTTGTGCATGTTCTATTTTTCTCTAAGCCCATATTTGAGAAGACTACTCGATGAGTTTACCATGCATTGTGCTCATAGAGCATTGACATGTTCATTCCCTCCATCCTCAAGCGGGCAGTGCCTTTGTGCTAGTCAATGAAGCTCTGCAAAGTTTCTTACTGCATCGGACTCCTTCACCTTGTGCTCCTGTGCTTGGGGAGAAGACCCCTAGGAGTCAGGGCCTTGATCAACACACCGATGAGACCATTGCTTTTAACTGTGGTGAAATCTTCACAGAGGATTACAATTTACTCTGCAGGTCTCCTCTTGGTGTACACACAAGAGTCTCTCTCAGTAGCACCAGCACCACAGGAAAGAAGATCAGGAAGACTACAGTTTGAGCTGCTACACCAAGGGTCAGCAGGTCAAACCCACCTGTCATTCTACCGGGGAGATTTGATTTCTGCTCTCCTGAAGATTTCCAGCCATAGAAACCCACATTGGCTTGACAACTCAAAGCAAGCAGCCTTTCAAAGTGAGGTGTCAGTTAAGACTATGTGGGGAAACACACCAAGTTGGGTGATCCAAAGATTGTTAACAAGAGAATCCATGACCAGAGGAGGGTATAGTTTCAGAGCTTTAATTCTGATCACAAGAATTGCAAAAGGCTGCGGATGACTATGAAAGTCCAAAATGTGCCTGAAGATCTTACACTTTTTTGCTGACTTTCCACCCAATCAACCACGACGTCTTTCTCCAGGCACTGCTCTCTCCTGATAACATGTCCAAGATACATGCGGGAAAAGTCTCTCTGGCTTTACCGATAAAGATCATGGTAGATGCACTTCTTCCATGAGAGACATGTTTGCTTGTTGGTAGTCTAAGATACTTTCAACATTCCTTGCAAGCACCGTAATTCCAATGCACAGTTCCTCTCAGTCTTCCTTATTCTTTGTCCCACGCTCACGTGCACATGAACAGATTGAAAATACCAAGCCCGAGTCAGGGAGACCTTACTCTTCAATATTCTAAATAAGTCTTGTAGGGAAGATACGCTAGACCAGGTGGACTAGAGAAACAAATTCATAGACACTCATATGTGTAAGAGAGAACTTTATATACAAGAGCAATTGAATATTGAGAAAACATCCCCTAGCTTAGTCCAGATCAAATCCCTAAGTCTGACATTAGCCCTTATGTCTGATGCCAGTTTGTAAATTCCTCTTCAGACTCACTCAACACAGGCAATGACATTGAGTTCAGGAAGCTCACAAGCCACTAAGTGGAAAATCTTGTAGATTCAGTGGCTGTGGAAGCATCTTAGTGCTCCTGGGTCTCCACGTGTCTCCCCCAGCTTCAGGGCTCTGCTCTATCAGCACAGCTCCATGCGGCTTGTCAACAGGAATTTCTTGCAGGGAGAGAGCAGAGAGAGTGTGTGTCCTGCCTCCACGGAGAAAGACAGGAATCCCGAGAATCCTCAGGAGAAGACCACGCCCACACAAAGGCGTCACTGGCTATGAACTTATTGACAGACTAGACGCCTCTTCACAAGTTGACAGGAGATTATGTAACTACCACAGCAGATTAGCCCAGGGCAGTAAGTTCTTTGATTTTTTCACTGCTGATTCCAGGAGCTTTGATTGTGGATCCAAGCAAGTTTACTCTTAACCTTTTCTCCAAGGATCATGACACTGTCAATTGGTTCAGTCGCCAGTATTTGAAATACCCATTAGGGAGCTTCCAGCTCCACAGCAATGCGCAAGTGTCACCGAGGACAAACTGCAGGGAAGTGGGGCACGTACTGTTACTGTCAGGTAAGGTGTGCCTTCAGCTTCAATCACTGGAGGGATGGTTAGCGCAACTTCGGAAAGGAGAAATAGAGATCAAATATACATAAGCAAGATGCTGGCTTAACACCCAAAAAAATTATAAAAGAAAGAGAAACACTGAAAACGTACAAACAATTGATAGATGCTGATTTGTTCTTTTACTGCAAGAGAAACTATTGTTGTTGAGTCCATTCCAAAACACAGTGAGCCCATGGGACAGAGTGTACGTGACCAAGGGGTTGTGGTTCTTTGTCTTTGTTTGCTTGTTTGCATCTCCCAAACACCCCCACCCGCACCCCCACGGTAAGGTCTATGGATGGGGATCACCAGGTCTCTCTTCCATGGAGCTGCTGTGTGCACTCCAACTTCCGTCCACTCAGTTACGAGATAATTCACAGCATCATTGATATGTTCTGAGCATGTCACCAGGGGGCAATGTGGATCTTCCCATAGGTAGCAAGGCTGAAAACTCAAGAGGTTCAAGTTGAAAGGGCCAGTGATCTTGCTCACTGGACCAAATAAGAGGTTACAGCAGCTGCTTCCTCCCAAAGGGGCAAACTCAAAGCTCACAACCCTTTCCTCCCCCTAACGTTGAAGCTGCTCCATGACTGGGGAGCTAGGATTGGGTGGTGGCATGAGAAGGAATTCACCTGATCGCAACAGATACAGATACTGTTTGTGGTTGTAAAGGGGCTCGGATTTGCATAATGCAAACACACTCCATTCACCCAAGGAGAGGAGGAGATAGAAGACCTCTCAGAGGGTCCAGCAGCAGCACAGGTCCCAGGGTCTCTGCAAAGTCTTCACCATGCAGTGGACACCCCTCCTCCTCCTGCTCCTCATTCTCTGCCCAGGTGCGTGGGGCTATCAGACAGTGACCTTTAGAGGGATCCCCATCTTCTGTCTTCACTTCTAACGTGTGTGTTTGTGTTTTCTTCCAGGGACCAGTTCTCAGGCTGTGGTGACCCAAGAGCCCTCACTGACCGTGTCCTATGGAGGGACAGTCACTCTCACCTGTGGCTCCAGCACTGGAGCGGTCACCAATGATCACTATCCATACTGGTTCCAGCAGAAACCTTGGCAAGCTCCCAGGACATTGATTTATGACACAAATATCAAACACCCATGGACCCCCGCCAGGTTCTCAGGCTCCCTCCTTGGGGGCAAAGCTGCCCTCACCCTCTCAGGGGCCCAGCCTGAGGATGAGGCAGAGTATCACTGCTGGCTGGTATATTCTGGCACTAGGCACAGTGACTGACTCAGATGGGGAACCAAGGCATGAACCTGCCCCTGGCCTCCCTTGTGCTGTATATGCGTCATCTGATGCCTAGTCTCTCAGGGCAGTCTAAGCAAGTGAGAGGTGATGGGAAGGACACTCCAAGGACTCTCAGCATGTCTGAGTCCTCAAGGGGAGGAGTTGACAGCTAATGATGCAGGAAAAGGGCTCAGTAAAGCCAAAAGCGATTCCTGCAACATCAAGGGGTCGGAGGCTCTAAACTCATTGAATCTTTATGGCATCCATCAAAAATATGCCTTCTCTATCTATGGTCATGCCTTCTCTATCTGTCTGTACAAATGAAATCACTTTGTTTCTCCACTCTCCTTCATCGGGTCAATACTGACTCACAGTGAGCCCTGTGGGTTTCCCGGACTGTTCATGGGAGTGGGAAGCCCAGTCTTCTCCCACAGAGCTGCTGGTGGTTTCAAACTGCCGACCATAAGGATAGCAGCCAAAATCATGATCACTACACCACCAGGGCTCCATTGTTTCTTAAAACAACCCTCTCCTCCCCCTCCAATATGGTGTACTGGGTGGAGTTGACTGAAAACTCTCCTTAAGGAACAAAAGCAAGAAGGAAGTGCCCTGGATTCACTGAAACCAGAAGTCTGACCTGTCCATGTCAAACTGACCGTCTGCTCTGACCTCCACCTAACTCACACTACACACACACACACACACACACACACACACACACCCCAGGAGCCAACAAGAAGAGCTATTGTCAGCAGGAACTGCTCTGGGGGTTCCTGTCCCATCTCCCCATGGACTCCTCCTCCTGTCTGTCCTCAATCAGAGATCATCCCCGTCTCCTCTTCCCGCCTCTCATGGATGGCTGTTTCTGCATTCATTCTGGGTTCCTTTCCTTTCCAAGCCCAAACTCCCAATTCATTGCTAACTTTCATATACATACATAAAATGACATTTCTCGTTTTCCAAGTCTTACCTGGATTTTGACAGTTGGATGCCCTATCAAGGAAGCCTGGTGGTGATGTGATTATGCATTGAGCTGTGATCCACAAGGTGGTCAGTTCAAAACCACCAGCAGCTCCACGGAAGCAGGACTGGGCTTTCAAATCTTGTGAACAGTTGCCATCTCTAGACCCACCGTGGGTCCCTGTGAGTCAGCAGTGACTTGGCGGCAGTGAATTTGGTGGGTTTGTGCCCCATCTAGTCCTTGAGCTTTTCTAGGCCTTAGTCCTAAGGCATTCCAAGTCTGCTGCTTCTCATGTTTTAGAAACCCTGCTGCAACACGTCCTTCAATTACTGGGGTCCTCATCACTGTCCTCTAGATCCAGTGGACTGCTCAAGCATGCTAATTGATGCCCGATCTCTCCCACACTTCCCGTGTGTGATCCGGAGGAAGAGAGGACATGGTTTTGTGAGCTCACTGCGAAGGAGCTCACGGCTCAACTGTCCCTTGTCGCAGCCAATGCACCTTTTATTTGTGTATTCATTTTCCAACGGTTCTGCTGCACGTCCTTTTCATATCACATAATTCAATAGTGCCACATTCAATCATATCAAGGAGAATTGTACACTTTCCCCCTCATCAACTTAATTTTAGAATATGCCCCCTCCCACAGTTCAATCATCTCCAAGGTGACTTATGCAATCACAATGCATTCCCCCTCCCATCTTCAACATTTATCCCCGAGATCCCCCTCCCCTCATCATCATGTACCCCCC
Organism: Echinops telfairi; assembly: GCF_000313985.2. Lineage (NCBI taxonomy): Eukaryota > Metazoa > Chordata > Mammalia > Afrosoricida > Tenrecidae > Echinops > Echinops telfairi. The sequence continues at coordinate 7,643,134 of NW_022103926.1, forward strand.
ACGCCTGCATTCCCTGTAACCCCTTGTATCAGTGATTCTCATGAAGCATCCACTCCTCCTGCGCTTCTCAGCTGGGAGACCCTACAGAAAAACAACGAGAAACAAAATCGCACTAAGCTGGCAAGGATGAAAACTTTAATGGTGTACAGAGACACAAATAATGTGTAAGAAGGAACGGGCCCCGACTACCTTCAGTAAGTCAGCGAATACATTTCTGTGATGGAACCAGTAAGAGCCACTTGCACCCACAGCATGTCAGGTCTCCTCTATAGGTGGTCAGCGGGCCAAGTGTCAAGGTCGATCCAGCATAATCAAGATGACACTGGTCTCTGCCTGTTAGTCAGGCTGTTCGAGATCCTTGCCTGCAGCTAGTGTGCATCTGCCAGGGGCTCAGTCTGAACAGAGACTCTGTAGATGGGTTTTGGGTTTTACCACTCCCCAGAGACACCACAGATTGAGTGTTATTAATTTTTCTTTGATGGTTTTTCTTCACCAGATTTGAATTTGCAATTGTCATCTCTGGATCACACAAGCTGTTGTGCTTCTTCTGTGTGGACTTAGTTGACTCCTTACTTAGATGGCTGCTTGTTTGAATACAATTATTTAAGATGCCAGACACGATTTCAGTCGATAGCCCAGCACCACCTGGTTTCTCACCACACATGGCTGTAGCACGTTTATCTTCAGTGATCATTCCATGGAGGTGAGGATGTAGCAGGGTCATGATCTAAGAACTAATTGCTCTGAAGTTGGAGCTAGGATTTACTGCAAGCCACAAACACAAGGCCTTGTTACTTTTTAAAAATATTTACTGTAGCCTAGGAATCAATACATACACCATATCATTCCATAATTCAATCATGCCAAACATAATTGTGTAATCATCCATATTTTCCGAAACACACTTTTCCTTCCTGGGCTTCTTGACATCATGTCACAGTGATCTCCCCTCTCCAACCCCTTCTCCAACGCCCTGTTATAGCTTCTTCCCCTGTAGGCTCCACATCCCGGGGCTTCACTGACTCAACAAGAAGGCACCAAATAACAGAGATGAAGAGGGTCAGCCCCAATGGCAACGTCCCTCTGAGATCTCCCCTAATATAGACGAGCACAAGCAGAATGGGTGTCACAAGACTGCCAGTATAATACATATGTGAATACAGCAGATATGGCGTTGAGGGACCAAGATCTTGTTTGTTCGCCAGCCAACAGTACACCTCTCTTGCTCCAGCTGTCTCCTTCTACCTCAGACACTGTGTGCTTTCCCGCTGAAGTCCTCAGCTTACAGTGTGTCTGCGGTAGTAGAGTCCAGTGGCATGTGTTCTGGGATCCCGGGATACCCCCAGATCCCTAGTTCAATTCTGCCTTCCTGCTGCCATCCACTGGAAACCCTTCAGACCTAGTTATTCCAAGAGCATGCTTAGACCCTCCTTCCCCCACCTAATGGTCAGGCCTCCCTCCCCTCCCAACAACAGACAGGCACCTATGTGCTCCCTGACTTGACCATTGCATCTTCCCTCTTCTGCATTGCCCCTCCCATTAGCTTCTAATTGTATGTGTAGTTTGGCTGTGAGATCCACTGTCCTTGAGGACGCTTTATCAGCGAATGAGGTCCATCGTGTTACTGATTCTTCTTGCAGAAACACACCTAAATCAAACCAGACTTGTCAGCGTACCTGCCCCTAACAAATCATCACGGGTCCGGTAGGCGCAATTGTACAGCCATAATAAGTAAAGATTATAGTAAAGTCATAGAGAGCCTGAGAGATAGAAGTGAGAGAATAAGAATGGAGTCACACATTTCATGGAAGTAATGCTCACCTCAGCCTCACTTGGTGGTCCCTGTGGAGAGAGAGAGATATTTAATTCTAATCATGCCTTTTGTGTTCTCTGGGGACATGCAAGCCCCTAATTACTGGTGAAGACATACGTCACATGAAGGGGTTGTGCTATAGGTAATACAGTAATGGAAGCTGGTGTTCTAGGGGTATACAAACAATAGGAAGAGGAGGGATTGGGGTATGCGTGTGGCAAGATGGGCGGATACTAGATTGAGGATGACAGCATAACTTGGATGTCACTGAGCCCATTTGACCTGTTCTCTGGTGCAACTGATAGAGACCATTATCAGTAGGGTGTAAACTCCACCTATAGGAACCAAATCAATGGCTGCAAGCCTTCAGGGAGGAGTAACCCATTCTCCTTAAGAGAAGGGAGCAGGGTTTATGATAGTCTGGTGACTGATTGTCTTCAGGGAGGATGTCTGTAAGCATCTGACCTCCCCCCCCCCCCCATATGCTAGCAGAAATCCTCTAATGCTTGTCTTGTCTTTGGGGGAGACAAAGCTGGGGAAAGTCTCTTTAAAATCCCACACAGACTGATTTAAGGTGGTCACCTCCAAAGGAGATCACATTCTGCCTTTGAGCGTGCAGTGAGCAGAGGTTAGGATCATGGTAGATACGGGCGCCTGTGCCTGAATTACCTGTCATCTGACCACAAACATTCAGACAGGGGTGGGCAGCAGGACCTCTGTGCACCTACTGCCCAGTGTCTGGGGAGGTCTCTCCGCTGGGGACCAAGAGCTTGACCGCTGTGCTCCAGTCAAGGTCACTGCTCAGGGACCGGCTCCTCTCTGGACCCCTAGAACACACATCAGGTCCATCCCAAACCCTCCCTCCCATATAGAGTGCCCGACCACTGGGGGGAGCCCCAGGGCCCCAGAACCATTGATTGGCCAAGGGAAGAGGTGGCTATTTGCATGAAAGGCCCCTTCCTCCTCAGCAGGTTAAGAGGGCCTGTGGGGTCTCCGTTTCATCTGAGTTCGGGGGTGTCTGCACCATGGCCTGGACTCCAAGGCTCCTCCGCACCCTTCTCCTTCACTGCACAGGTCGGCATGGCCTCCGCTCCCCGACTCCCCACTTCATTGACCTTCCTTCCTGACATAGCCTGCTCTCTTGTCCTTCCTCTGAGACCTGCTGTGTGTCTGTGTTTGCAGGGTCCCTCTCACAGCCTGTGCTGACGCAGTCTCCCTCCGCCTCTGCCTCCCTGGGAGCCTCGGCCAAGCTCACCTGCACCCTGAGTAGCGCTCACAGCACCTACACAATTGAGTGGTATCAGCAGAGAGCAGAGAAAAGCCCCCGGTTCATGATGGCAGTGGGCAGCAGCGGCATGGTAGGATCCAGAGGGGATGGGATCCCAGATCGCTTCTCAGGCTCCAGCTCTGGGGCTGACCGCTACTTGACCATCACCAACGTCCAGGCTGAGGACGAGGCTGACTACTTCTGTGGTGCAGGTTATAGCACTGGGGGTTCTGTTGGGCAAACACGGTGCTGGAAGTGGATGAGGAACAAGACAAAAACCGCCTGAATGAGCAGGGCTGCCGTGTGGCTCCAGGAACTGCCTGCCTTCTGGAGACATCAGCAATGCTGGGGTTTCCATTTAACGTTGTTTTAGTTTTAATATTTCCTGTTTATTGTTTGATTGAGAGTTCCCGATTTAATGTGTCATTGTTCACTTTTTTGGTAAATGAAGTATATGAAATCCAGGACAGGTAACTCTTTAGAGACAGAAAGTGGATGAATGGTTCCTTGAGTTAAGGCAGGGGACGTAGCAGGGACATGGAGAGCTATTAAAAGTGAGTACAAGAATGAAGGAAATATTCTAAAATTGTGGTGATGATTGTATGGTCTGTGAATTAGAAGCCAATAAAACTATTTCCTACAATGTTGGATGCTCAAATGAAAATGGTCAAAGAAAGAATCGAATGATATGGATCCTGCCGAGTGCCCTGGAAAGGAGTTTGCGAGGCCAGGCTGCTCCAGAACACAGAGAACTTCTTGCTCGGAGGTGCCCAGTGAAATGGTGGCCCAGGACTGCTGCACTGACTCCTCTCATCCTTGGCTCGCTTCCCTCTGACAGGGAGTAGTCAGATAGACACGGTGTGGCCTTTGTGACTGAGTGTTAGTGAGAGCTTTGCCCTATCACCAACCCCCACTGTTCCTGTAACTAGTGGCCAGTCACGTAACAATTTAAGCTATACAAGCTAACAATTTATGTATTGGGGTCTGAAAAGCTGACCTATATTTGTATCCTTTCCTTTCTCAGCATTTAAAAAAGTGGTATAGTATTGGCTAAATTGATGACACTATCCATAGAATTACCTTATGTGCCAAAAGGTTGATTTATAATGCTTTCCATCATAAAATGATAATAATGTTTCTAAAGTAACCCAGAGATAGATGAAATCCATCGATATCTCAATGGATTAGGGGCTCACAGTTAATTATAGGCCTCTATAAGCACAATTAGTTCTTATGACATGGCCCTGCTTGATACTCATCCTCATGAAGAGATCCTTGTAGGCATGGGTGCAGTGGCACAGGGTGATGAAGAGACCAGGAAGACTGGGCCTTCTTCTCCCGTAAACAGTTAAAGGTACAGATCGTGTCCTGTTATCAGAAAGAAAAATGTCTGGAGCCTTAAAGGCATGTTCCCAAATAAGCAGCCATCCAAGTGAGGCATCAGTGTGTCCTCATGGAAGAAGCACACCAGGTTGTGTAAAAAATAGAATCTAAATCCAGATAAGGGACCAGTATCAGAGCTTACCTTCTGAACACCTGATTTGCAGAAGGGCTATTGATGAGTGGAAGCCCCAAATCCACTTTCAGGAACCCAACCTAGGTTTAAATCTCAAGTGCATTCCTTCTGACCATTCTCCAGAATGTGAATAGCGTGGCTGTCTGACAGAGAACTTTGTGAAGTCAACTATGGCAGGTACAGTGAGCTTAAAATGGAACACTGTATCTATCATTTGATCTCCCTTTGTTTCAGTCGTTAATGTTTTCTGCTTTCTTTTCAATTGAGGTTGTCCCTGTTCTGTGCTCTGGGAGAGAAGGGAGTTTATCAGTCAGCTTATGATTTGAAGGAGACCAGGATGTTGTATCCCATCAGCTTGTCACTCGTCATTTCTGAAGGCAGCTCCCTGTTTAAAGGAAATAAAGGAAGACTCAACAGGTTTCCATGCAGGAAATGGGTTATTGTGCAGGAAATGAGAAAGAGTGAGCGTGCCACTCTTTGAAAATCAAGGTGTGGGTGACCTGAGCGATGTTGTCTTGAATCACCTCGCATAGCTGTGAACTTGGACAAAGGATAAGGAAGCCCCCAGAAGAATTGATGCATCAAACTGTGACGGTGTCCTAGCGTCTCCCAAGTGGCTTTGACGTCTAGAAGTGAAACCACCTCTGTCTGGGAAGAAGCCCAGGTGGAATGCTCCGTGGAAGTGAAGTTAGCGAGACCTCCGAGTGACGTTGGACGTGCTATCGCGAGAGAGCCATCCTAGAAAAGGACAGCATGCTTGGGGACGTGGAAGGTCAGCAAGAAAAGGAAGACCCCGAACCAAACGGTGTGACAATGGACTCAAACACAGCCACAGCTGCGGGGATGGCGCATGACTGGCAGTGTTTCCGTCTGTTGGACACAGGGTCGCTGTGAGTCAGAAGCAACTCAATGGAACCTCTCAACAGCCCCACGGAATCCTCGCTTCCTCTACACAAATAAGACCCGACAGTATTTGTCCCTGTGTGACGGACTGATTCTGTTCAGCATAATGTGTTCAAGATGTATCCACGTTGAGACATGCTTCAGCGCTTCACCTCTCCCCGGGTAATATGTCCTTGCAGATATCTACACACACAACATGTCCCCCATCCATTCAATTGTGGATGGACGTACCATTTGTTTCCACCATTTGTGTCTTGTGAAAAGTTCTACAATGAACTTTGGCTTATGTCTTTGTTTGCATTTCTCTTTTCAGTTCCTTGGGGTACATATCTAGGATGGGGATCGCTGGCCCACAGGATAGCTGTATGCTCAACTTGTGGAGGGACAGGCACTTTGTTTTCCACAGTGGCTGTGGATGAGTTTATGCTTGTCCTCAATCCCCTAAACCTATTGCTTCCTGTTCTGTGGATTAATGCTGTTCTAATGGGATGAGGCGGTATCTCACTGTGGTTTAGATTTGTAGCTCCCCAATGGCTTCCTACTTGCATGAACAGTGATTCTCTCAGAAACCCAAAGGGAAAGGTCTACCCTGTCCTACAGGGTCGCTATGAGTTAGCATTGACTGGGTGGCAGTGAGCATGGCTAATGAGAAAAGCCTTGGTGGCATAGTGGTTATGTGCTGGGCTGCTGATGGCAAGGTCAGCACTGTGAAAACACTAGCTAATCCACAAGAGAATAGCTTTCTATTTTAATAAAGAGCAACCATCCCAGAAACCCACATGGGCAGTTCTACCCTGTCCTATAGTGTTGCTAAGGGTCAGCATTGACTCGATGGCAATGAGTTAGGTTAGGGTTCTGGAGTGGTTCATGAAAGGAGTCCCTGAGGGTTGAGCCTTGGACAATTAACTGCGTGATTGGCAGCTCTGTGGGAGGAAGATGCGGCTGTCTGCTCCAGTATTACATTCCCCAAAACTACATATTTGTTGCGTATGACTCAGAATTGACTCAAAAGCAGCTGTGTCATTTAATGGTCAACACCATTTCATATAGTGTTGGCAATTCCAATATCCTTTGTTTCTAAGAAATGTATGTGAGGAGCTGATACCAATGGTTCAAGTAGAAAAAATGGTTTTAGAATGATGATGGCAACAAATGTACAAATGTGCTTGACACAATGGATGTATGCATGAATTGTCATGAGTTGTATTAACTCCCAATTAAATGATCAAAAAAAGAGAAAAATGTTGTATGTATTTCATATATCTGATCCCCATCTAATGTATGGATTCCTAATATCTTTTTCCTATGGGTAGACTGCTTAAAAAAATTTTTTTTTGCTTGCGTCCTTTAATGAAAAAAGTACTTAACTAGTATGAGGTCTCAAGGAAAAGTTTACCAAAAAGGTGGGAACTTGCTGAGGCTGAGTCAAAGGAATTTGAGTGGGGAAAGGAAGATTTGAAAGAGGGAGGTAGGGTCATCTGAAAGGCCATGAAGAGGGATATGTTCAAATTGAAGAAGGAAAAAATCAGCAGCATCTACAAAAGTCATCAAAAGGAATAATGCGTGCATACTGCCATGTCACTTCTATAGAGCGATGTACCCAGTCATGTACCCAGAGTAGACACCAGACCATTGACATGGGTGAGTGTACACATCGTCTCCTGTTGTGTACACCCCATGTAAAAGCTTGTATAGTGCCAGATATGTTCTACAAGTAGGTCCTACTGAAGTGATCCAAGATGGGTGACTAGGTCCCTTGAGGGGATTGGGAGTCAATCTCATGGCCCACAGCAGTGGGGGAAAGTCAGATGTGGTCTCACTAGTCTCCTGGAAACTGCAGCCACCACGCTCACCTCCACCTTTATTGACTGCAGGCAGGAGCGTTTTAGGTTCAGATTCACGACTGCCAGGTGGTCATGTGGGAGAAGGCTATTTGCATGAAGGTCGTTCCTTCAGCCTGGCCTCCGAATGGGATCAGAAGAAGTTGGTGTGTTCAAGCCCAGCTGATGGCCTCAGGGCACAGAGTGTGGAGAGAGCAGGTGGGTTCTCCTTATTTCCAGAGCAGAAATAAGTCTCAAGGACAGAGAGAGAGTATGGACATATGAGTACCTAGAAATGGACACACCACAGCCATTCTCCCTTGTGGCTCCAACTTTTGTCAACAGCGAGGCATTCTGGCCCTCAGACTGTACCACATCCCGCTGAGATCACTACCCAAATGCCCTATGACCTCCTCCTCCTGTCTTTCCTCAGCCATGCACCATGTCTCCTCCTTGTCTCTTCCCGAATTAATCTCAGAGTAATTAATTAAGTATCCACATAAAGACTGGGTTTCTCTCACTTCCTGTCTAACCCGTCTCCAGTACACTCTCAGTTATGACTCACTTCTTATACATCGATCCCAAAGCGTGTCTATCGTTCTTCCAATCATTCCTTGGATGTGGACAGGTATGTGTCCTACTCTTTCTGGGGCTACTGTGGTCCTTCTTTCTGAGTAGTCCCAAAGGTGTGGGATTTCCTTTATGAAAACTCCTGGGAATACCCCTCCCGCTGACCCCTGGGGATCCCCTCATTTTCCTATGAATCCAGCGAACCACCGAGGGACCCTCGCTTATTCTCCCAAATGCTGGTCACATTTCCTGTGTGCAGATCTAATCCAGAGACACACCCAGTAGGAAGATGGGGAACGGGCTACTTGGGTAGTCTGGAAGAGGAGCACATGGGTCAACTGTCCCAGTTCTGAAATCATCCACGCTCGCATTTTATGCTACGTTTGTATGTGAGAATTGCTTCCCTCGAGAACTCTTTATAAACAAACTAGGCAAAGCCTGTTTCTGATTCTCACTTAGGAAACACAAGCAGATAAAAGTTGGCATGAACTGAGGGGGTTGCCCTGCTGACAGCAGAGCTCCTTCTGGACACATTCTCCTCATCTGATCACATTGATGGATGGCCAGGTCCTGGGGCAGCGGAGGGCAGCAGGGGGTGCTGTGCTCCTGCAGGGTCAGGGATGGGCTCTCAGCTGGGGAACCCAGCCCTTGTCTCTTGGGTTGAAGTCAGACTCACTGTGCAGGAACTGGCTCTTCTCTGGGCCCCTGGGGAGCAGATCAGACCCAGCCCAGCCCTCCCTCATGGGATACCCAACCACAGGGGGTGCACATAGGATCCAGGGAGACACTGGTTGGCCAAAAGAAGAGGGACATATTTGCATAACGGGCCCCTCTGTCCCCAGGGATTTAAAGGGGACGCGAAAGCCCTGTGTTGTATCTGTTCCTTCAGAGCACCAGGGTGTCTGCACCATGGCTGGGACCCCACTCCTCCTCCTCACCCTCCTGCTTCACTGCACAGGTCAGCATGGTCCCCAACACCCTGACTCCTCAGATCCCTGAACTAACTCCCAACTTCATTTCGGGCACCTCCTTCTCAGCGACCTAATGGGTGTCTGTGTTTTCAGGGTCCCTCTCACAGTCGCAACCTGTGCTGACTCAGTCACCCTCTGCCTCTGCGTCCCTGGGAGCTTCAGCCAAGCTCACCTGCACCCTGAGCAGTGCTCACAGCACCTATAGAATTGAATGGTTTCAGCAGAGAGCAGAGAAAAGCCCCCGGTTCGTGATGGCAGTGGGCAGCAGTGGCATGACCGGGTCCAGAGGGGATGGGATCCCAGATCGCTTCTCAGGCTCCAGCTCTGGGGCTGACCGCTACTTGACCATCACCAACGTCCAGGCTGAGGATGAAGCTGACTACATTTGTGGTGTAAGTGGCACTGGTGTACAGTACACAGTGGCAAGGATGAATGGGGAACTGAGACAAAAACTCTTTGTCTTATTCCCACTTCTGAGACATGGGCCCAGAAAGTGTCTGGGGTACTCAACCTCAGAAATGCTGGTGTCCTGGAAACTTTTGGGGAGAGACGCAGTGTGTGGTGATTTCTGCCATGCGCTCCCTGGCAAAAAGCCCGCTTCTTGAGATAGCAAGGATTCCAGTTATGGATGAAGACACTGAAGTTAGAACAGAGGCCAAAGGAAAAGTACACCAGCAGCGAGAGCAACAGGTACAAAGTCTTTCTCTCTTATTTTTGATAAAGATATACACAGAAAAACATAAAACAATTCAACCTTTCCTTTGAGTATTAGTTATATACATTGACTAGATTCCCCAATACAAGAATCTTTGTCCAGATATTTTTCTGAATATTTCCATCACCAGTAGCATAAACTTACTGATGCTAGGCAAAAGTTCCTCATTTCCCCTCTAAGCTCAGGAGTGGAGGAAAGCTTATTACCAACCTGCAATGTATAAGTGTCACCGCCTTGCTTGCTGAATGTGAGGCCTTTGAAGCACTCGCTTACGAAGATCAAGGACTTCGCCCCTCAGTATGGACTAGAACTCAATGTAACCACCACCAACCTTCTCACCAGCAGACCAGTAGGCAACATCATCATAAGGGAAGGAAAGATTGACGTTGCCACGTGATCCAACCACAGGTTGCATTGAGAGACTCTGCTGCACAGACCTCTGTAACCTTCTGAAGAGCAATGGTGTCACTGTGCGGATGAAGGTGTGCCTGACCCAAGCCAGGGTCTAGTCATTGGCTTCATGTACAGGTGAAAGCTGGACAATGAATAAGGATGCCCAGAGAAAAATTGATGCACTTGAATTTGGGTGCTGGCAAAGATTATCGAAAGGATCATGAATGGCCAGAAGAACAAATAAATCTCTCTTGGAAGAAATACATCCAGAATGCTCCTTAGAAGCAAAGGTAACAAGACTTTCCCTCATGTACTTTGGACAAGCTGTCAGGAGAGACCAGTTCCTGGAAAAGGTCCTCAAGCTGGGCAGAGTCGAAGGCCAACCAAAAGGAGGAAAACTCTCAGTGAGATGGATTCACACAGGCAGCACCAATGGAGTCAAACACAACTATAGTGGTGAAGGTGGAGCAGGACCCGGCAGTGTTTCCTTCTGCTGTACAGACGGTCGCTGTGACTCAGTGGAACCTATCAACATACCCCTGGTAACCACACAGAATCTTTGGTTCTTCTACATGAATCAGGTCACGTAGTGTTTGTCCCCGTGGCGGACTTGTTTTATTCAGTATAATCCGTTCAAGGTTCATCCACGCTGTGACATGCGTCAGTTCTCCAACTCTCCTTGAATCTCCGTGTGTTTATACAACATTCTGCTGGGCATTCATCTGTAGACGGGCATATTGGTTGTTTTCCACACTTGCCTATTGTGAAAATGGCTAACTGAATATTGGTAGGCTGGTTTCTGTTTGCATTCCTGCTTCCAACTCTTTCAGGTACATACCTAGGATTGGGCTTCCTGGGTCACATGACAGTTTCATGCTCACCTTGTTGGGGATCCCCACATGGTTTGCCACTGGGCCGAACCATTTTATGGTCCCACCAGCAATGGATGAGGGGTTCCTTTTCTCCTCAGCCTATCCCAAACCGAACAGTTTCTGTTCATTTAGTCAGTGCTATCCTGGTGGGATGAGGCTATCTATCCTATCGTTCTTCCCCGACTTACCGTAACGGGTGTGACCTGTGTCCATGACAAAGAAGGGATGATCCCGTTGTTCCATAGTGGATGCATTGTGCTGTGTATGGAAAACAATTGAGGGGCTAGGTCAAGTCCTATTTCATCTGACACTCACTCTTGGTGGGCCAGCCTGCTTGCCTCTGAGGTTGAAATTGGCCATTGCCTCATGGGCTCTGGGACAGATGGGTAATTTATCAGTCAGCCACTTACTGGAGAGATGCCTGCATACAGTGACCCTATCAGCTCGTCTCTAATAATGTGCAGAGGCAGCTCCAAGCTCAGGGGGAAAAGGAAGACTTATGAATCAAGAAGTCATCCTTACACACAATTCCTGGGGTCATGGAATTCACAGTGAGCCCCTTGCTTTCACATTCCCTGACAATGAGGATGAAGAAAGACCACACTCCCTCTAGGAAACCCACCATAGAACAGCTGCTCTGGTGGGGGATGGGTCACTTTCTTTAAAGAGCAAAAACAAAGTCAATAATAGAAATCTCATCTCCATACCAGTGAACTAACAGTGAGGTCTAACAGAAAGTAAGATTCCAAAAGAAGAAGGAGAAGAAGAAGAAGAAGAAAAAGAAAGTAGGAACCGACTGCAATGATCGACATATAACAGCCCCCCTTCACCGCCAGGGGGGCAAACACAGAAACGTGGGTAAAGGGAAAGAATGGATGGTGTAAAGTATGAAAATATAAGTCATTTATAAATTATCAAGGGTTTACGGGAGTGGGAAGGTAGAGGAGGGAGGGGCAGAAAGAGGAGCTTATACCCTGGGCTCAAGTAGAAAGAAAATGTAGAAATGGTGATAGCAACATATGTGCACATGTGCTTGATACAATTGATGTATGGATTGTTATAAGAGCTGTCAGGGCACCCAATAAATGATGTCTTTAAAAAAAAAGAAAAGCCTCATTTCAGCATGAACTCCACCCTGGCTCTTGTCCAATCTCCCTCTTGGCTTTGCTCTAAGTCTGTTCTAAATGACAGACCATCCTCTACCTCTCCCCTTCCCATTTCAGCACAACCAACTTTCCATGCATAGTTTGGGCCTTCTTTCTCATTTTTCCCACCCTCTTGGCTCCAGTGACCTCCTCAGGAAGGACTAATTTTTCGAGTCCTTGTGGCATTGTGGTTCGGCATGGGGTTGCTAACCAAGAGGTCAGCAAGTTGACACCACCGGCTACTCCAGTGTAAATCTTCTGCTCTTGTAAAAGTTTATAGTCTTGAAAACTCACAGCAGCAGTTCTACCCAGTCCTATAGGGCCACCAGGAGCCAGAATCAACTCCGTGGCAGTATGTTTTGGCGGGACTATCAGAGAAGATATTTGTTGCATGCCAACAAGTTCCTCCCGGGTGGCTTGTCACAACACCAGGGATGGCCAGACGCATACAAAGCCAAGCCTTGGTTTGTGAAACAGACATTCACGTAGAGTCAAGCGGATCCCCTGGAGATTTGGGAAAGGCAGCAGTCTTAGGGTCTGAAATCAAGTTTTCTAGTGGCTGGGGGCAGAACCCTAATGGCTAGTTTAGGCCCAAGCTGAGTCCTTTCATTGATCTTAACCTTGGTGTTCTGATTGGTGGGGAAGGTCTCCTGGTGACTGTTGATGCTCAGTCCTTTGGACAGTTGCCTAGACTCCCAATTATCCCTCCAGCCATCAGGCAGCTCAGGGACAAGTCATTGCTGTCTGCTGGGTTTTGGGTGCTCAGCAACTGCCCTGCCCTGACAATATTGACCTTGTTCCAGACTGTTCCTTGGATCTTGATGATCGTCCCTCATTCCTTTCCCATAACTTCTTAGCCTCTTATTCCGAAGTTTTCCCCAGCCTGCTAATCCTCATTCCTAAGTCATCCCAGGACTGCTCCTTCTACTTACTGAGGTTCTCCTTATTTTTCCATGAACATGACCCACCCAACGTGAAAATTTATTCTCCTGAACCCTAACCATATTCCCAGGGACCAAATCATTTGTCTTTTGGGAAAAACATGCAAAGGACATTAATGAATGGGTTTCTGTCTGCATTGCTGAGTTCAACTTTTTTGAGTCTGTGTCAGTCCTGGTAGACTAAGGAAGCAGATCCATTGATACTCATATGCGTATAAAAAGAGTTTTATATAAAGAGTAATTGTACATTAAGAAAACATCCCAGCCAGTCCAGATCAAGTTCGTGAGTTCAATATTCGCCGATATGTCCGGTACCAGTCTGTAAACTCCTCTTCAGATTCACACAAGACATGCAAATGACCCTGAGTGCAGGAAGATCACAGGCCAGTGTGTAGAAAGTCCTGTGGATCCAGTGGCGATGGAAGCATCTCAGCACTGGCTTGGGTCTCCACCAGGCTCTCCAGCTCCAAGGCTCTGGCTCCATCAGCAAAGCTCCATGTGGCTTGTCAACAGGAATGTCTTGCAGGGAGTGAGTGTGTGTCTAACCTCCAGAGGGCTTTTTATCTCCTTAGTGCCTCCAAATGAGGGCATCCAGCTGTGATTGGACTGACAGGCTAAACGTCACCCTTTCACTCTAATAGTCTCAAGTTGACAACAGATTATGTAACTAGCACAGGGTCCATACCCAGGATAGGGCTGGCTGGCCCACAAGATACTTCCATGTTCACCATGTTGAACTAATACGCTATTTTCCACAGCACTTCTACCCTTAGGTATTCCCACCTGCACTGGATGAGGGTTTCCCTTCCTCCTCATCTCTGCACTACCTATTATATCCACTTACATTGATCATTGTTAGACTGATGAGCTGAGGTTGTACCTTATCATGGTGATGGCTTGTTGTTTCCCCAATGGATGATACCATTGGACCCCATATCTCATGCTTCTTGGCCAGGTAAATGCCCTATTGGTGAAATGTCTACTTACAAACTTGGTTGGTCTACAGTTTAAGTAGGTTGCTCATCTTTTGATTGTTAGTTTGTAAAAATCTAATGTACATTTTTGTACATTCCATCCTTATTGAATTCCCAATTTTTTCTCACTCTGTATGTAGTCTTTTTACTCTCTTGTTTAGGCCCTTTGATGAATTAAAGTATTTTATTCTTATGCAAACCTAGCAAAAAGCTTACAAAAATGGTAGGAACTTGCTGTGGTTAAACAAAGAGAGACCTGTAGGGGGGAGGATGAGGTGGAAGAAAAAGATGGAGGCATCTCATGGGACAGGTTTTCATATTAAGGAAAACATTCTATTGAAGAACAATATGCTGTTCATCAACTGATGCTGTTTCATCTGGGATGCACCCTAGTTCATCCTTGTAAAAAAAATATGGTGGAGAATTCACTCTCTCTTCCTCCTGCTGCCCTAGATCCTGAACCTGCCTTATAGGGACTTGGGCCGTCTATCCACCATGTGATCTGGCAACCCTGGGAATGTGTATGACCTGCCATTCTTTCTCCTAATCTTGGATCCACTTGACTAGCCTCTACCAGCCTGCCTCCTGGCCCCTCCTCTTGCTTCCTTGTTCGGCAGCAGCAGCTGCATGTATCCAGAGGCTCCCCGCTTAGCTTCTGTCCCACAGAATTGAGCGAGACTTAGCTTGCCTCTCTGCAGCTGTGTGGGCTACTTTCATGATATAAATTCCTTTCTTGACATAAATTTCTTTTCTATACCTATTCTGCTTCCCTAGGACACCCAGCCTAACACCGGCATCAGTCCATGAAGCAGGGAGGAGGTTGTGTAGCTCAGTCTGAACACCAACCACCCAGAAGCACATCCGACACAGGCCGGTGGCTCAGTCAGGGTTTGCCATGAGGAAGTACACACATGAGTCTGGCTGCATTGGCTACATTGCACTGGACTGGCATGAACTGAGGAGGCAGCTGTGGATCTGCTAACTGTGGCTCAGCCGATGAGACGAGTGGGTCTCACCAGTAGTGACCACGATAGGGAGACACCGTGGGAAGACCCTTCCGGTGTGTGAGAAAACCCTCGCGCTTGCGGAGACCCTGACTACAGAAGCGTTGTCGTGGGTAGGGGTCACTGAATCGGTCATAGCAGCCCTGTGCACAACAGAACTCAACACTGCCCATTCCCTTGGCGTCCTCAACATTGTTCTCACGATCGGGACGTTACTGTAGCCACTGTGTCAATCCATCTTGTCTCACATGAAGTGGAGACCTTAAATCAACAATTTCTGGAGCTGAAAATCTCAAAGTAATAGAGCCCTTTGAGAGCCCATCCATCTACAGAAGGCAGCACCCTGACCAATGAGCTGCTCCCCAGCCCTATGCCCCTCCCCTCCGGAGCTCTATGGAGGATCGGTGGGCCATACTTCCAAACTTTTTCCCATCTTTACAGACATATTTTTTTAAATGTGGGGTTTTAGTAAATGAAAAGGATTTTTCTTTACTTGCAGTTTGATTCTTTGGTCAAAAGTCATGTATACTGCTGTGTCATAGAGACATTTGCTAAGGGTAGAGCTTACTTCTTTCTCTTTCATCTAAAAACAGCTCGCAGCACTCCTGCCTGAAGATGAGCCACAATCCTTTGCTCCTCCCTTTGTTGGTAGCGGCTCATCAGAAACTGTGCCATGCACCGGGTGCACCTGCAGAGGGAATTAGTCCAAGGAATACAGAGTTTCCCAGCATGCTCCCTTCAGATGTTCAGAACACCTGCTCTTTCTGCAAAAGCATCAGACAGTGTCACTGGCCGGTCTCTCTGAATATTCTTGTGCCTGTGATTGGAGACTAGCCTCATACGGTGGATTATTTTATCAAATTGGACACAGGAAGTGGTTTACCAGTCTGCAGACATGCTGACAGAGATGGAGATTCGCACCTCAGTACCCATTGGCATGTGTGTGAGGATCCTCACACCATGACAGGTACAAAAAACGAGAACAGGTTTCTCCTTGGTTCTACTGGGGACTCACAGAGCAAGGAGAACCCCGGTTCCCAGGGACAGAACATGTAAAGGGAGAGGGTCCAGGAGTCACTCCATGTGTGCTGGTCTTGCGCTGCACTTGGTCTTGATCTGGGGTCTTTGAAGGTGACTTTGTAGACGAGCACTTTGTAGTAGCCCGATGAAGAGACAAGAGCACCCTGGGCAGAGGCAGCCCTGAGGGGTCTGAGGACAGAGCAGCAGGAGCAGGGAGGGGCTGTGGCTGACACTGGGTTGAAGGCACTGGGCAGAGCAGTGGGGAGCAGGAGCTGTGGCTGAGGGGCTGGTCTCCAGGTCACACAGGGACTGTGTCTGAGTCTGGGCAGCAGGGGGCACACGTGGCTCATTCCTGAGAGATCTGTGGAGCTCAAAGTTGGTTAGCAGCCACCTGGCAGTGCCAAATGCCCTCTGCTGACAGCAGACAACCCACAGCCCACTGCCCACAGCTGTGAACCCCACACCCCTGGCACCCATATAGCCCCACCCACTCACACACCCTCAGTCCATTCTCAGGCAAATGGTTTGTTCCAGAGCCCAGTGTGCTTCAGAGTTGGGGTGAAATCATTTACATAGTGGGCCCACCCTTCTATCAGAGTATGAAGAGAGCACTTGTAAGACTGAGGAGCTCTGCTTCAGGTGCGGGGCCTCAGAATTCAGGATTCGGGGGCAGAAGTCAGGACTCTTCACCATGGCCTGCCTCCTTCTCCTCCTCGCTGTTCTTGCTCACTGCACAGGTGACTAGATTGGGGCCAGAGGAAGGGGCCCCGGGATATCTTTCTTTCCTGTCTCTAGACCTCACCACGACCATCTCTCTCTCCCCCACTCCAGGAT
>NW_022103926.1:7694274-7695404 GCF_000313985.2 Echinops telfairi
GAATGTACAAATGCGCTTTACACAATTGATGTATGTATGGATTGTGATAAGAGTTGTATGAGCCCCTAATAAAATGATTTTTCAAAAAAAAGTTGATTCCCACTCATTGGTACCTCCTGGATAGACTAGAACTAGCCTTCTGGGTTTCCCATCTTGTAAATCTGTATAGAATTACAAATCCCATGACTTTTCCCAATGAACACTCATAATCATGAGCATTGTCTGTGAGCTCTGTGTGGCCACTGAGAAGATGAAACATGGTGAGATACGTTACGTGCTGTCACAGGAAGAGCTGGTGCCAGAATAGGGTGCAAGGGAATAGAGGGTTGACACAGGCCTGAACTCTGACTGTAGCTTTCACCCTTGGGCTGGTTAGAAGTTGGATTCTTCTCCCTACTGAAGCAAGCAGAGGCAGATGCAGTGCCCACGCTTTCTCCTTAAATGGACTGTGAGAAGGAACATGTCTGTCTTGGAGAATCCAGAGCCAGATTGCTCCTTAGAAGCTAGGATCATGAGACATTGGTGCCTAGGCTTTGGGAATGTTATTAGTAGGGACCTGTTCTTTGTAAATGACATCATACTTGGTATATAGAAGCTTAGCAAAAAGATGCACTGGGCCCAAACCTAACCAATGAGTCTGATACAAGACAGGGCAGGGTTGTATTTTTCTGTTGTGCTTGGGGAAGCTGTGACTTGGAGTCATGTCCATGGCACCTAACAATGAGATGGTCTTCTTATTCAACTCTTCTAACGGAGGTATGATTGACATAAACCAAGCACCCGTATGTAAAGTGTGAAAATGGATGCTTTCACCTATTTTTCAAAAGCAAAACACCAAATTCCATTCAGTCAGCTCCACTCACAACAAAGCCATAGGACAGAGTAGAACTTCCCCTTTGTATTTCTGAGGCTTTTAAACCTTGGTGGGAGCAGAATATCATGTGCATGCTGACATACAGTGGTGACCACCGTTGCTTCTTGTTCCCAGTTCAAAGCACAGCTCACTATGCCCCCTCCACTCCTCTGACAAGTTCCTACACCCTTGAACACATCATCGAAATCAAGACCCTCAACCTATCCCCCATCCCAGCACCTTCTTCTCTTTGTGACCACTTGTCATCACTCTCTCT
>NW_022103926.1:7696368-7698175 GCF_000313985.2 Echinops telfairi
GAGTATATATAAGCCTCAGTTGGAAAAACATTCTCGCACTCTGTGCTGATCTGGGTCCTGGAGTCATGAGGGTCCCAGAGGTGAGTATTCCCGTGCTTTATCTTGTCTGATGTCTCTTTAAATTTACCTCTGAATTACACAACCACCCCTTAGACCCATTTGATCATGGGGATTGGTACCCCACAACCTTTACTGTCTTGGGACATTTATAGATAGCTTTAAGACATGCATATTCAGTAGTTACATACATCACAATGTGAGTGGTATCTACATTAAGGTCTCTGAGCTCACAGGTAAGGAAACCTAATACCTGCATTGGAGGAAGGAATAAGAGGGGTTGGGTATCAAAGGGGGGAGAGAGAAAGGATGCCTGCTTTGCATATAGGGAGATATAATCAATCATGTGCTCACTTTAAGGCAGCATAGCTGTTAAGGGGAGAATCCATGGGAGTGATTTTTAAAGCAGGATTTTGTACCTGGACTTTTCCTACCGTGGAATACCAGTTTTCCAGATTTTCTCTCTAATATGTCAGGGACTATATTCCTTGTGATATTTCCTTCAGTGCTAGTTTCCCACATTTCCCTCTTCTGTGTTATGTTTAAAATGTAATAGTTATAGAAGCTACATGGTTCCTTTTTATCTCTCTTAGCTTTCTGTAGAAGCAGCATGAGAGTGTGAGCATCACAATTCTGACAATGAACAGCACAGTCAGACTAGAGCTTAAGCTATGTGAAATACTTTTACCCCTAGCACATGGATCCAGGCCCTCTATACCATCCACCCATTGTTTAATCACCTCAGATGGAGGGGAGGCTTTAAGTGTGTCCTTGAAATAGTAGAAAATAGCCTTTTTTAGCTGATTAAAAGCTGTTTAAATGTTTGCCTTAAACCTCTGCAAATGTTTTCTAATCAAAGCCCAATTAAGGAAGTTAACATTGTACAAATGAGCGGTTTTACAAAAATGTGCAATGTTGCAGTACATAAACCCATTAATTAATGTTCAAAATCCGGAATGTTGATCTCTTTAGCAAAGGAATAGTCTGTTGTAATAGTCCAGGCAGTTTTGCATAAAATGTTCAATTATGATCGATTATGCTACTGCGTTTCTAAGGCAGCATCAGCAATGGTACAAATGTCTCAGCAGGAAGCATTTGCCATTCTCATGAATCTGTGCGGTCTTCTTGAGATTTTTGATCACTTCAGCAACAAGACAGGGCCTCTGGACTGTTCTCCCAACTCTCCCATCAGGGCATCAGCTATCTTGTCCCTCTGGGGCCTGACTGGCTGAAGAGAAATTCAGTTATCTCGTTTTCATGTGAAAACATAAAAAAATCGGGCCTTCCTTTGGGCTGTTAGCAACCTGGAAATAGAAACATTGTTAAGATTGAGTAATTTTTTTCATCATTTCCTTGTCCTTCACCTTTCTCCATGCGAGGTTGCCCCCTCCCAAGGGGAGTGCATCTGCTTTCTCCTGCAGAAACATCCACGAATCTCCCTTCCTACCGATGATAGGAGGCTAGGGATCCCAAACGTGATTTTCTCAACTTCTTGGGACTTCTCAGGATTAGCTTTTTCTGTAGACGTGGAAATGTGCTTATCTGTCCTAATTTTCTTAGGAGCTTCTGGTGGGGAGAGAAAATTTTTAGTTAAAAAGACTAAACAAAATTTGTCATACATATAATTTCTCTTCAGCTCCCTCTTCTGTTTTAATAATGGATATTTTAAGACACTGTAAGTCAACTCAAGCAACTCACTTGATTTTAAATTTGTCAAATGAGTTAGATAAACTTCATTTTTATATCAATC
>NW_022103926.1:7699255-7701156 GCF_000313985.2 Echinops telfairi
GTCATTATGTGTCTTGAATGGCAGTGAGTTTGGGTTTGGCACCTTGTTAATGGAAATTAAGTTACAGCATACATTTCTTTTTCACATAAAATTTTGGGCTATGTTTACTTAAGGGACTACCTCAAATTTGATTAATCGGTTCACAATATATAGTGTATTGACATCTCAAAGTAATGCAATCACACTCAAGTACACAGCATTCCCCAACACATGAATCCCCAGAATAGATCTCTTATGATTGTGCTGTCTATACATCTATAAGTTTACCACTCATAGACAAGCATTTAGTTCTAATTAAAGGTTTAGAAATGCCATCATTTTCTTTCGAAGTTTGATTCTTGTTCAAGTGAGTGCAAGTTAAATCACAGTGGATGTTCATTCCAGGGAGAGCTGACTCATTTCTCTCCCAGTTACAAGCAGCCCCACAGCACTCACACTTCAGTGTACATGCCATGTTTTTCTCTGAGCCCATATTTTAGAAGACTACTCAATGAGTTTACCATACATCATGCTCATAGAGAGTTATGATGTTAATTCGCTCCATCCTCAAGTGGGCAGTGCCTTTGTGTTATTCCATGAAGCACTGCAAAATTTCTTACAGCATCTGGCTCCTCACTCTGTGTTCCTGTGCTTGGGAGAAGACCCCGAGGAGTCACTGACTTGGTCAACACTCTGATGTGACTATTGTTTTAACTATGGTGAAATCTTAACAGAAGATGACAACTTACTTTGCAGACCCCCTCTTGGTGTACACACAAAGGTCTCTCTCAGTAGCACCATCACCACAGGGAAAGAAGATCCGGAAGATTACACTTTGAGCTGCTACACCAAGGTTCAGCAGGTCCAACCCACCAGTCATTCTACAGGGGAGATTGGCTTTTGTTCTGCTGAAGTTTACAGCCTCAGAAACCCACATTAGCTTGAAAACTTAAAGCAAGCATCCTTTGAAAGTGAGGTGTCAGCTAAGACTATGTAGAGAAACACACCAAGTGGGGTGATCCAAAGATTGTTAACAAGAAAATCCATGACCAGAGGAGGGTGCTGTTTTGGAGCTTTAATTCTGACCACAGGATTTGCAAAAGGCTGTGGATGGCAAAGAAAGTCCAAAATCTCCCTGAAGGTCTTACACTTTTTTGAGGTCTATGTGCCCTATCAACCACGATCTCTCCTGGTAACATGTCCCAGTACATGAGAAAAAGTTTCTGTATCCTTACCTATAAGGAACATTGTAGATGCACTTCTTCCATGACAGACATGTTTGCTTGTTGGCAGTCTAAGATAGTTTCAACATTCTGTGCCAGCACCAAAATTCAAATGCAAAATTCTTCTCTGTCTTCCTTATTTGTCATCCAACATTCACGTGCCAATGAACCAATTGAAAATACCAAGCCTGAGTCAGGGAGACCTTACTCTTCAATATTTTAAATACGTCCTGTATGGCAGATGTGATAGACCGCGTGGACTACAGAAACAAATTCACAGACACGCATGTGTATCAGAAAGAGTTTTCTATAAAAAAGTAATTGTGTATTGAGAAAACATCCGAGCCTAGTCCAGATCAAATCCATAAGTCTGATATTAGCCCATGTGTCGGATACCAGTCTGTAAATTCCTCTTCAGACTTACTCAACACAGGCAATGATGCTGAATGCAGAAGGATCACAGGCCAGTAGGTGGAAAGTCTTGTAGATTCTGTAGCTGTGGAAGCATCTTAGTGCTGGTGGGTCTCCATGTGTCTCCTACTGCTACAGGGATCTGCCTCTATCAGCATAGCTCCATGTGGCTTGTCCACAGGAATATCTTTCAGGGAGAGAAGTAGACAGAGTGTGTGTCCTGCCTCCAGGGAGGAAGACAGAAGTTCCCAGAATCCTCAGGAGAAGACCATGCCCACACAGAGGCAT
>NW_022103926.1:7701703-7703838 GCF_000313985.2 Echinops telfairi
TATTGTAGACTCCATTCCAAAGTAGTGAGCCCACTGGACAGAGTGTAAGTGCCCACGGGGTTGTGGTTCTTTGTGTTTGTACCTTTGTTTGTTTGCCTCTCCCAAACACCCCCACCCCCATCACCAGTCCACCCCCTCCCCCACTGTAAACTCCATGGATGGAGATCACCAGGTCTCTCTTCCAAAGAGCTGCTGTGTGGATTACAACTTCCATCCATTCAGTTATGAGATAATTCACAGCATGATTGACATGTTCTCAGCATGTCACCAGGGGGCAATGTGGATCTTCCCATAGGTAGCAAGGCTGAAAACTCTAGAGGTTCAAGTTGAAAGGGCCAGTGATCTTGCTCACTGGCCCAAATAAGAGGTTACAGCAGCTGCTTCCTCCCAAAGGGGCAAACTCAGAGCTCACAACCCCCTTCCCTCCCCTAACGTTGAAGCTGCTCCCTGGGGAGCTAGGATTGGGTGGTGGAGACTGTGGTTATGAAAAGCAATGGGCCTGATGGCAACAGATTCTAGTTGTGGTTGTAAAGGAGTGCAGATTTGCATAATGCAAACACACACCTTTCCCCCAAGGAGAGGAGGAGATAGAAGACTTCTCAGAGGGTCCAGCAGCAGCCGATGGCCCAGGGTCTCTGGAAAGTCTTCAGCATGCAGTGGACACTCCTCCTCCTCCTCCTCTTTCTATGTCCAGGTGCGTGGGGATGTGAGACAGTGACCTTTAGAGGGATCCCCATCTACCATCTTCACTCTTAACCTGTATGTTTGTGTTTTCTTCCAGGGACCAGTTCTCAGCCTCTGGTGACCCAAGAGTCCTCAGTGGCCGTGTCTGCGGGAGGGACAGTCACTCTCACCTGTGGCTCCAGCACTGGAGCGGTCACCAATGGTCACTATCCATACTGGTACCAACAGAAGTCTGGGCAAGCTCCCAGGACATTGATTTATGACACAAATAACAAACTCTCATGGACCCCCGCCTGGTTCTCAGGCTCCCTCCTTGGGGGAAAAGCTGCCCTCACCCTGTCGGGGACCCAGCCTGAGGATGAGGCTGACTATTACTGTTCTCTGTGGTACGGCACCCATCACCACAGTGACAGATGCACGTGGGCAAGAGCGACACAAACCCCCTGGGTCAGCCTCTGCCTCTCACTCCCGATCCTTCCTGTGGTTGCTTTCTCAGAGCGTGAACGGAATATCACGTGTCTTCAGAAAACGCCTCCAAGGACCCTGACGGGACTGTCAAACACATTCTACCTTCCAAAAGCTCTCTTGTGTAACTCAACACGCTGTAACTTACAAAGTGTGAAGGTTAAAGCAAGTGTGAATATATGTCAACACCGAGAAAGTCAATGGAGAGGGTTGGCCGAAGATGAGGTCTATGGTCTATGTGTATCTGTGTGGAAATTGGTGGCACCTCAGTTTAGGTGTTGAATTTCTATCTTCCAGGTTGGATGTTCAAACCCATGTGCCCCTCTGAGAGAAAAAGATGAGATTGCGTGTGTGAAAGATAGGTTTATGGTGCCAACACGGCCAAGGAACACGTGTGGGATTAATTGAAGGGCAGAGCGATACATGGCTCATGGCTTGGCGAGCCTTGCCTTTATTGTCTCTTGCTTTTTGATGATCAAACCAGTGTGCAGCTGTTTTATGATGTTAACTATTGGTCCACTTTTGAGGATTTTGGTCTTCTTTACATTGGCTTGTGATCCACATTACACCCTGAGGTCCTTGATAGTCATCAACAAATGCAAACAGAATTCCGTCCAATAGGGCCACCAAATGCCAGGGAACTTTTTTTGGTTGGGATCCAATAAAAGGACGAGGCTGACTGTTACTGTTGGGAAGTGGGGCTCATCACAGTGACAGAGATGAGCATGTGGGACAAGAACCTTCAGGCTTGTGAGTCCCAATATGTCGTGTAGTGGTGAATAACTACTTATCATAACATCATTCCTCAGGATCCTGGCTTCATGTGGAGCCAGAACAAATGTTCCCCATTTCCACGAACTTTATCCATCACATCTTGGGAAAAGTAAAACAAACGAGAGTACCAGTTCCATTAAGTAAAGACGACAGTCACACGGGAGCAGAATGGTCAATAACCTGAACGGAAACATGAGCAAATGACCTGAGGG
>NW_022103926.1:7703938-7705158 GCF_000313985.2 Echinops telfairi
CAGACCCTGTACTTATCTGTCTAATACCTATGTCACCACTCTGGAAAATATTAGTGCCAATAACAATGAAAAGAAAACGTTAAATATGATAAATCATGGTTTTTTATACCATAGACACACATACAGACACACAGTCACACACATGTTTCTTTCATAAATATCCTCCTGTGGCATCTCGGGTCTCCTGCTAAAGGTGGACCGTGAAGCCCAGGGTGACTTGCCCTTGAAAAATGTGAAAAATACCATGGATGGGGCATCAAAATCACATTACTGTATCCAAGGTAACACACACAAACACACACACACACACACACACACTGACACACAGAGGCACACACTGACATACTCACAGAGACACACTCACCAACATACACACTCACACACACACACACACACACACACACATACACATGAACACGCACACACACGCACACATCCTCTGGGACAAGCTGAAGGTAACAGGAGAGACATCACAGACAGAAGCAGGATGGAGAAAGGGAAAACCCACTGAACATTCCAACGATCCTCCAAGAAACAGTTTCAAAGGGCAGGGAGGTTCATCTCTCTGAGCCTTTCCTGGACTTGAAAGCTGCCAGGAGAATCACGTCCACCCAGAGCCCTCCTGTCCTCCCTCTCCAGCTTCTCAGACAGAGCCCTGGTGGAGGGGCGTGGGAGCTGCTAGGGGCTGGTCAGCAGTTGGAACCCCCTTCTCTTCAAAGAGCAGTGGGAGGACCACAACTAGGGCTGCAGAGGGCATGGAGCCAGTGCTTCCAAGTCACCCTTGTGGGGGCCCTGCCGCCCTCCAGGGAGAAGTCGGTGCATCGTCTTCAGGCGAGAACAAACCTCAGAGTCGCTTCCTGGCCTTTTACCACCAGTACAGTTTTCCTTTTTCTTAAAATTCCTCCTCAGATGCCCGTGGTTTTCTAGGGTCCTTGAGCCAGTCCATCAGGATGGTTCCGTTGTCTCAAAATCTGGTTCCAACCCTTGGGAGCAGCCTCTGTGCTGTGTATGTAGCTGTCCCCTCAGCTCCCCTCGAAAGTCACGTGTTTCGTGAGGAAGACGAGTGCATTTCTGAGAAACTGTCTGCAGCCTCCACTGAGCAGAGACACGTCCTTCATCGTGTGTTTGGAATAAATCAGCACATGTGTGAGCCTGACATCTGGAGGAAATCCATCTGTTTCCATCTGATTGTGGGGTTCTCTCTGTGTAAACAAACAAAC
>NW_022103926.1:7707011-7707948 GCF_000313985.2 Echinops telfairi
AAAAACATTACACAAATAACAATGAGTATAAAGAAAGAAAATGTTCTCACATTGATTGTGGTAAAGCCTGTACAACTCTTCTTGATATGATTGAACTATTGATTTGTATGTAATGGGATGAAGTGCCAATAAAATTGTTATTAAAAAAAAAGGCAGGGGGTTTGCCTCTGAATAAACCTCTGATTGAGGAGTTGGTTCTGACTCAGGAACTCTGTGGGACAGAGCCGGCCTTCGCCATAGAGTTTCCATGGCACTCTGTTTTCATGGAAGATGACGGCACATCGTTCTCCACTAGAAAGACTTTGGGGTCGACCATTAGATTAGCAGCCAACAAGCACTCCCAACACTGAATTAGGGCATCCTCTTGACACAGAGACACGGAGTCATGGCAGGTTGAACCAGCCCACCTGATCCTCCTGTCTGCCCAGGCTTCGCTCCACGTCCCATTCCATGGCCGCTGACCAGGCAGTGGAGGAGGCAGAGCCTTCAACTGACCAGCATGGCGTTAAGTTGTTTCATAAAACAGTGACATGTGGGCACCTAGGTGCCTGGCTTTGGCTATCTGTAAATATAAATCTCAGTCAATGTTACCTTCTCATTTGTTGTGAGTGGAGACGTAGGGTTGAGATTTCAACGTCATATGATTACGCTCTTGTCCTTTGATGTTCAAGTTGACATTAAGGAATGTGCACAGGTCTATGAATTTTAACACATATTTAGATGTTAGCAACATCCGGTACAATCAGGATGCAGAGCAGCCCCATCATCACTCACTGAACTTTTACTTGTGTCCCCTGCTACTGCTAAGCCCAGGTCCCTCCTGCCTGTGACGGGCTGTCCAGAGACCAGCATGTGTTAACAGAGGCACAGTTACTCACTCTGGCAAGCTATTCATCACCACCACACTAAAGATGTGTGGAGTTAGGAATAAGAACAC
>NW_022103926.1:7708048-7710527 GCF_000313985.2 Echinops telfairi
GGAGGCCGAGTTGGCACAATAAAGCTGACTATCACAAGATCTATGATGGATAAGGGTTTGTGCCACAGAGGCTCAACCACTGAGGCCCCACAGTGGGTTGCTGTCTAATCTGAAGCTTCTGGGAACAATGAGAATGCGATAGATGGAAAGAGGAAGGGACAGATGCAAATTACATTAGCAACAATATGTGCTAACCACTCCATGGAGAGAAAACAACAACCCTAGAGGGCCCAGAACCACCGTGCATTTAGTACCTCAATGCTCCCCCTGCATCAATATGACAGGTTTAATCTGAAAGGCTAGGAACTGGCCTTGTAAGTAATGATATTGGACATTTCCCCGTAGCATCAACCCATCCATACTCAATGAAAACAGAGCTCAATCAATTAAGAAATCTATCTGTACAAAGGAAGAACTCATGGATTTCAGCTCACAGTTGGTGTGTACTAGCATAAATTCCTCCTGTCAACAGTCCCTTAAATTCTACGCCACTGGATAAACTACTGATGCTATCAATCCAATCGCCTTATTCTCCAGGTGGATGATTGACAATGTTTTGTTTGTTTGTTTCTTATCTTTTTCTTTTTTGGAGGTGTGGTGTTTTATTTTTTTCTTTGATTGCTTTTGTTTTGTTGTTGTTGTTGTTGTTACTTTTTGTCATACTATCACCACCAAAGTCAACCAGACTCATCGATAACCTATGGACCAGCAGATGGATTCTGGTCTTCCACATAATTCTATCCCCAACCCAAGAACAGTTAGTTCTTATGACATAGTCCTGCTGGATACTCTCCTTCATGAAGACATCGCTGAAGATAAAAATGCTACAACAAAATGTGGTGAAGAAAGCACATGGTGCCCAGCTATCAATTGGAATAGTGCTTATTCTTGTAGTTAAACAAGTCATGTGAGGCTTCAAGTAAGTCTACATAGAAGACACACAGTAGTCTGTGTGATCCAAAGATGACAATATCAAAATCCAAATATGATGGTGGGAAAAGTGTTAGAGCTTAAACTGTGAGCACCCAATTGGTAGAAGTCTAGGGAGGACAGTCAGGGGCCAAAAATCATCTGCATGGAAGCCAGTCAGATTAAGCCTCCGGCAGATCCCGTCTAGTCACAGCTGAAGGGCTGGAACAGCTTTTATATCAGACAGAGATTATTGTAAACTTGATTATGGTGGATCAAAACATGGTACAATATGATACTTGGTCAGTTGACCTCTCTCTTGACCCAACTTGTGTTTGCTTTGTGATCAAATATTTTTTGCTTTTTTCATGACAGAAATTTCTTTTCTTGCTTTTTATTTATTGTTGGTGGTCTTTTTATTTGATTCTTTATTTTTATGTTGTTATTATTATTTTCCTTCTCTTTGTTTGTTGATGTTAGGTTTCCAAGTTTCTGAAGCACAGAAGAAGTGGGTGCACAGAGACAATAGTTGATGCAATGCTTTATCAGGAATAGGGAAAGGAGGTGGGGGTGGGGAGGGTGAGAGGAATTGAAGAACATATGAATTCAGGAATGGGGAGACAACATAGAACATATTATAATGATGTATACACAAATCTTGTAGAAAGTGATTTAACTACGGAAGTGTATGACTTGTGAATATCATACCAAGAAAACTACTTATAAATAAGAAAGAAATACAGAAATGAGACTGGACTATGATTACTACGTGTGAAGGAAGTAGAGTTTTTGTTTAGGCGGCATTGTGTTTATGTTAATAATTTAGAAAAGGATATCAATAATGGTTTTGTGACAAAAAGAGTATAATAAATGGCACCAAATCATACATAGAGAAGTTGTTGGATTGGAGATTATTTTGTTGTGTATGGTTTTGTCAAAATTAAAGAATTATTACATGAATTACAATGAGTACAAGGAAGAAGAAAATATTCCAAAATTAATTGTCCTTATGATTTTACAGTATTCTAGATATGATTGAAATGTTGCATTGTATAATCTGTGGATGAAGTGCCCATTAAACTTTTAAAAAAGAAAACAATAATGAACCATTGGACAACGCCCTGAAAAATGATGAAAAGGCGGAGGTTGTCAGGGATTGGATGGCGCTGGCTGCCATGAGCAAGGCTAATAGTGGCTTGTCAACAGGAAGGTAAAGCAGAGAGAGAGGGAGAATGTGACTCACCTCCCAGGAAAGAAAAGACTCCGGGCTTGAAGAGCCATTTAGGTTGCCTTCCAATCAAGCTGTGACATCCACGACAGACTAAACTCTGATGACATGTTCCAAGGGAGCCAAGTTGGCACACAAAAAATATCGCATTACACAATGCCGCCTACAAATTCAGTGAAATATCCATAAAAATCCCAACAACTTTATTTGCAGACATGGAAACACCTCTTGTCAGCTTCAACCGGAAAGGCAAAGTGCTCAAAATTGCTAAACCATTCTTAAAGAAGAAGGTTCAAAAGCAGTAGAACTACCACTTCCTGATTTCAAAACATACGTAAAGGT
>NW_022103926.1:7711662-7713012 GCF_000313985.2 Echinops telfairi
AGGTGTCTGCCAAGGACAGACACGAGTCTGGCTGCACTGGGTCTATTGCATTGGACCAGGATGGAACTGGGCTCGGGAGGTGACTGAGGAGCTGCTCCTTCTGTCTCAGCCTAGGAGGTGAGTAGGTCACCAGGGGATGACCATGAAAGGAGAGGCTTCAGGAAGTGCCTGCTGTGTGTGAGAAAACACTCAAACTGAGAGAGTCTGTTTATTGACGTGTTGTGATGGTTAGGTGCGGTTCAGGTGGTAGGTAAACAACCCGATGTGCAACAGACCTAAACCCTGCCCATCCTTCACCGTCCTTCACATGTTCTGATGTTCGGGCCCATTGGTGCAGCCCCTGGGTCAACCCATTCCACTCTCCTTAAGTGGTGATCTTCAATAAAATCGTCCTTGCATTCCCAAAGGAATACACCAGGTAAGAGCACGTCCATCACCAGAGGGCACCACTCTGACCAATGGGCTGTTCTCCAACCCTCTGACTCCCCATCAGAGAAGTAAGGAGAATCTGTGGGGTGTACTTCCAAACTTTGCCAACCTTCACAGATCTTTTGCATTTTTGGTTTTGGTAAGTGGAAATGTTTTTTCTCTGCTTGCAGTTTGATTTTTTTTTGTCCCAGGTAATGAATATTGATGTGTAATAGAGACATACTTTCAGGGTAGCTTATTAATTTTTCCTTGTTTTATTATAGCTGAACAGCGCTTCTGTTTGAATATGAACCATAATTCATTGCTCCACCTTTGTTTGCAATGACTCATCATAAATTGTGCCATGCATCAGGTGCACCTGGAGTGGGAACTTTCACAGGGAATATAAAGTTTTCCATTGTGCCCTCCTCAAACATCCAGCATGCCTGAACTTTCTGCTACGAAGCACATGCTGCAAACAGTGTCATTGGCCGCTGTCTCTGATCACTCGTGTCCCTGCGCTGGGAGTGTAGCCTCCAACAGTGGAGCACGTCATCAGAGTGCACAACGGAAGCTGTTCGTTCTGCAGAAATGCTGACAGACGCTGAAGATTCACAGAGCAGACCCGCTGGAATGTACGTGACACTCCACTCAACCATGCAGGAAAAGAACAAAACCTCTCCTGAGTCCTATGGGGACTCACAGAGCAAGGAGAACCCAGGTTCCCAGGGACGGAACATGTAAAGGGAGAGGGCCCAGGAGTTATTCCATGTGTCCTGGTCTTCCTATGTACTTGGTCTTGATCTGGGGTCTTTGCAGGTGACTTTGTAGAGGAGCACTTTGTAACAGCCCGATGAAGAGACAAGAGCCCCTGGGCAGAGGCAGCCCTGAGGTGTCTGAGGACAGAGCAGCAGGAGCAGGGGGGGCTGTGCTGACACTGGG
>NW_022103926.1:7713112-7713867 GCF_000313985.2 Echinops telfairi
CAGAGTGCACACCGGAAGCTGTTCGTTCTGCGGAAATGCTGACAGACGCTGAAGATTCACAGAGCAGACCCACTGGAATGTACGTGACACTCCACTCAACCATGCAGGAAAAGGAACAAAACCTCTCCTGAGTCCTATGGGGACTGACAGAGCAAGGAGAACCAAGGTTCAGAGGGACGGAACATGTAAAGGGGAGGGTCCAGGAGTCACCCCATGTGTGCTGGTCTTGCTCTGCACTTGGTCTTGATCTGGGGTCTTTGAAGGTGACTTTGCAGACGAGCACTTTGTAACAGCCCCATGAAGAGACAAGAGCCCCTGGGCAGAGGCAGCCCTGAGGTGTCTGAGGACGGAGCAGCAGGAGCAGGGAGGGGCTGTGGCTGACACTGGGGTGAGGGCACTGGGCAGAGCAGTGGGGAGGCAGGAGCTGTGGCTGAGGTCTGCTCTCCAGGTCACACAGGGACTGTGTCTGAGTCTGGGCAGCAGGGGGCACACGTGTCCAGGTCTGAGGAGTCCGGGTGCTCACAGTTGGGAAGCTGACATCTTTCCCAGCCTAGTGCCCTCTGCTCAGAACTGACAGCCCACAGCCCACTGCCCACAGCTGTGAACCCCACACCCCTGGGACCCACATAGTCCCACCTCCTTCACAATCCCTCATCATTCAGGCAAATGGTTTGTTTCAAAGGCCAGTGTGCTCAGACATCTGTGGGGAATTCATTTACATAGTGGGCCCTCCCTTCTCTCAGGGAAGGAAGAGG
>NW_022103926.1:7715916-7717499 GCF_000313985.2 Echinops telfairi
GGCCTTTTACCACCAGTACAGTTTTCCTTTTTCTTAAAATTCCTCCTCAGATGCCCGTGGTTTTCTAGGGTCCTTGAGCCAGTCCATCAGGATGGTTCCGTTGTCTCAAAATCTGGTTCCAACCCTTGGGAGCAGCCTCTGTGCTGTGTATGTAGCTGTCCCCTCAGCTCCCCTCGAAAGTCACGTGTTTCGTGAGGAAGACGAGTGCATTTCTGAGAAACTGTCTGCAGCCTCCACTGAGCAGAGACACGTCCTTCATCGTGTGTTTGGAATAAATCAGCACATGTGTGAGCCTGACATCTGGAGGAAATCCATCTGTTTCCATCTGATTGTGGGGTTCTCTCTGTGTAAACAAACAAACAAACTGCCAAGGCACTGTGATCAATGTTGACTTACAGAGTTCGTACAGAGCAGAGTAGAACTGTCCCTGTGAGTTTCAGGGGCTGTAACTGTTTCTGTGAACAGTGTTACTAGCACTTCTGCCACATGCCATACAATTCAATAATCCAATCCTATCAAGAAGAGTTGTACAATGATCGTTACATTCAAATCTAGAACATTTTCTTCTTCCTGGTACTCGTTGTTATTATGTAATTATTTTTTTAATGGTAGCAAAAGGACATGCAACAAAACATGCTCCAGTTTCCCACCTTCTGCCTGTGTAATTCAGTGGCCTGGATTATACTATTCATACTGTACAACTATTACTGATGTGCTTTTCCAAATGATTTAAGCACAGTTCACATAAACTCAGTGGCCTCTAAGCTTGAATTCTTCCTCCTTCGCCTTTGGTAACTGTTGGTCTTGTTTGGTTTTTTTTTTCCTTTAGTTTTTAGTAGTTTTTTTGATGGAGTATTCCCATGTCATACACCTGCATGCCTAAATCGCTTTGAAAATGAGTTCGAATGCAATTCAAATGCATCATCAATTCATCTTCTGCCTTCTTTATTCAATGTCCGACGTTCACATGCACATGGGGTGATTAAAAATGCAATGGCTTGGGTCAGGGATACTTAGTCTTCTAAGTAACCTGTGTTTTTCAACACTTGTAAGAGGTTCTGTGCAGGAGATTTGCAGGCGCCTGGGTGGCACAGTGCCTATGTATGTGGCTGTGATCCACACAGTCAGCAGTTCAAAACCACCAGCAGCTCCTTGGGAGACGGATGGGGATTTCTGTTCCTGTGAACAGTGACCATCCTGGAAACTCGCAGGGACAGTTCTCGCCTGGCCTGCAGATGCTTTCAGCGAGTGTCTCGAATGGGTGATATCTTGGTCTTTGGCCTCGCACAAGAAAGAATTCACACAGAGACCTGGTTTGTAATCCAAAGGAGTCTTTATGAAGCACGGGAGAAGTTTCAGGTTTTACCGTCTCAGAAAGAGTACACGCTATCTCAGGGAGTGTGCCAAATCCTGTGGAAGCTGCGCTGGTGCTCACAACTGAATACGGGCAATCTCATGGGATTGTGAGCTCACGCATGGTGACCTCAGGCCAGAGAGCGAGCAGCATGGCCTAAGCGCATAAGTGGGGTAAAAAAGAGAGTCTGCCTTCCAGCTGCCAGGGTATTTTAAACCTCCAGCTGGGA
>NW_022103926.1:7746864-7747602 GCF_000313985.2 Echinops telfairi
GGTCCTCTTCAGGCAGAGGGGCCTGCCCAGGTCCCAGGTAGAGGTCAGAAAGCCTGGAGGCACATGATTTGCATGACTGGCCCCTCCTTGCTGGCAGAGTATGAAGAGAGCATTGGGGAGATTGAAGAAGTTCTGCTTCAGCTGTGTGAGCTCAGAAATCAGACACCACCATGGCCTGGTCCCCTCTCCTCCTCACCCTCCTTGCTCACTGCACAGGTAACCAGTTGGGGGCTGATGGGAGGGTCCTGGGAAGACATCCAGGACCTTGCTACTCTACTGTCTCTGGACCCTAGAATGGTCACCTCTGTCCTCTTCACTTCCAGGATCCTGGGCCCAGTCTGTGCTGACTCAGCCGCCCTCAGTGTCTGGAAACCTGGGCCAGAAGGTCACCATCTCCTGCACTGGAAGCAGCTCCAACTTTGAAGATTACGGTGTACACTGGTACCAGCAGCTCCCAGGCACGGCCCCTAAACTCCTCATCTATAATGATAATGAAAGACCCTCGGGGGTCTCAGATCGATTCTCAGGTTCCATGTCTGGCAACTCGGGCTCCCTGGCCATCAGTGGGCTCCAGGCTGAGGACGAGGGTTCTTATTTCTGCCAGTCCTACGATGACAACCTGGGTGCTCACAGTGCTCCAAGTCCACAGGGAAGTGAGACAAGAACCCTTTCTCATCAGCTAGAAGGAGACACAGCTGCTGCCTGCTCTTACTCAGCCTGCTGCTTCTGCTCCTGCTC
>NW_022103926.1:7748417-7752724 GCF_000313985.2 Echinops telfairi
GAAACCTGTTCATGAAATGGCTCATCCTGGAGAACATCTTGCTGAGGGAAAGGAGTGAATCACAAACGGTCCAATGTTGTATGACAGCTTGGTTACGATGAAATACAGAAAGAAAGGGGGGGAAGAAGACAAGGCTTTTCATACCAAAGGGAACAGACTTTTGAGATCTCCAAGCAGGTGAGGGCAACGCAGAGAAGATGGAGCAATAGGGCTGAGGGTTGACAGGTATTAATGAGGATCAAGGAGAAGATAATGAGTCACAAAAGAAATGAGAAATCAAAGAAAAGGGAGGATGAGCTATTGGGGGATTGCTATGTAGTTTAAACTGTAGGATACAAAATGGATGATCTGAAATGTAAATCCCCACCGAGCTCACAATAATAAAACTATTTCTGTCTTCTTCTTTATTTAAAATCATTTTATTGGGGGCTTGTACAACTCTTATCACAATCCATACATACATATCTTGTGTCAAGCACATTTGTACATTTGTTGCCGTCATCATTCTCAAAATAGTTTCTTTCTACTTGAGCCCTTGGTGTCAGTGCCTCAGTTTCCCCCCTCCCTCCACGCCCCTCCCTCCCTCACTCCCTTACAAACCCTTGCAAATTTACAAAGTATTATTATTTTTTAATGTCTTACAATAAAACTCTTTCAAAAGGAAGAAGATGAAGTGGAGGTACTAAGAGATGTGTTTCAAGCTGGACTAAAGCAGAAGCTAAATATAGGGCTTCAGAAGTGTATGCATATCAACTGGAATATTAAAAACATCCGATGCCGTCTGGAAGCACACACCAGTCTGTGTCAAGAAATATGGAAGACAGCTACCAACTGGCCAGAAGAGCTCCCTCTCTGTTCAAATCCTAAGGAAAGATGACCCAGGAGAGTGGTGAAATTACCAAACAACATCATTCATGTGATAGGAAATTACCATTTTTCCTGAACACCACTCAAAAAGCTTGCAGCAATACATGAACACGGAGTTGCCAGAAAGTCAAGTCAGGTTCAGCAGAGGATGGGACCAAGGACAGCCCCGTTGACTTCACAGGGATGGTGGCTGAAAGCAGAGAATGCTGGAGAGATGTTTGCTTGTTTCTTATTGACTATGAAAGCCATTAGAGTGGTGGCTCACAACAAACTATGCATAACAGGTGGCAGAATGGCAATATCAGAACACTTCATTGTGTTCATGGGAAACCTATATGTGGACCAAGAGACAGTCATTCAAATTGAATAAGGAAAATCAGAATGCATTAACATCAGGAAATATGTGCATCAAAGTTGTATCACTATGTTTATTTATCTGGATGCTGAGCTAATAATTGGGAAGCTGGAGAATATGGGGGGGTGAGGGGGAATGAGTAATCCAGATTGGAGGCAGGCTGGTTAAAAATCTACAGTATGAACATGAGATCACATCCTCATGTTATCTGTAGGGACCAATCAATATAAAAATAATTCTCACAGATGGACCAATTAACAGTGTCAGAGGGAAAGGAGAACAGATGAAATTTGTAAGGAGTTCTTATTGATTTATATACAATCTATCTTCATGGTCCTGCTGCACAAAACTATTTTTAAGTGCTGAAGAGCAGAGATGTCTCTGTGAGGACTAAGGGACACCCAAGTCCTCGTATTTTCTACTGTTTCATGCACCGGTGGAAGCTTGCCCGTGAATCAGGAAGGCCGGGGAAGAATGGGAGCATTTGATTGATGGTGACTGTTGGTGAAGAATATTGAAAGTGCAATAATGTGGTGGAGTGAAATTACTACTTATGCTCCTTCTGTTCATTTCTCCATCACTCCTATTAAACAGACTGGGTGAGATTGTCCAAACGATGTGTAGACGACTCTAACTCTGAGATCGGTCAGTTTGTCCTCCCCTGGGTAGTAGAGAGCCAGCTCAGAGCAGGAGGAGGGAGTCCCATGGCTTTTAAGAGAGAAGGTTCACCAGTGGAGCGCTGTGAGACCCTTGCTACATGTTGGAGTCAGCACAGAGTCATGTGAGGCAGAGCAGAGGAGCAGCCACAGGGAAACAATGAGGAGAAGCAGCTGAGCAGCAGGCCGACTCATGGCCCAGGGAGGCAGGGGCCCAGGGAACACATGGCTGAGAGCCTGAGGACCAGAGACATGTTGGCTGCTGGCTGTCAAAGGGAGCTGCTGTGGACCAAAGACTGTATCCTCATGCTTTATAATACTGATGTGTGGTAGCCTGCTTTGTTTTTCAAGCCTCACTGCCATCAAGTTGATCCCAACTCAATGCTACCTTCCGGAGAGACCTTCTGGGTTTCCCATCCTGTACATCCCTATAGAATTACAGGTCCTATGACCTTCCCCCATGAGCACTCAGAATCCCGAGCACGGTCTGGGAGCTCTGTGTGGCCACTGAGAAGATGAAACATGGTGAGATACGTTCCGTGCTGTCACAGGAAGAGCTGGTGGCAGAATAGGGTGAGAGGGAATAGAGGGTTGACACAGGCCTGAACTCTGACTGTAGCTTTCACCCTTGGGCTGGTGAGAAGTTGGATTCTTCTCCCTACTGAAGCAAGCAGAGGCAGATGCAGTGCCCACACTTTCTCCTTAAGCGGACTGTGAGAAGGAACACGTCTGTCTTGGAGAATCCAGAGCCAGATTTCTCCTTAGAAGCTAGGATCATGAGACTATGGTGCCTAGGCTTTGGGAATGTTATTAGTAGGGACCTGTCCTTTGTAAATGACATCATACTTGGTACATAGAAGCTTAGCCAAAAAGATGCACTGGGCTCAAACATAACCAACGAGTCTGATACAAGACAGGGCAGGGTTGTATTTTTCTGTTGTGCTTGGGGAAGCTATGACTTGGAGACATGTACATTGCACCTAACAATGAGATGTTCTTCTTATTCAACTCTTCTAACGGAGGTATGATAGACATAAAACCAAGCATCCATATGTAAAGTGTGAAAATGGATGCTTTCACCTATTTTTCAAAAGCAAAACAAATTCCATTGAGTCAGTTCCACTCACAACAAAGCCATAGGACAGAGTAGAACTTCCCCTTTGTATTTCTGAGATGTTTAAACCTTGGTGGGAGCAGAATATCATGTGCATCCTGACAAACAGTGGTGACCACCGTTGCTTCTTGTTCCCAGTTCCAAGCACAGCTCACTATGCCCCCTCCACTCCTCTGACAAGTTCCTACACCCTTGAACACATCATCGAAATCAAGACCCTCCACCTATCCCCCATCCCAGCACCTTCTTCTCTTTGTGACCACTTGTCATCACTCTCTCTCTGCACCTCTGTCGTTTTCAAGGAATAAGGTGACTCTCTCATACTCGGGGGATTGGCACCACACACAATGCCCTCCCTTGCCAACCACTTACCTGTGTCCCGTGAGGATTGCCTTATTTCCATTTTGTAGAATGTCTAAACAAGATCACACCATACATTGCCTTATTCAATGTAGCTTCTTTCTCTCTTAATTTTTCTGAGATGGCTGCACATTCCTCCTCTTCTACTCTGCTTGGCATTTCATAGCAGAGATGACTCATTGTTTCTTTTGAAGGTCTTGGCTCTTATCAGAAGTGCTGGTGGCACAGTGGGTTGGGTGTTAGGCTGCTCACCACAAAGTCTGATGTGCCCACCCACCAGCTACTCCAGCGAGAAACATGAGATGTCTTTTTCTGTAAAGATTAAAGTCTTGAAAACCCTAGAAAGCAGGTCTTCTCCGTTCTATAGGTCACGTCGAGTTGGAACGGACGTGAGGACTATAGGGTTGGTTTGTGGATTTTTAGGTCATTTTCAGTGGTAGAGTGATTGTCTGCTCAGCAGAGATGTGTGGGAGCAAATGGGGCTGTCTGCTGTTTGTCACGATTTCCTTTCCAGAGAATCCAAATCCA
Source organism: Echinops telfairi (assembly GCF_000313985.2). Lineage (NCBI taxonomy): Eukaryota > Metazoa > Chordata > Mammalia > Afrosoricida > Tenrecidae > Echinops > Echinops telfairi. The sequence goes on from NW_022103926.1 coordinate 7,752,298, forward strand.
CATGCTGATAGATAGCATGGTATACATGTTATGATACACTCATAACATTGGTGAATCTGCTAAACACAAATAACACCCCCTGCCATGGAGTGAATTCCCATTTGTAGTGACCTACAGGGCACAGCAGAACTACCCACCCAGCTGAGTCTCTGAGGCTCTGATGTTCATGGGAGCAGGAAGACTCATATTTCCCAAGCAGATCAGCTGGTGTGTTTGAACTGCTGTCTTTGTAGTTGGGTTAGTAGAACCTGGCAGGGACTCCTGGGACTCGATTGTTGGTACCACCTATTAGACCCTTTGGAGACTGGTAAGGATTCTGCTGGACCCATGTGGCATAGTTGCTGGTGGTGACGGCACCAGTACTGGAGCCACAGGTGAGTGTGACTGTCCCTCCTGGAGTTATGGTCAGTGAGGGTTCCTGACTCAC
>NW_022103926.1:7753936-7755268 GCF_000313985.2 Echinops telfairi
TGAAATGAGACTCACATGCATGACCGCATGGCCACGGCCCAGCAGGACATTCAGGAAACAATCAAATGACTCATAGAGCAGCTCTTCCTCTTCTTCTTGCTGGGTCTCGGCCTCCAGCAGCAGAGGGCGCTGTGGTCTGTTCCTGAGGGTCAATGCTGTGATCCAGGCTTGTTATCAGCCACCTGCCTCTGCTTGGTGTTCAGTGGGGCCCACAGTTGTGACATCACAGTGCCCAGGGCCTCACAGCCCAGGACCCGCCCTGAAATCACTGTCTAGCTTGGTTTAGATGCATGGGGCTTCAACATGCCAGGTAAGGAGGCTATTTGCATGAAGGTCCCTCCCTCACTTCAGTTGCTCAGGGGATAAAAAGGCCTTGAGGGTTCCAGACCCTGCTCAGAGCCTCAGGGTTCAAAGCGTGTGGGATCTCCACCATGGCCTGGGTTTCCTTGTTTTTCCCTCTCCTCATTCACTGCACAGGTGGCTTCAGGCTGGACATCAGAGCTGGGAATGATGGGATATGGGGGGCCAACTGTGTCCTTGCTCACTAACCCCACCTCTTTCACGGAGTGTCTCTCTTGCCTTTCAGGGTCCTGGGCCCAGTCTGTGCTGACCCAGCCATCTGCAATGTCTGAGTCCGTGGGGAAGACAGTTACCATCTCTTGCACTGGAGGAAGCAGTAATGTTGGACGTGGATATCCAGACTGGTTCCAGCAGCTCCCTGGTGCTTCCCCCAAACTCCTTATCTATGACTCTGATAAGAGACCCTCTGGAGTGCCAGCCCGTTTCGCAGGCTCCAGGTCAGGGAACTCGGCCTTCCTGACCATCTCTGGGCTCCAGCCTGAGGACGAGGCTAGTTATTACTGCACAGCCTGGGACAACAGCATTAATGCTCACACAGTGCTCCAGGCCAATGGGGAAGTGAGACACAAACATGCTGCACCCAGTGAAGGGACACTCCCATGCAGGGCCCTACTCATTCAGACATTTACTCCCCTGGGTTTTTGTTGTTGTTGTTGTTAATCATTTTATTGGGGGTTCATAAAACTCTGGTTTTTATGTGATCCTGATGACTCACAGGAGGTAGCATCTAAGCAAGAACCAACGATGCTGAAGGAAGAAGTTCACACTGCACTGAAAGCAGGATCCAAAAACAGGGCTCCAGAATTGATGGAAAACCCACAGAAATGTTTCAGCCCGTGGATGAAGCACTAGAATCACCCACTCGTCTATGCCAGCATATTTGGAAGACAGCTACTTGGCCAACTAATTGATAGAGGTTCAAATTTGTGCCATTCCAAAGGAAGGTGACCCAACAGAATGCTCAAATCATAC
>NW_022103926.1:7755368-7756497 GCF_000313985.2 Echinops telfairi
ATTGAAGAAGTTCTGCTTCAGCTGTGTGAGCTCAGAAGTCAGGACTCACGGGACTGTCACCACCATGGCCTGGTCCCCTCTCCTCCTCACCCTCCTTGCTCACTGCACAGGTAACCAGTATGGGGCTGAGCGGAGGGTCCTGGGAAGACACCCAGGACCTTGCCACTCTCCCTGTCTCTGGACCCTGGAATGGTCACCTCTGTCCTCTTCACTTCTAGGATCCTGGGCCAAGTCAGTGCTGAGTCAGCCGCCCTCAGTGTCTGGAAACCTGGGTCAGAAGGTCACCATCTCCTGCACTGGAAGCAGCTCCAACATTGGGGGTGGCAACTATGTGCACTGGTACCAGCAGCTCCCAGGCACAGCCCCCAAACTCCTCATCTATGGTAATAATAAACGACCCTCTGGGGTCTCAGATCGATTCTCAGGTTCCGTGTCTGGCAACTCGGGCTCCCTGACCATCACTGGACTGCAGCCTGAGGACGAGGCTGACTATTATTGTGAGTCCTACGACAACACTGTGAGTGCTCACACAGTGCTCCAGGATCATGGGGAAGTGAGACAAGAACCCTTTCTCATCAGCTATAAGGAGACACAGCTGCTGCCTGCTCTTACCCAGCCTTCTGCTTCTGCTCCTGCTCCGCTCTCCCTCGCTGCCCCAGCTCCTCCATTAGGCACCACGGGGAGGGCAGGGTCTCCTCTCTCTTTGTCCATCGAAGTCACGCACTGACACCCTTCCTGGACAAAGTAGCTCAGAGGATCCTGAAACTCTTCTTCTCCTCATGCTGGGACTGTCTTCCCTTGATATTGGCCGAGAGAATGCAGCTCTGACCATGTCACACCAAACCTGACTACGGAGCCTGTGTCTCCATCATCAACTGTCCCCGACTCTCAGAGATTCCCCTGCCGTGACGGATTAGGCTGTGGACTGATTTCCTCACCTGCCACCCCTCGAGCCTAATTAACAGAAGATAGAAGAAATACACAGAGTCACCGCACCACAGAAGCATGAATCCCATTTGAACGCTTCAAAGGCCAGCATATACTGTACAGCAGTGATTCTAAAGCAATGGTAGGGTACCATCGACAGCAATAATGTTATCCAATTGAAAACAGACAAGCACAAATGCTC
>NW_022103926.1:7756597-7758210 GCF_000313985.2 Echinops telfairi
TCCTCACGTCTGTTCCAACTTGACGTGCCCTATAGAACAGAGAAGACCTGCTTTCTAGGGTTTTCAAGACTTTAATCTTTACAGAAAAAGACATCTCATGTTTCTCGCTGGAGTAGCTGGTGGGTGGGCACATCAGACCTTGTGGTGAGCAGCCTAACACCCAACCCACTGTGCCACCAGCACTTCTGATAAGAGCCAAGAGCTTCAAAAGGAACAATGAGTCATCTCTGCTATGAAATGCCAAGTAGAAGAGGAGGAATGTGCAGGCATCTCAGAAGAATTAAGAGAGAAAGAAGCTACATTGAATAAGTCAATGTACGGTGTGATCTTGTTTAGACATTCTAGAAAATGGAAATAAGGCAATCCTCACGGGACACAAGTAAGTGGTTGGCAAGGGAGGGCATTGTGTGTGGTGCCAATCCCCCGAGTACGAGAGAGCCACCTTATTCCTTGAAAACGACAGAGTTGCAGAGAGAGAGTGATGACAAGTGGTCACAAAGAGAAGAAGGTGCTGGGATGGGGGATAGGTTGAGGGTCTTGATTTCGATGATGTGTTCAAGGGTGTGGGAACTTGTCAGAGGAGTGGAGGGGGCACAGTGAGCTGTGCTTTGAACTGGGAACAAGAAGCAACGGTGGTCACCACTGTTTGTCAGCATGCACACGATATTCTGCTCCCACCAAGGTTTAAACGTCTCAGAAATACAAAGGGAAAGTTCTACTGTGTCCTATGGCTTTGTTGTGAGTGGAGCTGACTCAATGGAATTTGGTGTTTTGCTTTTGAAAAATAGGTGAAAGCATCCATTTTCACACTTTACATATGGATGCTTGGTTTTATGTCAATCATACCTCCGTTAGAAGAGTTGAATAAGAAGACCATCTCATTGTTAGGTGCCATGGACATGTCTCCAAGTCATAGCTTCCCCAGGCACAACAAAATATACAACCCTGCCCCGTCTTGTATCAGACTCATTGGTTAGGTTTGAGCCCAGTGCATCTTTTTGCTAAGCTTCTATGTACCAAGTATGATGTCATTTACAAAGAACAGGTCCCTACTAATAACATTCCCAAAGCCTATGCACCAATGTCTCATGATCCTAGATTCGAAGGAGAAATCTGGCTCTGGATTCTCCAAGACAAATGTGTTCCTTCTCACAATCCGTTTAAGGAGAAAGCGTGGGCACTGCATCTGCCTCTGCTTGCTTCAGTAGGGAGAAGAATCCAACTTCTCACCAGCCCAAGGGTGAATGCTACAGTCAGAGTTCAGGCCTGTGTCAACCCTCTATTCCCTCTCACCTGGCACCAGCTCTTCCTGTGACAACACATAACGTATCTCACCATGTTTCATCTTCTCAGTGGCCACACAGAGCTCCCAGACAATGCTCATGATTATGAGTGTTCATTGGGAAAAGTTATGGGATTTGTAATTCTATACAGATTTACAGGATGGGAAACCCAGAAGGGTAGTTTTAGTCTATCCAGAAGGTATCAATGAGTGGGAATCAAATGTTCTTTTTAATCACTTTATTAGGGGCTCATACAACTCTTATCACAATCCATACATACATCAATTGTGTAAAGCGCATTTGTACATTCATTGCCCTCATCATTCTCAA
>NW_022103926.1:7759151-7761532 GCF_000313985.2 Echinops telfairi
CCTCATATAAATATATTCGCATATGTACATGTCTTTATCTAGACCTCTATAAATGCCCTTTGCCTCCCAGGTCTTTCCTCTATTTCCCTTGATTTTCCTCCTGTCGAGCGGGAATCAACTTGATGGCAGTGAGGCTTGAAGGAAAGAAAACAATAAAGACTACCACACATCGGCATTATAACACACGAAGCATACAGTCTTTGGTCCACAGCAGCTCCTTTTGACAGCCCGCAGCCAACCGTGTCTCTGGTCCTCAGGCTCTCAGCCACGTGGTCTCTGGGTCCCTGCCTCCCTGGGCCATGAGTCGGCCTGCTGCTCAGCTGCTTCTCCTCATTGTTTCTCTGGGGCTGCTCCTCTGCTCTGTGGCCACACGACTCTGTGCTGACTCAACTACTCTGATCAGGGCTTGAACAGTGCTCCACCGGTGGGCCCTTCTCTCTCAGCAGTCACGGGACTCCCTCTCCCTGCTTTTGAGATGGGTCTCTTCTACCCACGGGAATGGGAAACTGTCCAGTCTCAGAGTTAGAGTCCTCTACACCTTGTTTGGCTAATCTCACCCACTTTGCTTCAGGGGAGTTACAGAACAATGAACAGGAGGGCCATAATGAATTAATTTCACTTTATGACACCATTGTACATTCAATACCCTTCACCAACACCGTCATTCAAATGCTCCCATTCTTCCCCAGCCTTCCTTATTCATGGTCAAGCTCCCACATGCACATGAAACAATAGAAAATATGAGAACTTGGGTGTCCCTTAGTCTTCACAGAGACATCTCTTCTCTTTAGAACTTAATAGTGCTCTTGGGCAGCAGGACCATGAACACTGATTGTGCATCCAATCAATATGAACTCCTTACATATTTAATCTGTTTTCCTTGTATCATGACATTCCCAATGGGCCCATTTGTGAAAAACATTTTAAAATTGATTTGTAGATTGTACTGAATGACTGGTCCCTACTGATAACCTCAGTATCTGATCTTCCTCACTGAGCCCTTCAAGTTGTCTTCCTTAAGAAGATTGTGTCATCTCCATACTGCCGGTTGTTAACGAGCCTTCTTCCGGTCTGGAGTACTCATTCAGCCCCATACACTCCAGCTTCCCAATAATATTTAGCTATTGCTTTAGTGCAGCTTGGAGTACTTCTCTCAGTAACATCGCTTCTTCCTTTTGAACCAGTTTCACTATTGTGAATTTGATGGTGGTTTACATTTCAGATCATCTATTGTGTGCTCCACAGTTTAAACTACTTGTCACACCACCCCATAGCTTAGCCTCACCTGTTTGCTGAACTCCTCTGGATCTTCTTTTCCCCCTTTCATGATGTAGTGAATTATAACCATGGTCTCATTCAGTGTTCGTCTTCTTCTGATTCACTCACTTTCCTCCGCAGAATGTACAATCATCAAGTGTTTCTTCATGCTGTTTCCTCTGGCCCATTATTTCAGTGTGTCTACCAAAATTCCCTTATCCGTTCTTCTACTGAGGGACATGATGTTGTTTCCAACTTCTTGCTATTGTGAACAGCAATGGAATGAATGTGACTATGCCTGTGTCTGTTTGTGCTATGGATCTTAATACTGTTAGGGCTGATACTGCTGGGTCATATGGAATTTCCATTCCTAGTTGAGGAAGCACCATTGCATCGTCCACAGTGGTCGTACATATGCACAGTCCCACCAGAAGTGTATGAGGGTCTCAATCTCTCCATATCCTCCCAGGATTTGTGGTTGTCTGTTTTTAATTGGCTGTCAATTTTGCTGTCAGATAGAATCTCATCGTTGCCTTAATATCATTTGTTCTTGACCCTATGCCACCCTCCGAATTCCTCAAATGTTGATTAATGCATCTGTGCTGTGTTGAATCTCCATATTTCATCTACCTTCTTTTAATTAGGGAAGACGGGTGGCAAGATGAGAAATCAGGCCATGGGAGAATCCGATAGAGCTGGGCAATCTCTTACAGTGGGGAGAGTTGATGACGGAGACACAAGACTCCATAGTCGTGTTTGGTTTGAAGTGGTGGCAGGTGGATTCTGCCAGCCCAGCTGTGGATTGAAGGGAAGACACCCCTAACCTGATGAGAAGAGGAGTTTGGGTCTCCTCTGGGGCACTTTTCCCAGCAAGGGACATCACTGAGTGATGTCTATGGCCAAAGAGAGAGGAGAGGCTGCTCTCCATGTGGCCACTGGAGGACCAGTCCCTGGAGGGCACAGCATGAGAAGATTCAGAAGCACCCGGCTGTAATAGCATGCAGCAGCTGTGTGTCCCCTCCTGGCAGATGAGAAAAGAGTTCTTGTCTCACTTCCCCATGATCCTGGAGCACTGTGTGAGCACTCACAGTGTTGTCGTAGGACTGACAATAGTAATCAGCCTC
>NW_022103926.1:7761632-7762750 GCF_000313985.2 Echinops telfairi
CAGAAGATGATGTGTGGCACCATTCCTCATGAAGGAGAGCTGGGATTGGGGTGATTACCTCATAAGATGCTAAGAAATGGACACCCTGTAGACCAGTGCAGGGGTGGAAGCCCAGAGGGAGAGAAGAACTCAGGTCCCCAGGGAAGGACATGCATAAAGGGAGAGATTCCCGTAGTTCTTCCCTCTTTGGAGGTTTCTGCCCTGGACATGATTCATGATGTGGAGACATTTTTATAAGGAAGAAGACAGACCACTTAGGTCATGAAGAGAGCCCTGGGCAGATGGAGCCTTGGGGTGCCTGAGGAAAGAGATGATCCTGCGGGAGCGGGGAGGCTGCTAGAAGGAACACCATGGCAGGGCAGTGGGCAGGCTGAGGGAGGCAGAGCTGGGTGGAGGACTCTGGTCTCCATGTCGCTGTGTCAGAGTCCACAGTCACTCCACGATTGTGTTAGAGGCGGGGCAGCAGCGGGAGCCCATGGCCCATGGTGGTCATCAGAGCTGGGGAGCAGCCACCTGGCCCTGCCTGTCTGCTCAGAGCTTAACAGCCCACAGCTGTAACCTCCCACCCCCCACAGCCCTACTGGGATCCACAGAGCCCCACCCTGCTGGTCCTCTTCAGGCAGAGGGGCCTGCCCAGGTCCCAGGTAGAGGTCAGAAAGCCTGGAGGCACAGAATTTGCATGAAGGGCTCCTCCTTGCTGGCAGCGTACAAAGAGGGCATTGGGGAGATGGAAGAAGTTCTGCTTCAGCTGTGTGAGCTCAGAAGGCAGGACTCACAGGACCGTCACCACCATGGCCTGGTCCCCTCTCCTCCTCACCCTCCTTGCTCACTGCACAGGTAACCAGTTTGGGGCTGATGGGAGAATCCTGGGAAGACACCCAGGACCTCGCTACTCTCCCTGACTCTATACCCTAGGATGGTCACCTCTCTATCTCTCCCTCATTTCCAGGATCCTGGGGTCAGGCTGTGCTGACCCAGCCGCCCTCAGTGTCTGGAGACCTGGGCCAGCAGGTCACCATCTCCTGCACGAGAAGCAATGACTTTGGGAGCAGCGCTGTGCGATGGTACCAGCAGCTACCAGGCATGGTCCCCAAAGCCCTCATCTATGGTAATAACAA
>NW_022103926.1:7763643-7764982 GCF_000313985.2 Echinops telfairi
CCAATTAAAAACAGACAACCACAAATCCTGGGAGGATATGGAGAGATTGAGACCCTCATGCACTGCTGGTGGGACTGTGCCTATGTACGACCACTGTGGACGATGCAATGGTGCTTCCTCAACTAGGAATGGAAATTCCATATGACCCAGCAGTATCAGCCCTGACAGGTTTAAGATTCATAGCACAAACAGACACATGCATAGTCACATTCATTCCATTACTGTTCACAATAGCAAGAAGTTGGAAACAGCATCATGTCCCTCAGTAGAAGAACGGATAAAGGAATTTTGGTAGACACACACTGAAATAATGGGCCAGAGGAAACAGCATGAAGAAACACTTGATGATGGTACATTCTGCAGAGGAAAGTGAATGAATCAGAAGAAGACGAACACTGAATGAGACCATGGTTACAATTCACTACATCATGAAAGGGGGAAAAGAAGATCCAGAGGAGTTCAGCAAACAGGTGAGGCTAAGCTATGGGGTGGTGTGACAAGTAGTTTAAACTGTGGAGCACACAATAGATGATCTGAAATGTAAACCACCATCAAATTCACAATAGTGAAACTGGTTCAAAAGGAAGAAGCGATGTTACTGAGAGAAGTACTCCAAGCTGCACTAAAGCAATAGCTAAGTATTATTGGGAAGCTGGAGTGTGTGGGGCAGAATGAGTACTCCAGACCGGAAGAAGGCTCGTTAACAACCGGCAGTCTGGAGATGACACAATCTTCTTAAGGAAGACAACTTGAAGGGCCCAGTGATGAAGATCAGATACTGAGGTTATCCGTAGGGACCAGTCATTCAGTACAATCTACAAATCAATTTTAAAATGTTTTTCACAAATGGGCCCGTTGGGAATGTCATGATACAAGGAAAACAGATTAAATATGTAAGGAGTTCTTATTGATTGGATGCACAATCAGTGTTCATGGTCCTGCTGCCCAAGAGCACTATTAAGTTCTAAAGAGAAAAGATGTCTCTGTGAAGACTAAGGGACACCCAAGTTCTCATATTTTCTATTGTTTCATATGCATGTGGGAGCTTGACCATGAATAAGGAAGTCTGGGGAAGAATGGGAGCATTTGAATGACGGTGTTGGTGAAGAGTATTGAATGTACAATGGTGTCATAAAGTGAAATTAATTCATTATGGCCCTCCTGTTCATTGTTCTGTAACTCCCTGGACACAAAGTGGGTGAGATTAGCCAAACAAGGTGTAGAGGACTCTAACTCTGAGACTGGACAGTTTCCCATTCCCGTGGGTAGAAGAGACCCATCTCAAAAGCAGGGAGAGGGAGTCCCGTGACTGCTGAGAGAGAAGGGCCCACCGGTGGAG
>NW_022103926.1:7766571-7768182 GCF_000313985.2 Echinops telfairi
GAGGGCAATGAATGTACAAATGCGCTTTATACAATTGATGTATGTATGGATTGTGATAAGAGTTGTATGAGCCCCTAATAAAATGATTTTTTTTAAAAAAGTTGATTCCCACTCATTGATACCTTCTGGATAGACTAGAACTAGCCTTCTGGGTTTCCCATCCTGTAAATCTATATAGAATTACAAATCCTATGACTTTTCCCAGTGAACACTCATAATCATGAGCATTGTCTGTGAGCTCTGTGTGCCCACTGAGAAGATGAAACATGGTGAGATACGTTACGTGCTGTCACAGGAAGAGCTGGTGCCAGAATAGGGTGAGAGGGAACAGAGGGTTGACACAGGCCTGAACTCTGACTGGAGCACTCACCCTTGGGCTGGTGAGAAGTTGGATTCTTCTCCCTACTGAAGCAAGCAGAGGCAGATGCAGTGCCCACGCTTTTTCCTTAAATGGACTACGAGAAGGAACACGTTTGTCTTGGAGAATCCAGAGCCAGACTTCTCCTTAGAAGCTAGGATCATGAGACATTGGTACCTAGGCTTTGGGAATGTTATAAGTAGGGACCTGTTCTTTGTAAATGACATCATACTTGGTATATAGAAGCTTGGCAAAAATATGCATTGGGCTCAAACATAACCAATGAGTCTGATACAAGACAGGGCAGGGTTGTATTTTTCTGTTGTGCTTGGGGAAGCTATGACTTGGAGACATGTACATGGCACCTAACAATGAGATGGTCTTCTTATTCAACTGTTCTAATGGAGGTACGATTGACATAAACCAAGCACCCATATGTAAAGTGTGAAAATGGATGCTTTCACCTATTTTTCAAAAGCAAAACAAATTCCATTGAGTCAGTTCTACTCACAGCAAAAACATAGGACAGAGTAGAACTTCCCCTTTGTATTTCTGAGACGTTTAAACCTTGATGGGAGCAGAATATCATGTGCATGCTGACAAACAGTGGTGACCACCGTTGCTTCTTGTTCCCAGTTCCAAGCACAGCTCACTATGCCCCCTCCACTCCTCTGACAAGTTCCTACAACCTTGAACACATCATCGAAATCAAGACCCTCAACCTATCCCCCATCCCAGCACCTCCTTCTCTTTGTGACCACATGTCATCACTCTCTCTCTGCGACTCTGTCGTTTTCAAGGAATAAGGTGGCTCTCTCATACTCTGGAGATTGGCACCACACCAATGCCCTCCATTGCCAACCTCTTACCTGTGTCCCGTGAGGATTGCCTTATTTCCATTTTCTAGAATGTCTAAACACAATCACACCGTACATTGACTTATTCAATGTAGCTTCTTTTTCTCTTAATTCTTCTGAGATGCCTGCACATGCCTCCTCTTCTACTCTGCTTGGCATTTCATAGCAGAGATGACTCATTGTTTCTTTTGAAGGCCTTGGCTCTTATCAGAAGTGCTGGTGGCACAGTGGGTTGGGTGTTAGGCTGCTCACCACAAGGTCTGATGTGCCCACCCACCAGCTACTCCAGCGAGAAACATGAGATGTCTTTTTCTGTAAAGATTAAAGTCTTGAAAACCCTAGAAAGCAGGTCTTCTCTGTTCTATAGGGCACGTCAAGTTGGAACAGACGTGAGGA
>NW_022103926.1:7769032-7770337 GCF_000313985.2 Echinops telfairi
ACATCTGGGGGTGGGAAACAATGACATCGAATGTGGACAATTGTTCAATGTAAACAGCTTTGCTCTGTAAACCTTCATTGAATTTACAACAAAAATTAATAAACAGCAAGTAAGGTGAGACTATAAAGCACAACCCTTTCAGAAGAGTTCTCTGTGTCAATTAAGATGTTCTCCTGCACCTCCTTCGTGGCTCATGTGGTTCCATCAACAGACGGGAGGGCGAGGCTCCGTGTCCAGGCTGGGAGGGCACGGCCCTGCCTCTGGTCCCGGCTTCCTGATGGTGAAGCTTGAGTGCTGTTGTTGTGGGTGCCATGGAGTCGGTCGTGCCCACAGCGATCCAGGCACACAGCACCGAGGGTGACACTGCAGGCCTGAGTCACCCTCACAATGCTCCTGAGCTTGAGCGCATCGTTGGAGCAGGTCTGCTTGAGAAACATGGTCAGTCCATCTGATCGAGGGCCTACATCTTTCCCCTGCTCCTCGACTTCACCCACATGCTGTCCTTCCCCAGGGACTGGTCTCTCTTGAGGACAAGCCCAAAGTATGTAAGACAAGGTTTCACCATCCTTCCTTCTAAGAAATATTCTGACTTTACTTCTTCCAAGAGAGATTTATTTGTCCTTTGGTCAAAATATTGGTATTTTCAATATTCTTCACCAACACCATGATTCAAAAGGATTGATTGCTGTTCTGTCTTCTTTATTCAATGTCTATCCTTCACAGGCCTCTGAGGCAATGGAAAATACCATGGCTTGGATCAGGCTCACCTTTGTCCCCCAAACTAGGTCCTTGCTTTCAGTACTCTGTAGAGGTCTTGTCCCGCAGATCTACGCAATGCAGCATGCCTTTTGATCTCCTGACTGCTGCTTCCAGGGCTGTGGATTGTGAATCCACACAGGATGAAACCCTTCACAGCCTTCAGTACCCCTCCCATGAGAGTCTCCATGAGTGAGACGGAGGTCCCAGGGCTGTCCTAAGACGTGGGAAGGGAGTCCGGGGACAGGAAGCCTGGTGGTGAAATGAGACTCACATGCATGACCTCATGGCCACGGCCCAGCAGGACATTCAGGAAACAACAAATGACTCATAGAGCAGCTCTTCCTCTTCTTCTTGCTGGGTCTCGGCCTCCAGCAGCAGAGGGCGCTGTGGTCTGTTCCTGAGGGTTTAGGCTGTGATCCAGGCTGGGTATCAGCCACCTGCCTCTGCTTGGTGCTCAGTGGGGCCCACAGTTGTGACATCACAGTGCCCAGGGCATCACAGCCCAGGACCCGCCCTGAAATCACTTTCTAGCTTGGTTTAGATGCA
>NW_022103926.1:7771430-7772505 GCF_000313985.2 Echinops telfairi
CATTGACAGGCAGCTGCCAGAGGTTCAAGCTGGATTCAGAAGAGGAAATGCAGCAAGGGATGTCATTCCTGATGTCACATGGATCTGGGCTGAAAACAGAGAGTGGATGTTTTTACTTGTGTTGTATTGGTTATGCCAAGGCCTGTGACTGTGTGGACTATACCAAACTCTGGACGAGCTTGAGGAGAAGGGGGTTCAGAACACTTCACTGGACTCACACAGAACTTGTACCTGGATCTAGAGATCGTTGTGGAAATAGAACAAGAGACTACTGCATGGTTTAAAGTCAGGAAAGGTGTCTTACAGGGTTGTATCCTCTCACCAGGCTTATTCACTCTGTATGCTGAGCAAACCTTCAGAGAACCTGGGTTAGATGAAGAAGAATGTAGCATCGGGATGGGAGGAAGGCTAATCAGTACCCTATGATATGTAAATCACAGACTTGCTTGCTGTAAGTGAGGAGGACTTGAAGTACTTGCTGATAAAGATCAAGCGAGGACTGCAGCCTTCAGAATGGGTTACAACTCAATGTAAAGAAGATCTAAGCCCTCACAGGATAAGAGGAGAAACGGTTGAAGGTGTAAAGATTTCATCTTGGTTACATCCACAATGAATGCTCAGGGATGCAGCCGTCAAGAGACCAAAAGATGAATTTCATTGGGTGAATATGCTGCACATGACCTCTAATAGATCATTGAAAAGCAAGGATGTTACTTTAAGGACTAAAATGTGCCTGACCCATGCCAAGGTCTTTTCCATTGTCTCTCATGCACATGAAGGTCGCAACTTGAAGACTGAAGAAGAACCCGTGCATTTGAATTGTGGGTCTGGAGAAGAACCTTGAACGTTCCACAGACTGCACAAAGGACAACCCAATTGTGCTAGTCCATGGAGACTAGAGAAACAAATGCATTGACACATATGTGTAAGAGAGAACTTTATATCAAAGAGTAAATGTATATTAAGAAAACACCCCAGCCCAGTCCAGATCAAGTCCATAAGTACGATGTTAGCCCATATGTCCAGTACCAGTCTATAAATTCCTCTTCAAACTCATGCAACACATGCAATGATG
>NW_022103926.1:7776593-7778304 GCF_000313985.2 Echinops telfairi
GTGAATATCATATCAAGAAAACTACTTATAAATAAGAGAGAAATATGGAAATGAGACTTAACCTATGGTGACTACGTGTGAAGGAGGTAGAGTTTCTGAAGCACAGAAGAAGTGGGTGCACGCACAAAAAAAAGAAGTGGGTGCACAGAGACAATAGCTGATGCAATGGTTTATCAGGAATAGGGAAAGGAGGTGGGGGTGGGAAGGGTGAGGGGAATTGAAGAGCAAATGAATTCAGGAAAGGGGAGACAACATAGAACAGATTATAATGATGTCTACACAACTCTTATAGAAAGTGATTTAACTACGGAAGTGTATGACATGTGGATATCATCAAGAAAACTACTTATAAATAAGAAAGAAATACAGAAATGAGACTTAACCTATGGTTACTACGCATGAAGGAGGTAGAGTTTTTGTTTAGGCAGCATTGTGTTATGTTAATATTTTGGAAAAGGATATCAATTATGGTTTTGTGACACAAAGAGTATAACCAATGGCACCAAATCATACATAGAGAAGTTGTTGGATTGGAGATTATTTTGTTGTGTATGGCTTTGTCAAAATTAAAGAATTATTACATGAATTACAATGTGTACAAGGAAGAAGAAAATATTCCAAAATTGATTGTCCTTATGATTTTACAGTATTCTAGATATGATTGAAATGTTGAATTGTATAATCTGTGGATGAAGTGCCCATTAAACTTTTAATAAAGAAAACAATAAATGAACCATGGGACAACACCCTGATAAATGATGAAAAGGTGTAGGTTGTCAAGGATTGAATGGCGCTGGCTGCTATGAGCAAGGCTAAGAGTGGCTAGTCAACAGGAAGGTAAAGCAGAGAGGGGATCTTGCAAGTCTCAACAATTCTCCTTGTGGCTTGTCAACAGGAAGGTGAAGGCAGAGGGAGAGGGAGACTGTGACCCACCTCCCAGGAAAGAAAAGACTCCGGGCTTGAAGAGCCATTTAGGTTGCCTTCCAATCAAGCTGTGATATCCATGACAGACTAAACTCTGATGACATGGCCCAAGGGAGCCAAGTTGGCACAAAAACACTATCGCATTACACAAGGCCGCCTACAAATTCAGTGAAATATCCATAAAAATCCCAACAACTTTATTTGCAGAAATGGAAACACCTCTTGTCAGCTTCAAACGGAAGGGCAAAGTGTTCAAAATTGGTAAAACATTCTTAAACAAGAAGGTTCGAAAACAGTAGAACTACCACTTCGTGATTTCAAAACATACTTAAAGGTAGTCATTACATGCCTGGTATTGGCATGAATAACATCTAGACTAATTTGGATGGAATTGAAAGTCCAGGCACAAATCCATCCTTCCACGGGGCACTGATTTCCTACAAGAGGCCTGGTCTACTATTCAGGGGGAAAGAAGAGGCTCTTTGAAGAGAAAGAGTCTTCAAGGTGCTGGGGATGTGCGATGACCTCATACAGAAGAATGAATTCATTTTGTCAGACTGGATGCATGCTGTTGTTCTCACATCTGTGGAAGCGTTAACAGAAGGTGACGATTCAACTACGGGACTCGCCGGGAGATCATAGGAAGGCTTCTATCACCACAACCCTCAGGAGAGAAAGAGCAGCCTTTCTCTTTAGTTCTGTGGTGAAATTACAGTGGAAAGAGAGCCCATTCACGGCGCTTCAACAGGGAAGAAAGCACAAGAAGGGGAGAAACCTTGCAAGTTCC
>NW_022103926.1:7784246-7785419 GCF_000313985.2 Echinops telfairi
AGGCTCAGTGTGAAATGTACTTCAATTCCAGGTCCTGGGCTCACGTTTGAGTACAGACCAATCACACACTTGATACCCAGCTGCAAGCATTCCCTCCATGGGGACTGACATTCAGACACACATGTGGAGGGTGTGAGCATGTGTCACCTAGATCCCCTTCAAAGAGAGCTTGTGGCTCTGGCTCTTTGTGGGCTCAGTGGACACCTCTCCTGGGAGCTCCATCAGAGGCCTGTTCATTCAGTTGGCCCTCCCCTGAGGCAGGCTCTGCCCAGGGCAGCTCTAACCCCATGGCTGATGGCTAGGAGGGTGCAGAGGCCAGGCCAACTACCATGTTGTCGCTAGGTGCGACTGGGCCGGTTCTCACTCACAGAGACTCTATGTACAAGGGAAGGGAACATTACACATTCACAGTCCTGCACCATCCTCACTGCTGTTCTTCTGATGGAGCCCGTATTTGTGCCCCTGTGTCATTCCATCTTGTCCAGGGCCCTCCTCTTTTTTGATGCCACGAGTTACTCTGCCCAGCATGGTGTCCTTCTCCAGGGACAGCTCTCCCCTGACAGCATGTGCACAGTGCGGGAGAGCAAGTCTCGCCATCCTGGCTTCTAAGGAGGACTTGTCTGTACTGTGTCCAAGACAGACTCATTCTTTACCAGCACCGTATTCAAAGGCGCCAACTCTTCTCAGGCCTCCTTAGTCAATGTCCAACTTTCACGTGCAGGTGAGGTGACTGTCAATGCCATGGCTAGGGCCAGGCACTCCTTAGAACTCAAAGTAACATCTAATTAACGGGGGAAATATGATGTCCAATATATCCTGACAGGGTCCATTGTCATTCCCTCACAACCAACGTGCATCCTCGATCTAGGCGATTGCATAGACTGTCCAGAAATCAGGCAATCTCTTGGAGCAATGATCTAAGAGTGTGGGCTGACTACGCTTCCCACCCTCTGTGTGATCTTGCTTGTCCAGTCTTTCCAAACGTGCTTTGTAACTCTACCGAACCTATTTCTAGGATAAGAAAGGCTGACACAGCAGATACCACGCGTTCAATTAAACTCCAGGTGTAGTTCCATCACAAATCTCACGTAAGAGGCCTCCAGTCAGAGTGAGGAGCCACCACACTGGGACACGCAGCTTTCTGGAATCATGAGATTGATTTGACCCATCTCC
>NW_022103926.1:7785519-7786755 GCF_000313985.2 Echinops telfairi
TCCCCAGAGCAGTGGGTCTGCTCTCAGCAATGAGAGGAACCTGACCTGGAGGGAGGAGCTCCACAATAAAGGGCGGTGCTCCAGGGCTCAGATTTGCATAAGGACCACACACACTCTCTGCTGCTCCTGGTTCAAGGAGGTGAGGAGGAGATAAAAGAGACTTGATAGGTGCCAGCAGCAGGTGTAGGGCCCAGGGGTCTCTGGAAAGCCTTCACCAGTTACTGGACACCGCTCCTCCTCCTGTTCCTCCCTGACTGCCCAGGGTCATGGGGATCTCAGAGAGTGGCCTTCAGAGGGGCCCCTCACCTTCCACCTTTTCTCCTAACCACGTGTGGTTTCCCTTTGAGGGACCAGTTCTCAGGACCTGGTGACCCAGGCACCCTCACTGACCGTGTTCCTGGTAGGGACAGTCACTCTTACTGTGGCTCCAGCACTGGAATGGTCACCAACGGTCACTATCAGATACTGGTTCCAGCAGAAGTTTGGGCAAGCTCCCAGGACATTGATTTATAACACAGCAAAATCTCATTGACCCCCTGCTGGTTCCCAGGATCCCTCCATAGGGGCAAAGCTGCCCTCACCCTCCTCGGGGCCCAGCCTGAGGACGAGGCAGAATTTCACTGCTGGCTGGTACATTCTGGTACGAGGCACAGTGACTGACTCAGATGGGGACCAAGTTATAGACCTGCCCCTGGCCTCCCTTGTTCTGTATATGGGTCATCTCATGACTATTCGCTCACAGCAGTCTAAGCAAGACAACGGTGACCGGAAGGATGCTCAAAGAATTCTCAGCATCTCAGAGTCTCCGAGGGGAGGGGTTGACAGTGACGTATGCAGGAAAAGGTGGCCCAGGAAAGCCAAACTCAGATACTGCAACACGAAGGGCTTGGCTGCTCTAAACCCAGTATGTTTTTAAGGCCCCCATCAAAAATATGGTCAAGCTGGTTCTATCTGTCAGTGCAAATGAAATCACTTTGTTTCTCCTCTCCCGGCCATTGGGTCAATGTGGACTCATAGTGACCCCGGTGGGTTTCCCAGGCTGTTTATGGGCGTGGGAAGATGCCCCATCCCATGGTTAAGTCATCTTCAGGATGAGTTATGCAATCACAATCCATTCTAGTGCTCCCTCCCCCCTCCCATTCCCCATTTATCCCCAAGATCACCTTTCCCTCATCATCATTCACCCTCCCACGCCTGCATTCCCTATAACCCTGGTATCAGTGATTCTCATTATGC
>NW_022103926.1:7786855-7788169 GCF_000313985.2 Echinops telfairi
ACTAAACCTATAAATATATGCACATAGATCTACTTCCCCATCAGACTTGTATAAAAATAAGCAGCCATCTAAGCAAGGCGTCAACTAAGTCTACACTGAGGAAGCATACTAGCTAGGGTGATCCAGAGATGACAATTACAAAATTCAAACACAGTGAAGAGAAAACCATCAAAGCAAAAATGATGAACACCCAACATGTGGGGTCTCTGGGGAGCGGTGAGAATGCAAAACCCATCACAAAATATCTGTTCAGACTGAGCCCCTGGCAGATTCGCACTAGCTACCGGCAAGAATCTCGAACAGCCTTACTGACAGGCAGAGACCAGTGTCATCTTGATCATGCTGGATCGACCTTGATACATGGCCTGCTGAACACCTTACAGATGGGACCTGAACGTGTCCTTGGTGCAAGTGTCTCTTACGGGTTCCATCACAGAAAATTCTTCCCTGACTTTTTGAATGTGGCTGGAGTCTGTCCCTTCTTACACATTATTGGTATCTCTGTACACTATGATGCTTTTAACCTTGCCACCACAGTGACATTTTATTTTTCATTGCTTTTCTGTAGGGTCTCCCAGCTGAGAAGTGCAGGCGTAGACGCATAATGAGAATCACTGATACCAGGGTTATAGGGAATGCAGGCGTGGGAGGGTGAATGATGATGAGGGAAAGGTGATCTTGGGGATAAATGGGGAATGGGAGGGGGGAGGGAGCACTAGAATGGATTGTGATTGCATAACTCATCTTGAAGATGATTTAACCATGGGATGGGGCATCTTCCCACGCCCAGAAACAGTCTGGGAAACCCACAGGGGTCATTATGAGTCAGCATTGACCCGATGTCCGGGAGAGGAGAAACAAAGTGATTTCGTTTGTACTGACAGATAGAACAGGCTTGACCATATTTTTGATGGATGCCATAAATATTGACTGAGTTTAGAGCCTCTGACCCCTTGGTGTTGCAGGAATCGCTTTTGACTTTACTGAGCCTCCTTTTCCTGCATCATTAGCTGTCAACTCCTCCCCTTGAGGATTCAGACTTGCTGAGAGTCCTTGGAGTGTCCTTCCCATCACCTCTCGCTTGCTTAGACTGCCCTGAGAGACAAGGCATCAGATGACCCATATACAGCACAAGGGAGGCCAGGGGCAGGTTTATAACTTGGTTCCCCATCTGAGTCAGTCACTGTGCCTAGTGCCAGAATATACCAGCCAGCAGTGATACTCTGCCTCATCCTCAGGCTGGCCCTGAGGAGGGTGAGGGCAGCTTTGCCCCCAAGGAGGGATCCTGGGAACCAGCAGGGGGTCAATGAGATT
>NW_022103926.1:7789328-7790270 GCF_000313985.2 Echinops telfairi
GCTTATGCATCCATTTTGTCATCAGCAATCATATCAGGGAGATGACTATCATTCAACACCACATTATTAGAACAAACCATTCTTGTGATGAAGTAAGATTTAAGTAGAGGCCCAAAGTCCATCTGCATCATTTATTTACATATAAAACAAATACATAACATTCATAGGGAGCTTGCTTTATCCTCCTACCCCACCATTATGTTCGCCTGTCATTCACCTCTCACCAATTCCTCTCAGGTATAATTCCATAGATCAATCACGCCCAGAAAGGGGGCAACCTCCTTGCTGTCCATTTTAGAAGTCTTACTATGTCGCTGTCCCTGTCATTGTTGGCTCCCCACTGACCTCCCCCTACAGCTCCTCCTCTTCAGTGACCCCCAGGAGCCGATGGTTGAGCCCCTGTCTCTGAAAGACAGCCCATCCCACATTTCTTGTGTACCTCAACACCAAAACCCAAAACCAAAATAGTAATAATGATAAAAGAGAAAAAACAAAACAAAACATACAGCCAAACAGGGATCATGACATAGAGCTGCATTCCTGCCCCAAAGGTGTTTCCCATAAGTCCACAGCTGAGGATGGCGCAATTTTGTGGCCCCCAGCCCCATTTATACCTTAGACTTTCAGTGTAACCCTCAACCCGTTCAGCCGAGGTGCCCAGTGCTGCCCCTGAGTCAGAAGTCTACAATCAGGTTCCTTGGGGATTTGCTCCTATCTCCGGTCTGTTGCCCTCCCCCCTTGGTCTGCCCCCAGGTGTGGGGGACAGGCCAGCTTCTCTCCCCCAACGGCATCTTCCGGTCCATCCTTGGCAGCACTGTCATCTAGGGAGAGCACTTCCTGTCTCCAACTGAGGCCGGGCCTGCAGTCAGCTCTGGGAATGAGCTGCTGGCTCAGGAGCATTGCCTTCTGGACTGGCACACCGGCATGAGGTCTACTGGCTTT
>NW_022103926.1:7790370-7791757 GCF_000313985.2 Echinops telfairi
TCCCTGTTTGGCCAAAAGCTAAAGTCTCAGACCCGCTCTAGGGAGCACCCTTCTGCTCTCACACTCCACCCTCAGGCCTCCTCTTTGAAGCCACACATTGTGTGGGGTGTGCAGTTGACCTGGGAGTCTATAGAAGCCATGGTGCATGATGGGGTCCTGGCAGAAACAAGGTGAGAGACGCAGCTGTGTGTGATTCATGCAAGTCCTCTGACTAACAGGTGGGTCCACCACCATTTAATGAATCCCTACTACATGTCATATGCTGAGGGACTCAGGACATAAGGACGGGGAGGCTGTATACGACCGTGTGGCTGACACTGGAATGAAGGAAGAGAGAGAGCCAACAGGCATCAATCCTTCAGTTCCCTCCATTCGATGCCGACTCAGAGTAACGTTACAGGGCAAAGTAGAACTCCCCTTTCATTTTCAGAGGGTGTAAATCTCACAGGGGCAGAAAGTCTCATCTCTTTTCAGCTGCTGCTGGGGTTTAGAACTGTGGAACTAGTGCTTAGCTGTCCAATACCTACATCGTCACTCCGGAAAATATTAGTACCAATAATAAATAAAAGAAAATGTTAAATATGATAGAGCATGCTTTTTCATACCACACACACACACACACAGATACAATCCCACAGTCACACACATACATTTCTGTCATAAATATCTGCCTGTGGCATCTCAGTCCTCCTGCTAAAAATGGACAATCAAATCCAGCGAGACCTGTCTCTGAAGAAATGTGAAAAATTCCACAAACAGGGCATCAAAATCACATATCCGTATCTGAACACACACACACACACTAACACACCAATCCTCTTGGACAATCTGAAGGTAAGAGGAGAGACATCACAGACAAAAGCAGGATGGAGAAAGGGAAACCCCACTGAATATTCGAATGACCCTCCAGAAAATAGTTTCAAAGGGCAGTGAGGTTCATCTCTCTGAGACTTTCCTGGACTTGAAAGCTGCCAGGAGAATCAAGTCCACCCAGAGCCCTCCTGTGCTCCGTCTCCAGCTTCTCAGACAGAGCCCTGGGGGAGGGGCGTGGGGGCTGCCAGGGGCTGGTCAGCAGTTGGAACCCCCTTCTCTTCAAAGAGCAGTGGGAGGAGTCAGACCAGGGCTGCAGAGGGCATGGAGCCAGTGCTTCCAAGTCACCCTCGTGGGGGCCCTGCCGCCCTCCAGGGAAAAGTGGGTGCATCGTCTTCAGGGGAGAACAAACCTCAGAGTCGTTTCCTGGCCTTTTACCACCAGTACTGTTTTCCTTTTTCTTCAAATTCCTCCTCAGACGCCTGTGGTTTTCCAGTGTCCTTGAGCCAATCCATCAGGATGATCCCTTTGGTGTCTCAAAATCTGGTTCCAGCCATGTTGGAGCGGCCTCTGTGCT
>NW_022103926.1:7793314-7794661 GCF_000313985.2 Echinops telfairi
TCTTACATATCTATAATATATAATACCATTAATATATCCCATACAGATGATGTCAAAGCACGAAATTCAGAAGTGACCAATTTTAAGTCCTGAACTGAGTCTTGGGAAAAAACACAGACCATCACCCACCTGTGGCACTGGAGGAAGCTGCCCACGGGAATAGCTGGGCAAAGAGCAAGCTCTGCACAGCCTGGAAGGGGCCCTCCAGCGGGGTCCTAGTCTCAGGGCAGAGAAGAATAAGGCACAGGAGGCTGCTGGTCAGCACAGAAGAAGCGTGGAAAATTCCAAGTGGGAGAAGCCTGGAAATCCCAGGGAGACCTGAGCAGAAAACAGTGTAAAGGGTCTCACATTGGCTATTATTAGCTGGCTTGCCTGGTTCCTGCCTCTCTGACCGCCCCCTGAGCTCTGTGCTTCTTCCAGAAGAGATCTGTTTGTTCTTTGGCTGTCCATGTACTGTGGATATTCTTTGCCAACACCGTAGTTCAAACGCACCGACTTTTCTTTGGTCTTCCTTATTCAAGGTCCGACATTCACAGGCATATGAGAAAGTGGATTTCCCATGGCTTGGGCCAGGCACACACTAGTCCTCTAAGTGACCCCCTTGCTGTAGCACACTTTAAAGAGTCCATGGGCAGCCGCTTTGCCGAACGCCATGGGTCTTTCCTCTGTGGACTGCGGCTCCCACGAGCACTGACTGCGGCTCCGAACAAGACAAAGTCCTTGACAACGTCCACCCTGTCTCCTTCTATCGTGATGCTGTTGGTTCCGTTATGGGATTTTCACTGTCTTCACATTGACTTGTCCTCCACACTGACGGCCGCCGTCCCTGATCTTCCTCAGCAAGTACTCATGTCCTCTCGCCGTCAGCAAGCAAGATTGGGTCATCGGTGTATCGAAACCTATTCATAAGTCTTCTAATGTGGAAACCAAATTCTTCTTCATATACTCCAGCGTCTCTGAGTATTTGCTCAGCATACAGATTGAACAAATATGCGGTGAGGATGCATCGTTGACAAACAGCTTTTCTGATCTTAAACCATGCCATGTTCCCTTGTTCTGGTGTGCTCTTGATCCATGCACTGTGGCCCCATGAACACACTGTCCTGTTGTGGGATTCCCTTTCTTCTCAGGCTGCCTAGAGTCTGTTCTGATCCACACGGTCGAGTGTCATTGTATAGTCAATGAAACACAAGCAGACAGCTTTCTGGTATTCTCTGCTTTCAGTTGACTTAAAGCACAAGGAGAGCTTAACCTTGGACCTGCTCTACACTGTTCAAGTTGGGTCTAAAATGGGAGGGAGACAGGGATGCATTCAAGTCTTCCCTCCCAAAAAGGTCTCCCCTCGGT
>NW_022103926.1:7800176-7801660 GCF_000313985.2 Echinops telfairi
ATGAACTCGGGCCTCCAGTCCTTGTTTCCTGGAGGCCAATCCCTTTGTTTGACTATATGATTATTTCCTGCATTACTCAAAGATATTTTTATGGATACTCAGTTTCTAATAGACGATTATATTTCTTTTCCTTTCAGTACATTCAATATACTTGACTCCCCTCTGATGTCCATTCTTTCCCACAGCATGTCAAGGCTTATTCAAATCATGGAGTTTTTCCATGATGATTATATTCGGAGTGTTTTCAAGAGTCTGTGTTGATTGATTGTTTGCAGTGCAGTGATCGTGATGCGTAGGCATCGTTCTTCCTCCTTTTATAGAGATTTGCTTCCTGCGTGTGTACGTTTATATCTCTCACCACATTCTGCAGATTTTGTTCATGTTTTTAAAAAAATTTTCCAATTAAATTCCTCCTGCGGTCATCTTCAGTGTGTTGAAACTTTTGATATTGTTTCACAAAGCATTGAGGCCCTTCTCGCTGTTTTATTAAACGTTTTATCTCTGTTATTCAGATGTAACCATTTCTATCTCTCTGTCCTTAAAGTCACTAAACCTTTTGTCATCTTAATTCTGTTGTTACCCTGCCATCCACTATAACTAAATTCCCACTTCTCACTCTCACTGTCTTCAATTCAACACAGACTCACGGTTGCCCTGTAAGACAAGCTAGAACTGCCCCTGAGGGATTCCAAGGCTGTCACCCTTCACAGGAGTAGAAAACCCTCCACTGTCTTCTGAGGAGCAGCTGGTGGTATCAAACTTCTGGTCCCATGATTAGGCTTCCACCAGGGGTCCTTCTTTGATGCGATGCCACTTAGATATCATGTTTTCAATTAGGATTTGTGTCCAAGCAAAGAGATGGCCCCATGGGATGGTGGGTGGGCCAGTGGGAAGTCAGAGGGGAGGCAGGAGTTGGCTCAAGGACTCTAGACTCCATGTCACACAGTGACTGTGTCAGAGTCTGGGCAGCAGGGGGAGCCATGGTCCATTCCTGAAGGGATGTTGGTCATCAGCTGGGGAGCAGCCATCTGGCCATGCCTGTTGTCCTGTCTGCTCAGAGCTTAACAGCCCACAGCTGTGACCTCCCACACCCAATTGGATCCACAGGGCACCACCCTGCTGGTCCTCTTCAGGCGGAGGGGCCTGCCAAGGTAGAGGTCAGAAAGCCTGAGTAACATGATTTGCATGACTGGCCCCTCCTTGTTGGCAGAGTATGAAGAGAGCAGTGGGGAGATTGAAGAAGTTCTGCTTCAGCTGCGTGAGCTCAGAAGTCAGGACTCACGGGACTGACCACCATGGCCTGGTCCCCTCTCCTCCTCACCCTCCTTGCTCACTGCTCAGGTAATCAGTTGGGGGCTGAGGGAGGGTCCTGGGAAGACACCCAGGGTCTTGTTACTCTCCTGTCTCTGGACCCTAGGATGGTCACCTCTCTCCTCTTCACTTCCAGGATCCTGGGCCCAGTCTGCGCTGACTCAGCCGCCCTC
>NW_022103926.1:7802264-7803551 GCF_000313985.2 Echinops telfairi
GCCCCTTCCTGGGCAAAATGGCTCCCAGCAAACCAAGAACTTCTCTCCATCACGCTGGGCTCTCTGCAGTGAAGCCTTGCAGCTGGCGTCCATCAGGCCCAAGTGCGATCTCAGAAGTCTGCAACCTTTTCCTAAGAGTTCCAGGGTCTGATACTCGATGTGAAGCTTTGTTCATCTTTCGTGGGTTTTTTCCACCTAAAAGTAAATCCTCCATGCCATCAGGTTTACCTCAAATCATAGGGACTCTATAGGATAGGACAGAACTACTCAGTAGGTTTCCAACAGTATAACGCTCCCTGGTGATATAGTGGTTACTCATTGGGCTGCGTTCTGAATGGTCCAGTTTGAAACCACCAACAGCTCTTCCCTAGAAAGACTGGATTTCTACTCCATGAACAGTTACACTCTTCAAATCCACAGAGCGTCACTGTGAGGCAGCCTTCACTCGGTGGCAATGAGTGTGTTGTTGTGTTTCTCTTACTCTCCATGGGAGTAGAAAGCCTCCTCTTTCTCACAAGGAGTAGCTGGAAGCTTCCGACCACTTCCTTTGGGATTCACACCCTGAAGAGTAAATCACAGCAACAAAAATAAGATAAAAGGAATACCCAGCGTCCCTGTGCCAGCAAGAATTGGTCCTCACTGCACCATGTCAAAGGGGAGCACACGATCAAGAACCAAAGGCAATGAAGGGATATGCCCAAGCAGCACTGAAGACCTTCATTAGCAAAACAACCAACACACACACAATACCAACCAAGGCTCCGGGAATGGATGGAAATGCCATGGAAATGGTCCAGGAAACAACGCCGCGCTGGACGCCCTGGTCTATGCGGAGACTTGGAAAGATGGCTGCCAGGCTGCCGAGTAGAGCAGAACCCCACCTGTTCCTCTTCAGAGGCAAGTGACCCCACACTGTGTGCAGATGACCGCACAGCATCATGACGTCACAGGCAACCATGAATCCCTGGTGAAGCCCTGAGAGTAGAGCAGGCCCAGAGTGCACGCACAGTGGATGACTGCAGAGACCGTGAGGGCAGAAGGTCACCCCTCATCGCTCCATCCACCACTGGACTCACCTTAGACATGGTCTAATTTTTAATATGCCCTTCTTCCTCTCCGAGTCCACCCGTCCCCACAGGAGAGCATCTCTGAGGCTCAGCGTCCCTGACCACACAGAGCAGTGGGCTGACTAAGTGCCGGGCAGAGCGGTGGGTGCAGACACATTCGCAGGCACAGCCCCGCTTCTCGGCCAGAGCGCAGGACCTCAGAGAAGCCTGGGCAGCCGTC
>NW_022103926.1:7824971-7871636 GCF_000313985.2 Echinops telfairi
TGAACATGAGATCACATCCTCATGTTATCCCTCACTGCCCAGGGTCATGGGGATCTGAGACAGTGACCTTCAGAGGGAGCTCTCACCTTCCACCTTCATTCCTAAGAGCCCTCACTGACTTTGTCCCTGGGAAAGACAGTCTCTCACCTGTGACTCTAGCACTGAAGCAGTCATTCATGATCACTATCTGTACTGCTTCCAGCAGAAGCGGGGGCAAGCTTCCAGGACATTGATTTATAACCCAAGCAGCAGTCATGGGCCTCTGCTCAGTGTCTAGGCTCCCTCGTAGGGGGCAAAGCTTCCCTCACCTTCTTGGGGGTCCAGCCTGAGAATGAGGCAGAGTAACAGTGTATTGGCTGGTGTATTTTGTTACCCGGCATAGTGACAGACTCAGATGGGGAACTTGCCCTTGGCCTCACCTTGTGATATATATGGGTCATTGGATGCCTACTCTCTCCCAGCAGTCTACTGCAAAGGTGAAAGGAAGGACCCTCAAAGGACCCTTAGGCCCTCTGAGTCCTTAAGTGGAAGAGTTAACAGTGATGTAGGAAAAGATGGCCCAGGAAAGCCAAGCTCAATTATATCATGACCACAGTGTACAGTAGAAGCTAGATCAGTTAAAGTTGAGCTGCTATACAGATGGAGGTCAAACACATTTACTTCAGAGTCCTCTGATGAATGGCCTTTGTAAACTAAGCAAATGCTGAAACCTGGGACATCCTGCAAGATAGTGACTGAGTAGCACCCACGGGAGGGACTCCGCAGAGAACAGCGCAGAGGAGACACCGAGAGGGATTATCCTACACTTCCAGGCCACAGGATTATTGCGGGTTTGGTGAAAAGAAGACCACTACAATGTCCAGTTACAATTATGTGATGTCTTTATTGTTTTATCGCGCTAGCCCGGGCTGCAGCGGGCGATGTTCAAAAGGAACTTTCCACCAGGCTGCAGTGCCTGGTCAAGCCTCTTTTATATTATTCAGGGAGAGTAGAATACAGAAAGCGGAAGAAAAATCAAGTTAAAAATAGATCTAAGTGGTATTGACAGGGGTAAAACAAAGTGTATTTAGGTAAAGTTTCAGGAGCCTCCTTTCATGCTCCCATTCCTGGATTTCCTCTCCAGCTTGCCCTGCAAAGACTTAGAGCATCTCTTGAAAAGGAGAGTCTGGTAGTTTAAACAAGGATTGCTCTAGGGGCACTTACAAACCTCATTCCATTGTGATGTTAAAACCTCAGGCCAAGCAGAGGCCGGTCAGAGGGGGCAGGGAAGATGCTCTCAAGGAAAGGGGTTCTCCGGACAGTTCTGCTTACATGTATTGATATGAGCATGTCTATTTCAGACTACCAGCATAAAGATTAGACACAACTTTACTAAAGTTGGGCAGTAGCAATGTCTGCCAATAAGGCTCCCATTTGTCATCAGTAGGTTGAGTACAGATTCCCAGGTCTCCAGACTGAGGAGCTAATGGGAAGGGGGGCGCCGGAGAGGTGGAGCTATAAGGACGCAGTGCTAGGAGACCAGCCCAGGGAAGATAACAATGCAATAAAAATATAAACAGCTTTGGCTCTCTGCCCAGACCAGAAAAGCCCCAGTGGATACCCCACAGCCCTGGCTCCCCAACAGCAGAGACAACACAGCCTACTACGTGGGGATAAATCTACAGGTCAACTTGTAGTGGGAGTAAATAGTGAACTCAGGCCCAGGGAGCACCAACCCCACTGGGCCAAACTAATGCCCCCCAATTCCAAGACACCCCCAAAGAGCCAGAAAGCCTTAAAAAACACAGCCATTCAAAGGTAGTTGTTTGTTTTTTAAACTTCTAAGGAAAGCAGCAAACACACACTTGGACCATTAACAAAGTATTAACACACCAATACAAACAGAAAATCCATCAGTGGTTTGAGATTTAAAAAACAAAAGCCTAGGTCCTGCACAGCTCCCCAATCCTAAAATATTAATATTAGATAGACAAACTGCCCTTTGAACGGGCTCTGTTCCCTTTCCCCTAACCCTCCTAGGTGGGTGGCAGGGATAGACCCCATTCCACCCACACTTGGTCACCCCCATCATCCGAAAAGAATGGACTCTACTGAGAAGACTGGAGTGGGTGGAAAGAGCGCATAGACCAACTCTTCACACAAGCCGGGGGAGCTCCAGCCCAGTTCCTCAAAACTTACCTACCTTCCCTGCCCTTACAACACCAAAAAGTTAAAAGAACATGGACATTCAAATTCTTCTTCTTCTTCTTCTTCTTCTTCTTCTTCTTCTTCTTCCTCCTCCTCCTCCTCCTTCTTCTTCTTCCTCTTCTTGGTCTTCCCTTTCTTTTTCTCTCTTTTAACACTTCTCTGCGGGCCAGCTAACAGGCACCTGGTTCATTAACAAAATATTAGCATGACAAAACAAGTAGAAACTGCAGCAGGTTTTAGATGCACAGGCAGGGAGATTAGGCTTGAGACAGAGACTGGAAGTTTACTGGCCCAGAGGCCACTCCTGGTACACATACCTAACTGTCCACATACCTAGCTATCCAGCTCCTGGCCAATACCCCAAGCCTCTCACATAAACCGCCTGCTCTCTGAGTAGGTCATTCTTTTATCTGCCCTCCTGGGCCACCTAGGTAGATAGTAGGTATACACCCCATTCCCACAAACCCACTTGGTCACCCTCACCATCTGAAAAAAGCAAACCCCATTCTCTCTCACCTGATTCACCAGAGGTCTAGTCTCTCAAGATAATTAGCTTAAATCACAAGCATACAGAACTCGCAGTCATAGCAAAAACTAAAATCATTCCCCTGTCCTTAATCTCAACCCTACTCTGACACCGTACAAGATCACAAAATAGTAAAGCATCATACCACCAGACACTGTGCCCAACAGCATAAAGACTTCTGCTCCACACAGTCCTGATTCCCCCCACACCCCCAAGGGCAAGGGGTGGGACCCAGCTGCTCTTTTTGCTGTTATAGTGGTTGCTCTCAGCTCTATCACTCCTATACCCTCCCCCGCTTAAAAAAATTGTGCACTATTCTTATAATTCATCTTCATTCAGGACCTGCCCACTTATGGGTATATATAGGTGTGAGGTTGAAACGCAGGCCCAGAATGAAGACAGAGCTCAGCGGAGAAAGAAAAGTAAAGAAAGGCTTTAGGAAGGCTAGGGAGAAACCCCAGGCAAATTTCATGACCCAACGAGTTAGGTCAGGGAAATTGCAGCTTGTCGGTGAGGCGGTGGGAGATATAAAGGGCTCAAGCTAAGGAGGTATACGATGACAGAAGGAAGGGAGATTTTGTTGTTGCTTGTAGCTGCAGGGCCTTGAGTCAGGCTGTGATCCCTGGGAAGTGTCTTTGTTGTTTGCGAATCTGCTCTCTGGAGTGCTGGGACAGGGACTGTACAAACCGCCTGGGAAGATAAGCTGCTTCCTGGGGTGCTGGGGAAGGGGCTACACAAACCCAGCCTGGAGAGATAAGCTCCTTGGAATGTTGGGGCAAAAGTTGCATACTTCAATAGGTCATTCATCCTCCTGAGAGGCTGGGGATGGGGGCTTTGAAGTTTCATCTTCCTGAGGAACCAGAGAGGAGGTGAGGGCTGCTCAGTCTGGACCGGCCCAAGCAATAGGGACAGGTGAAATACCTGCATATATTACCTTTTTACTTCCAACTTAATGTGTTTGTTTTCCAGACCCTAACCACACCATTTGCCCAGAAGTGAGCTCACACAACAGACACAAATATCTTGGGCAAAGTTTAGATTCCAAACAAACATTAACAGTTGTCCTGTGTCTTACTCTAGTTATTAGTTTTCCTATTATTATTCTTAAAGCTTTCAACTCTAGCCCTTTCTCTTAATTTTCCTTTCTTTAATCTAACTATCTAAAGTTTTATTTCATAGCACTATTAACCTATCTTAGTTTCATTTTTATTCACGTCAAACCTTTTCTTTCTTTCTCATTCTTACAAAACCAAAAGCTGAAACTAGTCTTACATTAAAAAATCTTTTTTGAAAAAGACCTGAAATGTTAGTTGCTACTCCAATTCAGCAACTTGCAACTTCAACATTTATTTCATTCAAAGGAACAATGTGGATTATGCAAAAATAAAACTCTTCAACCCTCAAAAAAATGTTTTTGTTATGTAAAATATTAGTACCCATTCCTCCATCATTACAAATCAGGCATGTTGGGGAGGCCTAATCTCCCTGCCTTTAACATACCAAATAAAACACTCCCCCGCCTTTTTTTTTAAGCCCACTGTTCATTTCTCTCTTCCTCCACAGAAACTTCCTATCTCACTTTCTGATCGCTCCCCTAACACATAACCTAACACTCTTCCCCCAAACACTTAATGCACACTGTCCATCACTCTTCTACAGCATTACCTAACAGAGACAAATAACTAAATGCCAACCAGACCTAAATATAATGACTGAAATGGAACAGACTATGGATTTACCAGAGAAATAATTTAAAAGAACGGTGATTACACTCATGCAATGTTTGAAGGAAGAGTCTGAGAAAAAAAAAAGTGAAACAATAGAAAAACTAGTAGCCTTCACTACATGCTGTAGAAAAAAAACTACAAATAGAAACACAAAAATCAAGCACTACAATAGCAGAGTTAAGCAATACTGTAAAGGTAAGGTATGATGTTCTAAAAGAGCAGAGAAGCAAAATTCAAGAGATGGAAGCCCGTATTAGTGAGCTAGAAGACCGATCTACAGATCCCAACCTAAAAGAAGAAGAACAAAAAATGCAAAAGAGACCGAGAAAGGCTTGAGAAAAAGATGGGATACAATGAAGAGGATCAACCTGCATGTTATAGGGATTCCAAAAGAGGAAGAAGCAACAAAATCCACAGAGAATGTAGTCCAAGAGCTCCCACAAGAGAGCGTTCGTTCTTGGCACAGTGAACGCAGTAAGCTGAGACCAATTTAGAGCTATCAACACGCACAGGAAAAGGGAAGAGAAATCTAAAATCAATGTCCTAACACAACACATCCAAGAACTGGAACAAGGACAGCAAGACAAGCCCTCCAGTAAAAGAAGGAAAGAAATCATAAGGATCAAAACAGAAAAAAACAATATGGAAAGCTAAACCAAACCCCCCCAATGTAAAAAATCAACAAAACAAGAAGCTGGTTCTTTAAAAGATTAACAAAATAGACAGACCCCTGCGAAATTTAACAAAAGGAAAATGCTGCAAATACCCAGAATAAGAGGTGAAAACAGTGACATTACAACAGATCCAAATGAAAAAAAAAAAAATAGTAACACACCACTATGAAAAACTGTATTCAAACAAACTCCACAGTCTTGAAGAAATACAGATACCTCGAAACACATCGCCCACTCAAATTAGTGCAGAAAGATACTGAAAAACTCAACAGATCCTAACAAAAAAGATATAGGGCAGGCCATTAAGAAAATGTCAACCAAGAAAAGCCCGGTCCAATGGCTTCACAGGGGAATTCTACCAACTATTCAGAGGAGACACAAATACTACACAAACTTCCAGATCATAGAAAAGGACAACCCCCAAACTCATTCTATGAAGCCAGCATAACACTGATATTCAACTAGGCAAAGATCACACAAATATTGAAAATTACAGACCAATATCCCTGATGGACATAGATGCTAAAGTCGTCAACAAAATCTTGGTCAATAGAATACAACAGCATATCAGATAATAATAATATTTCATCAGGACCAAGTGGGATTCATTCCAGTGATGAAGGTGTGGTTCAATATTCGAAAAACAATCAATGTAACCCACCACATAACCAAGGCAGAACATAAAGACCCCATAATTATACCAATAGATGAAAAAAGGCATTTGACAATGTTCAACACCATTTCTACTCAAAGCACTCAAGAAAATAGGAACAAAAGGAAAATTCCTCAACATAATAAAAACCATATGCCAACATCATGATCAACAGGGGAACTTTCCCACTGAAAACAGGGACCAGGCAAGGATGTCCCCTATCACCACTCTTATTTAACATCATGCTGGACGTTTTAGCCAGAGCCATCAGACAACAAAAAGAAATCAAGGGAATAAAATAGACAAAGCAGCAGTGAGACTCCTGCTGTTTGCAGATGATATAATCCTCTATATAGAAAATCCCAACGCCTGCACAAAAAGCCTGCTGGAAACAATCAAGGAATTTGGCAAGGTAGCAAGATACAAAGTTAATAACCAGAAATCAATCAGATTCCTGTATGCCAACGAAGAGAGCAACTCAAAAAAGGCATTAAGAAATCAATACCAAGCAAAATATTGACAGTAACCACACAAAAGATGAAATGCTCAGGAATAAATTTAACTAAAGAAACAAATGAACTATACAGAGAAAACTACACAACAGTACTATAAGAAACAAACAAGGTCCTACATAAGTGGAAGAATACCCTATACTCATGGATAGGCAGACTTACCATTGTAAAGATGACAGTACCACCTAAAACAATCTACAGATGCAATGCAACCCCAAGTAAAATCCCAAACAAATCCTTTACAGAAATGGAAAGCCTAGTGACCACTTTCATATGGGCCGGCCAAAGACCCAGGGTAAGCAAAGGACTCCTGAAAAAGAAGAACCCAGCAGGAGGCCTAGCACTGTCTGACCTAAAACCTACTACAGAGCCACAGTGGTTGAAACAGCCTGGTCCTGGTACAAGAGACACATAGACCAATGGATCTGATCAGAAAACCCAGACATAAATGCACCAACTACAGCCATCTAATATTTGACAAAGGACCTGGAAAGATCCAATGGGAGAAAGACAGCCTCTTCAACAAATGGTGATGGGAAAAATGGATTTCCATATTTAGAAGAGTGAAATAAGACCCACACCTTTCCCCATGCACAAAAATAAGCTCAAGATGCTGTGGTAGATATATAATCATTTGTCAATTTGAGGATTAAGAGTGTAGGGGTGGAGTCTATCTTGCCAATCAGATCATAGCCAATGAGGCCTTTGTGTGGGCATGGCCTTCTCCTGAGAATTCTGGGAAATCTGGTACTTCCTCCTTGGAGGTGGGAGACTCTGCTCACACCCTGGGAGACAGAGCAGCTGACAAGACACATGGGCCCACCCTGATGCAGAGACCCCTGCCAGGGCCGAGATGTTTCCAATGACACTGGATCCAAAGACTTTCTACCCACTAGCCTGTGATCGTCTACATTTGACGTCATTGCATGTGTTTCGTGAGTCTGAAGAGGACTTTATAGATCGGTATCAGACATATGGCTAATATGGGACTTATGGACTTGATCTGGACTGGGCTGGGATGTTTTCTCAATGTTCAATGGCTCTTGTGTATAAATCTCTTTCTTATACACATATGTGTGTCCATGAATTTGTTTCTCTAGTCTACCCAGACTAACACAGATGGATTAAAGACCTAAATGTGAACCCAAACGCTCTCAGGATCATCAGTGACAAGGTAGAACAAACTTGAGGCCCCTATTGCAGGGCATACACATGAAGAATACCCCTAACACTTAGACTTGCACTAGACAGAGCAGAGCTTTTGTAGAATGCAATCTCCCTACTAGGTCAGCATCAAGTAACTTCTCTCTGAGTTCGTGCACCCAGTGGTGTGGCCTGGGAAGGTTCTCTCTGGTCACAGTGAATTTTTTCGTAAAAGCAGTTTCACTGGAACCTCGTTTTTTGTGATGGCTGATTTAAGAGAACAGCGTGAGGCTGTGAAATTTTGTTTCCTGCTAGGGAAAATGATGCAAAAACTGTTGTGATGTTGAATACAGCTTACAAGGACAGTGCAATGGAAAAAACTCAAGTGTATGAGTGATTTTCTCATTTCAAAAGAGGTGAGATATTGGTTGGTGACAAACCTCGTTCTGGATGTCTGTCAACCTCCTGAATGCACAGCAATGTCAACACATACAGCATTTAGAGCTCATTCCACCAGGTCAGACTGTTAATCAAGCTTTCTATTTAGAGGTTCTGAAAAGATAGCATAATGCTGTGCTACAAAAAAAAAGCCTGATTTAACAGCCTTGGTGGTATAGTGGATTATGAGTGGGAATGCCAACTGAAAAAATGCCCGATTTGTGGTACACGGGGGAACTCGTTTTGCCACCACAACAATGCACCACGCAGCCATCTGTGCACCAGTTTTTGGCGAAAACAGCATGGCTCTCTTGTCCCGCACCTTCCTCACTTGACCTTGCTCCATGTAACTTCTTTTTTTGATTCCGTAATTCAAGAGGGACATAAAAGGACAGAGATTTGACAACATAGAAGACGTGAAGACAAAAAACAAGGGAGGTGCTGTCAGCCATCCAAACATGAGTTCGAAAAATGTTTCCAAGAATAGAATCGCAGATTTTACAAATGTATTAAGTGTAATGGAGAGTACTTTGAAGGTGATAGGTTGCTTTGTAAAAACAAAACAAAAAAATACACAGCTTTGAAAAAAATTCTGTTTTTGGGGGGGTACCCCCTTGTCGACGACCAAGTATAATGGCGGAGGCACATGCCGCAGAAAATGATAGATGACTAGGACATGCTTAAATCACATCACTTATGCACATCAAAAGCCTTCCTCAGGAGAGTGAAACGAGAGCCTACAGATAGGGGGAAAAAACTTTACCAATGACCCATTGGACAAAGGGCTCATTACCGAAATATACAGAACTCCACAACAGCTCAATAAGAAAATAACAAGTGACCCAATGAAGAAATGCGAAAAAGACATGTACAGGCAGTTCACCAAAAAATGAAGTACAGATAGGTAACAAACACACGAAAAAATGCTCTCGACCACGAGCCATCAAGGAGATGCAAATTAAAACCACAATGAGATACCACTTTACACCAACATTGCTGGCCCAAATTAAAAGAAACAAAAACAGAAAACAACACATGCTGTTGAGGATGTGGACAGACTGGAACGTGGATACACTGTTGATAGACGTCTAAATGCGTACGGTCACCGTGGGAAAAGATAAGGCAATACTTAAAGCAGCTGGGAATTGAAATTCCGTATGATGCAGCAATACCACTATTAGGCATATACTGTAAAGAAGTAAGAGACACAACACGAGTGGAAGTGTGCTCTCCGTGTTCATAGCAGCACAGTTCACAATAGTGAGAGACTGGAAGCAGCCCAAATCCCAACAGGGGAAGAATGGATAAAAAACCTGTGAGACCTAAATACAATGCCTAAAAAACAGTGATGAAAGCCTGAAACACCATGTGCCATGGCAGGAACTGGAAACCATTGAAGGAAGTCAATCACAAAAGGACAAGTATTGCATAAGTCCACTACTATAAGAAGGACATTGGTGAGAAAGGCCAGAAATGGCATTGCCAAGCAATTTCACTTACTCTTCATATCTTCCTTTGTTTTCTCATTCCAGCAATGCACTCGCCCCTTCTTTGAATGGAGGGCCGTCCTCTGAGAATTTCATTCGTAAACCTTATCCAACCCACCCCACAATCCCGATATTATTACTTGAAACTCCTTTTTGTCCCGGGACTCAAAGATCAGGGAAAAGAACCCAGTCTGACTCCTTCAAGGATGCCAAGCTTACTGTTTGGCTGTGAACCGCCTTTCCTTGGGGAAGGGTTAGAGAGATGAAGACCCTGCGCGGAGAAGTGAGGCTAAGATGTTGCTTTTTTAACTGCCCCTCAATCCTTTTCTCCCTTTCCATTAGGCCCAGATAATCACTGAGGAACACTGACCTCTACTCATCGCCCTATTTCTACTAGGAGATCTCATGGTCTAACTACGGAGAATGTAAAACAGTGTTCCTTCCACGGATTCTTTTTTTCATGTCTTTGAATCACTGTCTAGGGTCCCCCACTATGGCTTGTCTCTCTCTGAGCAGCCACAGCCAGGACAGCCCTGTCTACAGCAGTAGCTGGGGCTCCTCTCCAGACAGCGCATGTCCCAAAGGCACAGCAGTTGGGATGCAACCTTACTGGTAAAATGGTGAATGACATCAGTGTTCATGTACAAAACATGAGTAGGTACAGAGGTGGCAGTTATATAATCTGTCAACTTGCGAAGGGATGGAGTCTAGCCTGTCAACCAGGTCAGTTTGATGACCTCCTTTGGAGGCACGAAGGAGATAAATAGCTCACTGGAGGCCAGATACACACTGCTACACATTCCTGTTGACAAGCCACGTGGAGCTACACTGATGGAGCCAGAGGAGCCACGTCCACAATTGCACTGAGATGTTCCCACTCCACTGGATCCATGAAACTTTCTACCCACTGGCCTGTGATCTCCCTGCATTCGGCATTATTGTATGTGTTGCGTGAGTCTGAAGAGGAATTTATAGACTGGTATTAGACATATGGGCTAATATGGGAATATGGAGTTGATCTAGACTAGGCTGGGATGTTTTCTTAATAAACAATTACTCTTTATAGAAAGCTCCTTCTTATACATGAGTTTATGAATTTGTCTC
Organism: Echinops telfairi; assembly: GCF_000313985.2. Classification (NCBI taxonomy): domain Eukaryota; kingdom Metazoa; phylum Chordata; class Mammalia; order Afrosoricida; family Tenrecidae; genus Echinops; species Echinops telfairi. The sequence goes on from NW_022103926.1 coordinate 7,835,422, forward strand.
TCTAGTCAACTCACACTAACACAACACACAGAACATGGAACCCCACTTGGCAAATCCAGTGGAAATTCCCCTTGGAGGAGTTGAAGGAGACTCTCTTTGTTTAACAAACCTGCAGACCATTCAATGAGTGTTCCCAACAGCACATGGATTTTGTCATTTTGCTTAATAGCATTTTTTTCTATGTAAGAGGTTGAATTTTGAAAGTAGGATGAATAAATGCTCAGAATGGCTTCACCCTTATCAGCCAGGCTTGGGCCAGAGAAAGCTGGGGACAGCAAGCAGGGATCTCTTTAGGGCGGCGGTGTGAACTTTAAACTGCATCAACGCAGACCAAATGGGAAGGATAGGGTGCATGGTAAATGAGGGACTGGGCGAGAATGTAATGCAGCCTCTATGCTCCTACACTAGAACCCTGCTACTCGACTGCCTCAGTACTCGACCTAATCAGATTTCAATGCGAAAAGTTGAGATAATTTTGCATTGGGGCTTGAACAAAACATTGGAATCTGACTCCATGCACATGATTTTTGTAAACAAAAGCAGCTCATGTTTCAGTCTCTCAGCGTTAGTTGGCATTGCTAATACGAGTTGTTTATAAATCTTTTGCGGCCGTGTTCCAAGCGTTTTGCTATAATTTTCTTGGTGTTTGTGGCTTTTTGTAGGGTTTTTAGATTAAAAACACATGGGTCCTAAGGATTAATGCGTTTTCAGTTATTTCTTATGGGAAAAATTGATTCGCAACTCAACTGCATCACATCTCAATGCTCCTTCTAGAATGGATTGGGGTCAAAGTCTGAGGTTCTACTGTAATTATGAGTCTGGAAAGCCGACTGGTGGGGTAAGACCCTCATGGTTATATGAGAAAATATTAAATGCACACTCTCATGATTGGACACAGTCCCTCCAATACCCTACCTCCTCCCAATAAAGGAGCTACCATAAAAGGTGAATTATTCCTGTGTATGGCTAGTCTCTGTGCCTAGAGGTTGTCTGTAGACAAAAGCAATCAGGTTCCACAGACAACCCAATGTAAAATGTAACCAACTGTTTTGACTCTCTTGCTGATACTGCTCAGAGTACTACCCGGGGGGAAGGGTCAGGGGCATTCCAGGTCAACAAGCACTGAAAACACATTCACTCTCTGTCCTGACATCGGATGAGGAGCCCCAGTGCCCCACGGTCTGTCAGTGTCTATTATTTCCCACAATCAAGTCTCTCCTGAGGACCTGTATCGGGGACACCCCCCTCCAATACCCAAAAAGAGGTTGAAGGTGTGCTGACAAGGATGGGAGGGATATGTTTGCACTGGAAAGATGGGAATGCGAGTGGGGAAACTGTGGTCAGAGAAGTAAGCTTGAGTCAGCAGGAATGGGGCAGGGGTCTGGCAGTGAAGGGAAAGATCCAGACGATGTACAGGCCTGGGCAGAAGGTCTTTTGAACAATGTGGGACAGTGCAGATGCAGTCAGTATGGGGCAAAATCTGATCTTTCCTTCTCCCGGAATAGGCACCCCCTGACCTTCCTGGTCTGCAGGTCACGAACATCAAATACATTTGAACCTCAGACTTCTCATATGTATCAATTTCTAGTATCCTTTGGATCGCAACAATTCATCTCAAACAATTTCGGATCAGGAACTGCCTCATGTGGGCCACATCTATTGGAAACTTACACATTTTCCTCAAAACAGGTGAAGTGAGTAAAAGCAAAAAAGCCCTTTGGAGCGCAAGTGAAGACCTGCAGCCAGCATGCCAGGAGCAAGGCACTCAGAGATGGGGCGCTGGGACTTCATGTGGGTCTGTCGCAGTGCAGGGATGCGATTCTGGGGGGTCCTTACAGAAACAGCACCAGTGTGGAACTAGTCTCGTTTTCAGGAGAAGCCAGGCCACCACTAAGCACAGTGGCTGTTGGGTGGCACTTTCCTGAGTCACGCAGAGCTAAGGAGGTTACCCTTCCAACACAGTAGGTAGGGCTGAGTGGTGGGACCAGGTAACAGTGCTTGAGAGCCAAGGCTACCCATACATTATTCATTCATTTTTTACAATAATAGGGGCAAGTAAGTCCAAGAACTTGACCATGGCCACACAGATAAAGAGGGAGCAGAAACTAGGCTACATAAGCTCTTCAACAAAAGAAAGGCAGAGCTCCCGGGAAAATGGACTACCAGTGAAGGAACAGAGGACAAAGATTCACATCTCACCCATCCTCTCCTGAGGCCTGTATCCACTCGGCTATCCAAAAACGACGATGATCTGAGAAACACCGAAGACCCGGGGACCCTTCCGTCCACACTCCAATGTAAGTCATCACATCTCTGCATTCGGGAAAAAGCCCAAGGTCTCTGTAGTGCTTCCAACTGCATCGCCCCAAACATGGGTCATTTCAAGACCAGGTCAGGTTTGAGTCTCACACTGGCACAACTGCAACCTTAAGTTTAAGATGGATAATTGCATGTGGGCGGCACAGAAAGACCTTTTTTAAAGTATTTTGAGTTTTCTATTACTACATTTAGGTGACCAGAGCCAGGGATTTAAAATATGTCAAGAGTCTAGGTGTGGTGCCCCTCCCAGATAGTCAATACATAGAACACTTTAGTGACAGAAACGGAAGGGTGTGGAAAACGGTAAGAGGGCCGTGAACCTCTTTAATGCAGCTGCTCAGAACTGTGATCTTCAGCTCTGGGAATGGTCAACTACTCTGTCTCTCTCTCTTACAGACCTCTGGTTACCTGCCCAGTGGATGCCAACTCATGCCGACCCTTCGTAGGGCACAATGACAGACCGGGGCCATCTTCATGATCGTTGGCATAATTGAGGCCTGCAGGACAACATTCTGTTAGGATCTCCAGGGGCTTCACTGGTTACTTTTCAGAAGATGATCACCAGGCCTTTCCTCCTAGTCTACTTGGAGCCTGGAAGTTTCCCTGAAACCAGTTCACCAGGGTGACTTTGAAACACCCTGGCACGGCTTCTCGCATCACGGCAACACGCCAGCCCCCAAATCATCACAAAGTGCCAACCAAGCCATTGTTCACAGAGACGGAAACAAAACGAGGGAATCCGTTACTGTTGTGCCCATTTTCATTCACAGCAGCCTGCCAGGACTGAGCAGAACTGCTCTGCAGGGTTCCGCAGGCCTTGATCTCTACGAAAGGCCACGGCTAGATCTTCCTACTGAGCAGACTTGTGGGTTCCCAGCACTCACTGCCAGTGCGTTACCGCTGTGCCACGGGCACCGTACGAGCATGTGGAAGAACCTACTAAAGGCAAACGGGAACATTTTGAAAACGGAGTAAATAAAGTGATTACCAAGGAAAGCTAGCCTTTACAATGGAATCCCAATGAATAGGTGCAGAATAAATGCTAGGAATGGGGAACTTGCCATTTTTTTGCACTTGGTTGAACAGTGACAAGTGTACTTCTGTTCCCACATCTGAAAATGGCTGAAAGGTGACGAGGCAACACATTTTCACTTATGTTAGTTGATGCGGTCAGTAAGCCTGAAGCAATATAGTTCTCTACAGGAGCTGGCTGTAAGACACAGTCATAGTTTTAAATAGCTGGCCAACAACATGCTCAAACCACATTAATAATCATTTCAGGTTTTTATCAATAGATGTACAGGAAGCAGACAAAAATGAGGTGCAAAACACAGGAACAGAGGTTTAAACATGTGAAAACAAAGTCCAACCCACCATCCAAATACAAATCCAGTGCATTTTACTGCCCACGAGTTAACACCAACGAAAACTTTGAACCCACACTCGCTCAGCAGGCTTCACAGCAGCCTTATTGGTGATACTCCAAGACTGCAGGAAGGGAGAAGATGTCACGGAAGAAGAAAAGAACCATCGAAGGGCCGTTCACAGGACTGGAGGCTGAAGGCTAATAAAACAGCTGCACAGTGACCGTGAGCTCTCACTCCTCCCAAAGGCACAAAGCAACCCCAATCACACCTCCCTTCTATTTTGTCTTTCTTACCGTTACTGAAAGGCTGTCACATCCCTTAAACTCGCATGTCCTGTCTCCACTGTGGATTCTTGAATGTCCAGTGAAGTCTGAGGACCAACCAAAGCCTTTGCCACAATCCTTACATTCATAAGGCCTCTCTCCCTTGTGAATTCTCTGATGTGGAATGAGGGCTGATTGATGAGCAAAGGCTTTGCCACAATCCTTACATTCATAAGGCCTCTCTCCCTTGTGAATTCTCCTATGTGGAATGAGGCTGTAGGAGCGAGTAAAGGCTTTCCCACACTCCTTACATTCAGAAAGCTCTCTGTACTGTGAATTTCCTATGTGCAGTGAGACCCAGAGGACAAAAGGTTTTCCTACATTCGTAAGGCCTCTCCACTGTGGTTTCTTCCTCTGCGTGCAAAAAGCTGTGGTGACTGAGGCTTTCCCACAATCCTTAGTCATAAGGTATCTCTCCCTGAGTTTAGTGAGTTGTTCCAAAGGCCCAGTAAGTGCTTACCCACATAGCGTACATTCATAAGGCCTCTCTCCACTGGGAGAAATCCTATGTGAACTGAGGAATAAGCACAGGTCTTTGCCACATTCCTTACATTCATCAGGCTTCTTTCCACAGTGAATTCTGATATGTTGAGTGAGGAATGAGGAGTAATTAAAATCTTTGCCACACTCCATACATTCATAAGATCTATTTAATGTGAGCTTTACATTTAATGCGCGTTGAGGTATGACTAGAGGCTTTGCAACATTACCCTTAAGGCTTCTATCCGCTGTGAACCCTTATATGTCTAATGAGGTGAGATGGCTGATTAAAGCCTTTGCCACACTCCTTACATTCATAAGGCCTCTCTCCACTGTGAATTCTCATATGTGGAATGAGGGCTGATTGATGTTTGAGAGCTTTGCCACATTCTTTACATTCATAAAGCCTCTCTCCCCTGTGAATTCTATGTGGAATGAGGGAGGATTGATGAGCAAAGGCTTTGCCACACTCCTTACATTCATAAGGCCTCTCTCCACTGTGTGTTCTACTATGTTTAATGAGGCTAGAGGAGCAGTTGAACGCTTTGCCACACACCTTACATTCATAAGGTTTCTCTCCAGTGTGAACCCTTACATGTATAAGGAGGTGGGAAGATAGAATAAAGGCTTTCCCACATACCTTACGTTCAAAAGGCTTCTCTCCACGGTGAATTATGTTGTGTTTTTTGAGGTAAGAGGACAAACTAAATGCTTTCCCACAGACCTTACATTCAAAAGGCTTCTCTCCACTGTGAACCCTTATATGTCTAAGGAGCATGTAGAAAAGAATAAATGTTTTCCCACACACCTTACATTCCTAAGGCCGCTCTCCACTGTGCGTTCTAACGTGTGCAGTTAGTTTTGAGGGGTAAGAAAAGGTTCTGCCACATTCCTTACACACATAAGGCCTGTCTCCACTGGGAGTTTTCCTACGATGAATGAGAGATGAGGAATAAGGCCTCTCTCCACTGTGAGTTCTAAGATGCACGGTGAGCTGTGAAGAATCACGAAAGGCTCTGCCACATTCCTCGCATCTGTGAAGGCTCTCTTTACCCTGCATTCTTTTATGTGCAGTGAGGTCTGAGGACTGACGAAATGATTTCCCACAGAGCTCACCTTCAAAAGGCCTGTCTCCACTGTGGGTTTTCATATGCCTAGCCAAGTGTGCCACAAGAGGAAAGACTTTGCCACATGCCTTACAATCAACAGGCCTCTGTTCACTGTGACGTCTTAAATGTACCAGGACCTCGGAGGATTTATCGACGGTGTTTCCAGTCCTTACATTCCTTCGATGTCTCACCAGGAAGAGTTCTCACGGGACCGCGGGAATAAGGAGGACGTCCTGATTGGTGTTACCGTCAGAGTGTAAACTCGTCTGACGCTGAAGAGATGGTGACGATTGGTCCATGGAGGATGTCCCACAATGAAGGGACACTGAAGGATATGGTTTATTAGAACTTCTTTTGAGTATGTGAAGATCTGGAATCCTGCTGAAGTTCTGTCCACACTGACTTTTCTTCTTAATTTCACAGACAGTCTGTTCAATATGTCTTCTGCTAAAAACAGTAGCAAGCAGTTAGATCCGTTGTGATTACAATTCGCTATGACCATCGCAATAGACATGTACTTTGAACTGCTCCAACTCTCCAAGATCACATCACGCACAGAGAAGCTCCTGTTCATTTCACTCTACTTCCGTCATGACGGGTTTCTAATTGTGCATAAATGAATTATGTTTTGAATATTCAATATCTAATTCACATTTATAAACATAGTTTGAAATTTCTTGGACACAGAATATTAGATCTGCTGTATAGATACACACCTTGTGTATATATATATTATACACATATACACACATACTCAACACATGGTCATCAAGCGCACGTCCACTCACAGTGATCGGTAGGACAGAGCACAACTGTCGCTGTGCATTTCCAAGACTGTAACTTTTATGGGCATAGAAAGCCTGTCTTTCTCCCAAAGGTTGGCTTTGGGTTTCGAAAGGCAGACCTTGTTGTTAGCAGCTGAACCAGGCACCGCCATGCCACCATGCCTCACTGTATTCATTAAACTGTAAAGGGGTGATGCTCACCAAAATCGGAATGGCTGGCGTGTGAGGATTAGCAAGCCCTCAGATGGCCATACTATGAGGAGTAAGTGCCACAGCTCTGAATGCAGTGTGCTAGAACAGAAAACTGTCTAAGGCACTCCAAGCATCTGAGAACATCTTCAGGACAATCCGAACCTCACTTCCTTCTTCCCCTCTGGGCCATAAACAAACTTGCTAAAATATTCATACTAATTTGTTTGCCTTAAGATAATGATTGACAGAACCTTTTGTGTGGGAACTTGTCGCTGGATGTACAGTGTGTGACAAGAACTGTATAAAAGCCTTCTTTGAATAAAGAACTGGGTCTTGGAGCATCAGCTCCATGTGCCCCTTGTGCTGAACTTTCTACTTTTTATTTGCGCCGTGCCCTTTTGTCCCATCGATTTGTGGGTTGGCTTTCACTCTGTGGCTTCAACACATTGAGTGGCACTGCCATGAGTCATAATATTCAACAGGACAGGGTTTCTGAGCCTGCACTATGATTGCTACTGTGCCTACCTGTATATGTACACACACACATGCTTATACACATAGACAAAGGGGGTTCCAAAAGCTCATGGGTCATATTATCTTTTCATTCCATTTCCCCACTACTTGAAGACCTACAGTGCAGAAATATTTTAATGAAATCAGTGTGCTTTCAGATTCCCTCTGCAGCGCTGCTATCTAGTGACTGATACTCACCTCCCAGGAGGGCTCTGCTGGTGGTCCTGATCTTCAGTGACATGAGAGCCACATATTTCTCCTACCACGGAGGACCACGTGCCACATTGCAGCAATTGTATGATTGTATTTTCGGCGGACAGCTGTTCTCCATCACCAAGGTTTGGTGAAACTGACCCAATGGTACAAGTGGCTGTTCGCAAAATAAAGCAAGAAGAAAAGGCATCACTCAAAGGGAACAAGGCGCTGTAAGTAAAAAACAAACACATTTTGCCATTTCATACGCTGGCAGTGATCCAAAAGAAATTGACTAGGAAAGACTCCCATGAAGATTTGAGATGGCTGACACATAAATAGGGGCTAAAAAGAAAGATATTGGGCACAATCCACATGGAATGCTAAGAGGGAATAAAAGGATGATCGTTCTCCAAGAACACAGGTGTGTTAGTGAAAGAGGGGCTTCAACAGTTTGTTCATTCAAAAACTGGAAATACAGTCTAAGATTTAATGTGTCAAAAATACAATGGGTAACAGCCACCTCTCCTGACCCACACACACACACACACAAATGCTCTTATGTTCAATCAGTAGAGAGGCTGGAACTCAGGACGGCAGCTAGGGAGATCACTAATGTATCAGGCAGGAAGTACTGCCCATTCAGAGGCCTTAAGAGGCAGTAGTCTGTTGAGGGAAAGACGAGAGAACGGCCCAACTGGGAATAACAAGGATGCACGAGGCGTTGGGGCGTTTTGGTCTCATGCCCCTCGGAAAAACGTAGATGTCATTTCCAAATGATCATTGTGAAAACTCCCTTATCTCTTCTTGCTACCACTTATCTGTCAGTCTGTGATGTGCACACTATATCACTGGTATTTCATATTCAGGCAGGGCCACACGAGTGAACAGGTTTCAGCCGAGCTTTCAGACTAAGAACAGACAAAGAAATCACATGCTCACTTAGAAGGAAGTAGGTGCTCACAATGCTAGGCGCAGCTGCAGAAGACTGCCAGAGGCTGAAGGCCTACTGCACCGGAGCAGACCACTGTGGGAGGCAGTGCCAGAGGTGGAGATGCTTTCTCAAAGTAGAGTCTGCCACGGTGCTGTGAATGGAGTGAAGGCTGGTGTTTTTCAGAATGGTCATTTGCTGAAGAGGCGCGACTCAATGCCAAGAAGAAACAGCTGCAAAACTCTGCTACTAATAAGTCAGAATGTGCTCAGTATGACACTAGGAAATTTGGGAGTTGTCAAAAATAAAGTAGAAGGCATAAAGATCAATAAATATAGGCATTACTGAGTGTAAATGTGCGGGCATTGGCCATTTTGAATCAGAAAAACAATATATACTATTGTGCTACTCTGGGTTGACTAGAGAAGCAAATTCATAGACACTCATATGTGTGTAAGAGAGCTTTATATAAAAGAGTAATTGTACATTGAGAAAACATCCCATCCCAGTCAGATCAAGTCCATAAGTCCAGTATTAGCCCACATGTCCCAATATTAGTCCATGAATTCTTCTACAGACTCACACAGCACACGCAATGATACCGAAAGCAGGAAGATCACAGGCCAGTGGGTGAAAAGTCTTGTGGAAGCATCTCAGCATGGCGTGGGTCTCCACATGGCTCCTCAGCTCCAGGGCTCCGGATCCATCAGTATAGCCCCACGGGGCTTGCCAACAGGAATGTCTCGCAGGGAGACAAAGCAGAGAGTGTGTGTGTCCCACCTCCAGGGAGGAAGACAGGAGTTTCCAGAAATGCACACAGAGTGTTCCTTAGAAGAAGGATGGCAAGCCTGTGACGATATCATCAGGGCAGTCCAGTTCCTGGAGAAGGGCATTGTGCTTGGTGAAGTGGAGAGACACTGAAGATGAGGAAGACCCTCAGGGAGCTGGATGGGCACAGTGGTTGCAACCATGGGCTCCAGCATGGGCACAATTCCGAGGATGGTGCAGGGCCCCTGGTTGGTACCTAACCGCCCCACCACCACCACCACCTTTTCCTGTGGTCATTGTGAAAACTTGCGCCTGTCACACAGTTGCAGATATATACTTTACTCTTAATTGAATGTCTGATATGGTTTGTAGGTGAGAAACCCCACTGTTTCCTTCTGTCTCTCCTTTCTGAAGAAAGTTAAAAGAGCTTCTCAAATCCACCTGGTCTTTGTCTCTGGACGGAAACCGGGACAGGAGATCCCGGACCTCCCTCATTTGCCAACACCCTTAGGATTGGTAAAAGCCAGAAAAGCGGGACCGGCCATCTGTGAAACACAGATGCCTCAAACGTTTCTCCACTCTTTGTTCAAAGCTCACCCCCTTCACACAAATGTCTGAAATCAAGGGATCTCTCTTTTTTTAAAATAATTAAATCATTTTATTGGGGGCTTGTACAACTCATCACAATCCACATACATCCATTATGTCAAGCGCTTTTGTACATCTGTTTCCCTCATCATTCTCAAAACATTTGTTTCCTTCATCATTCTCAAAACATTTGCTTTCTGCTAGAGCCCTTGGTATCAGCTCCTCATTTTCCCCCCTCCCTCCTTGCTCCCCCCTCCCCCACGAACCCTTGATAATTTATAAATTTTTATTATTTTGTCATAAAGGATCTCTTCTCCTAGAGCCTTTTCCGTCGCCTTGATTTTACCCGTGTTAAGGTAGGGTGGAGTCAAGCCTTTCAATTGGGTGGCAGATGGGTGACACCTCCTTGGGGCTGTGGCCTCTTTAATGAAAGACATGGGGTAGAGGCAATTTCACGTTTGTCCTCCGTCTTCCTGCTTGCTGGGACCGCTGTGTCTCCATCCACAGATGGCCCCATATGGTCCTGCCCACCCAGAGTTCGGCTGTCAACTGCCATGTTTCTACTGACTTTGCATCCATGAAACTGAACTCATGCAGCCTGTGATCTCCCCGTGGCTTGCCTCACCACTCGGCATCACCGGCCTGCAGCACGTGAGTAGCAGGAGGGCTCCCCCTAACATTGGACTCATAGGCTTGAAGATGGCTGGGCATATAGGCTTGAATTGGACTCCCCCTAACATTGGACTCATAGGCTTGAAGATGGCTGGGCATACAGGCTTGAATTGGACTCCCCCTCACATTGGACTCATAGACTTCATTGGGCAGGGCATGAAGTTCTTCTTGATAAAAGATGACTTCTTGATATAAAGCTCTTCATTATACACATGACTGTCAATGGTTTTGTTTCTCTAGACAACCCAGCCAAACGCAGGCCCCCAACACACTGGCGCAGGATGAGGTCTAACTGTGTAGCTAACACGCTGCTCATGAAGAAAAGTACGTCGTAAGGAAACACTGAAAGGACAACACCTCTTCCCTGACGCTGAGACAACACTTTGTTCCTCAAGGGCTGGAGTTTGGGCCGGGGTAAATTCACTGACAGCAAAACCATCATGTTAAACTTGTCATACACACTGAACACAAATGTCCTGTGTACACCAATGAAAGTCAAGGTTTATATTTATTACACTTAAGCTCAAAGCTCTTAGTCACAATTGAAATAAGTTAGTTTAATGCTAAGAGCTGTATATTCGGGGGGAAGCCATAAGAGCATATGGCTACATCTGTTTTATTTAACAAGGTATTCCCATTACTCAGACCACATACTGGAGTAATATCAATGGTAGGACTTACTGGATCACTATACATTTGAAAAGAGGACAGCATTCATACCTACTGAGGCCAGGTTTCTGAAAGTTTCCATCATCACGTGTCTGTAGAGTTTCCTCTGAGGACGATCCAGCAAGGCCCACTCTTCCGGGGAAAAGTCGACAACCACGTCTTCAACAGCCACGGCGTCCTGAAACAGCCCACACGCTAGTTCAACAAGGTACCGTGAACTCCAATAGGTGAAAGGCGGGGGAGGAGGACAGTCCTGGAAGCTGAGACGTCATGGACATCAGACACAGGGTTCTGTGTTCTGCTAAGGATGGCCATCAGGGGAGAGCTATTGGCCTCATTCCATCACTGTCTAGACTCACTTCCTCTCTCATTACACGTCATCCCACAGACTGGACATCTCTTCTGGCACAATGTGCTTCTGTCTCCACAGTTGATCTGTGACCAACTCAAACACACAGCCATCCAGTGGAGTCTTAGTCATACAGACCCTGTTGGACATGCTAGACCTGGCCTGTGGGTTTCTGGGACGGTAACACTTGATGAGAGTAGAGAGCCTCGTCTTTGTACTGTGGAACAGGTGCTGGTTTCTAACTACTGACCCGGGCGTTAGCAACCCAGTGCACAGCCCACTACACCACACAGACCCAGAGGGTCACGAGACGTTGGGAGTACCTTTAATGGCATCTAACAACTACAAAGGTATTCCTTAAATGATTCTAATTACGGAAGTCAAAGGGAAACATCGGTCCTCAAAACTGTGGGGGACACACAGGCCATTTGCACTGGATTTTACGCTGTAATCATTCTGTGTATCTGCCTCTGGCACCCTCAGTGTGGGCTAGCCTTTCATCCTGTGGCCTCAGTCGTCTGATTTGTGGAATGCAGTGAAAACAGTGAGTTGAAGGACGTGGTACAATGAACCCAGGAGCAGCAGAAAAGAGATTGTGCCCAGAGGAGAACACGCCAGACCACAGGGCAGCAGCGGGGAGTGTGCCTGTTAATGTTTTTAGGATACTCAACCCCCAGCTTGACCAAATAAATGTCGATAAGGATAAAAGGTGTCAGAAAAGAGATTTGAGATTTAATGAGAAACTATTACCCAAATACACTGAAGTCAATAAGTAAGAGCATGCTCCTAAGCAGCTGTCGTATCAATAGATCATTGTTTCCAATAGAGTCACAACAATTTTTGTTTTACTTCATAAGAGCCCATAAAGAATGTGTCTCTAAATGCATTTAGCCACAAATAACCAAGAAATTGTAAAAAATAAGCCCTGCACATATAACTCCCTGCCACCGCAGATAGTCCAACTCATAGCAAACCGGTCAGAGGACACTGCCCAACTGGATTCCCAGGACTGTCCATCTTTACAGAAGCAAGCAAAATCACCGTTCTCCTGCACATTTTTGGTGAGCCTGAATAGCCCACTTTGCAGGCAGCAGGCCAATGCTTAACCTAACGTGACACCAGGGCGCCTTTGTTCACATATACACATATACAACTGTATTCAAACAAATTTGATGTTTTGTGTCCCAGAGGAACTCCTAAAAGACCAACAGAAACAGATAAGCAGCCAGTGGTCGTTACATAATCTGGTGTCAATTTCAGAGGATCTCAAGTGAAAGTGTGTTAGTCCGGGTACTTTAGGGAAACAAATCCACACAAACTCATGTTTAAGAGAGAGTTTTATATAAAGGTTAAGTGCGCATCAAGAAAACATCCCAACCCAGTGCTGCCCAAGTCCACCATTAACCCATTAACCCATACGTCCAACACCAATCCACAAAGTCCTCCTCCATCTCACAAAACAGATGCAATGATGCCGACTGCAGGAGGAAAGCCGAGTCAGTGAATGTGTAAGCATCTCAGCACTGGCAGGGGTCTCCACACGGTTGCTCCAGCACCCAGGGCTGCATCAAGGTAGGTCCATGTGGCTTCTCCTCAGGGATGTCTTGCAGGAAGTGAGCCTTGGCAGCTGGAGCAGGGAACTGGCTAAGGCAACTGCACCCTGGTCCGACCATCACAAAGCAAGAGACCGGAGAACTAGAAAGGTGAGGCTCACCGAGCCATGTATCCCTCCGCCCTTCAATTAACCCATGTGTTTATAGGCTAGGTTGGCACAATAAACTACCTACCTCAGAGGGAGTGGAGTCTGGCCTGTCAATCAAGATTTAGCCAATGAGACCTCTTTGTGTGCATAGCCTTCCCGAGAATCCTGGGAGACGGGAGACACATCTCTCTCTCTGATCACTCCCTGGAAGCCACTCTACTGACAAGACACATGGAACTACGCTAATGCCCTTAGCTGGAGAAGCCACGTGGAGACCCCTGCCAGCGCTGAGATACTTACACTCCCACTGGATCCGAAGACTCTCTACCCACTGGCCTATGATCTTTCTGCATTAGTGTCATTGCATGTGTTTTGTTGAGTCTTAAGAGGACTTAATAGATCGGTATTGGACATCTGGGCTAATATTGGACTTAGGGACTTGATCTGGACTGGGCTGGGATGTTTTCTCCATATCCAACTGCTCTTGTTTATAAACCTCTTACTTATACACATGAGTCTCTGTGAATTTGTTTCTCTAGTCTACCCAGACTAACACACAGGCCCGGAAAGGCCCATGCAATTTCTGAGGGAAGTTGATTCACGGTACAGAAAGCAATGCAGGGCACTTACCCTCTAAGGTGTGGGTCCCTAAATGGTCTCCCTGAATAGTGTGAAAAATGGACTGCTCCACTACCAAAAAAAAAAAGTTGGAGGTTGAAGGCAAGGTACAAGTACTTGGAATCAAGATGTGTGACCAAAGTCTGACAAGTCAGCCACTGGAAACCCGTGGACTGGAGCTTTACTCTGACGCACTCCGCGTCACCACGTGGAATCAAGTGGAAGGGTTAGCGCTGACTATGCAGAAAGATCCAAACAGGCAAAACTAAACTGCATAGAGTTTGTGCATTAAGACTTGCCATACATTGACAAAGCGTTAAACATGAAAGACAGTTCCACAAAAGTAATTTACAAAGTCCTGGGAAAAGCCCCTCATTTCACAGACCTTGTCTGATTGTAGAGGGTTTATAGATCTGAACTTTGGAAACCTCATCCTGGAGTTCACGTTTCTAGTCACTAGAGGAGCCTTGTGGCTCCTGTGTCCAGCTGCCAACTGCAAAGTCAGTCGTTACCGCCCGTCCTGCAGGGTCGCTATGCTATTCGCTGGAATCACCTTGAAGGCATTGAGTTTGAAGTTGTTGAGAGCAAGCTTGGTCAAACCAAATAGTCGACAGCATGCGAGTGTGTACTTGTGAAAAAATGGGAAAACTACAAACAGAGATGGATGCTGGGCAGTGTGGAGGAGTTGCAGGGTTACATATGGGGCTGCTAACTGTAAGGTCAGCAGTTTAAGACCACCAGCCATTCTGGGAGACAACGATGAGGTTTTCTACTCCCATAAAAAGTTAGGATGAACATAATAAAAATGTATCATTTATCAAGGGGTAGGAATGGGGTGGGAGGGAAAAAAGAGGAGCTGATACCAAGGGCTCAAATAGAAAGTAAACGTTTAGAAAATAATGGCAACCTATGTACAAATATGCTTGACACAATTGATGCATGGATTGTTATAGGAGCTGTAAGAGCTCCCACAAAATTATCTTTTAGTGAAAGAATTAAAAATGAGTTGGTCTCAGAAAGCACAGGGGTAGTTCTACACTGACCTATAGGATTGCTATCAGTTGGAGTTGACTCAATGACAGTGAGTCCTTAAGTGCTTTTATGAAAGTTCAGGCAACATGTTCCTTAAATAATGTCAATTCTAAGCTCCTGTTTGTGTAAGAGAGGGGAAATAACAGGTTTATTTGAATTGCCACTCTGACATCCACTCAACTAAGCATTTTTCTGTATTTGAGAAAGTGCTGTGCCCTAAATTGAAAATGACTCTGTAGAAGCACCAGGGGCTCCAGAAATGTTCTGCGAACAGGAACGGTGAACCCAAGCAGTGCCGCGCAGCATCTCAGATGATGAGCCCAGCCAGCAGCAAAGAGCACTTTTGACAGATTCTCATTCCACACAGTGGAGAGTGGTTGGGATTAAGTACAGGGACTTAATCCCAGCTCCAGCAGATGGGTGGCTGAGTTAATACACTGGGAAAACAGCCCTCTCCCACAGTGGAAAGCCTCTAGGAAGTCGCATCCCTCTAAATTAGACAGATCTGGAAAGCCCACCTGGTGGAACTCCCCGTCCCAGGTGCCTCATTCATTGAAGAATCCATAGGACGGTGGTAGTTATATAATCTGTTGTCAGTTTGAGAGGATTAAGAGCAGAGGGGTGGATTTAGCCTGTCAATCAGGTCACAGCTTGACGACTTCATTTGGAAGAGCTAAGGAGATAAAGAGCTCGCTGGCAGCAGGTCGCAGGCTGACTCCCTGAGCGATATCCCTGTTGAGAAGACACACAGAGAGCGGCTGATGGAGTCAGAGCTCTGGACCTGAAGGAGCCACGTGGAGACCCCTGGCAGCACTGAGATGCTTATAATGACACTGGATCCATAAGACTTACAACACCACTGGATCCATAAGACTTTCGACCCACTGGCGTGTGATCTTCCTGCATTCGGCGTCATTGCATGTGCTCCATGAGTCTGAAGAAGAATTTAGATTGGTATCGGACCTATGGGCTAATATCAAACTTATACACTTGATCTGGACTGGGCTTGGCTGTTTTCTCAATATTCAATTGCTCTTGTATATAAAGCTCTTTCTTACACACGAGTGTTTGTGAATTTGTTTCTCTAGTCTACCCAGACTAACAACAAGGACCACGCCCAGACAGGACTCCATTAAGAGGCAGCACTTTCTGCTATTAACTCTATTTCATTTTCTAACACATTACACAGTGGAAAAAGATGGAACTGTTATTTTAGAACTGTTATAGAAAAGGATCCAGCGTCAGGCTGTGGGGAGAGGGAGGGAGAAACAAAGAAAGTATTTGCAGAAATGGAATAAGGGCGGCTCTGGAGAACCTTGGGTTCAGGTTCCGCAAAAAGTTTAAATCCCTATTTAGACTCTGGTCACACAGTTCTGTTATTGCACACAGAGAACCAAGACCCAGGATGGCGATGGTGACTCCTTATGATGGCAGCTCTAAGGGTGCCATAAAGAAGGTAACCCCCGGCACGTAAGGCTTGGAAAACCACCTCGGCCCACAGCAAAGGCCAAGAACCGGTCGAGCTGAGTCCCAGGATGCGTCTTTGTGCTCAGGTCCATGACTTCCTCCGCCACCTTTGAACTTTACTAAAGAACTCCAGGGCTAGCAGGAAACAGGCCCCCACTATTTGCAGCCAGCCTGCACCCTTGGTTACCAGACCTTCGTTTCTGTGGCACTTACCATCCAGCCTCCGGAATCTTGTTGAATGTGCTTCCGGGGCCCAAGAACCCACGTCACACAGAGGGTTGGGAGTGGAAGCAGAGCCACTAGGCAGTTTGGACACAGATGAATGCTGCCTGGTCCACAGTCAGTCAGAACGGGAAAACCCAGACTAGAGCTGCCAGGGGTGAGCAAGAAGGTCGTCTTTGGTCTATAGTTGCCTCGAACAGACCAGGTCTCCATTCATCACACCTGGGACCTGAAATGGAAGGGCACACATGTGAGGAAGGAGAAAGTGCCAGGATCTCAGCCTTTGACTCTTGCCCTGGTTGGAACTTCCTCCAAGGTTCAAGGTCATGTTCCATCCTGACAGTATGTGCACTTAAGGCTGATGCTGCTCGAGCATCCCAGAACACAGACTTGCATTGTTCATGTCCTTCCCAGGCCCCTTCCACTATCAACAAGGGCAAAGTCCATGGAGTGTCCACATCCAAGAACATGCGGAGCATCTAGGCCTGCCCAGTCTAGAAACGTGAACCTCCTGACGCAGAGAGAGCTCTGACATGAGAGGAATGGAGGAGGGGCAGCAGCAGAACCAGAAGCAGGAGCTGGAGCAGGACAGAGTGCTGGGCTCCCCGAGACACACAGACAGTAACACTGAGTCCATTGGGGGAGCGGGCTAGCATGTGGAGGGGTGCCTATAGGTCCTTAATTGCAGGAGCGGGGTTTACTGACCCACGTGAGCTGCTCGTGAATGCCTTGGCACTGAGGCTGAAAGCAGGGGGACACACGCTTTGTCCATTTATTAGCAGCTACCTTCCTCCATTACCCCACCACACACACACACACACACACACACACACACACACCACCAAAGATCTCTGAACCATGCACTGACGAAAGAGTTTTATCCAGAGCATTTCTCACCCACGTTACAACCTGATAACTTGATCCATAAACACCTTCATCATGAATACTGTCCTTGTGTGTGGCCACTGTAATGAACTCAACAGCTAAGAAGTAGAGAGTGTTTAGTGTGACAACACATGACATCGAATAGCTAGATGGACAGACACAGTGGCTGCAACAGTAGGCTAGAACATAACGGCATTTGAAAATCAGGCCGTCTTTCCTTCCGGTGTAGCCAGGGTAGCTATACGTTGGTGTAGATACAGTTGCTATGGGCTGGAACGGACATCATATGTAAGAGAGGCCAAGTATGACCCTTGAGTATATTCCATCTACATTGAGAGACCCTCTCAAGAGTAGCTTTGAAGCACTGACGAAGAACTGAAGTGTTGTGGGATGACATCACGAACATCCTACATCAAGAAAGGAAACTGTCATTCACAAGACAAAAAAGAAAAGGAGCACAGTGGGTGTCGGAAGAGCCATTACAACGGAATGTGCAAAAACCCGGAATAAGAAAACCCAGAGGGACTAGCACCCTCAGTAAATCTCCAGCTGGAAAAAAGGAAGAAAAAATTCAAGGCTCAAGTTAGAATCGTGACGAATTCTAGAAGCAAAATACTGGATGATTCATGAAACTTTGAAAGAGGGAAGAGAACAAGTCACTAAACCCCAAGACAGGGTCAGCATACAACAGATCAAGTTGTATTTCTGGGCTGAGGAAGTGCATCTCATCTAAAAATGTGGCGGTGGCTCCTCAGGGGCACAGTGAAGTGCTTGATGGCCAAGCCCAAAGGAGGCCAGTTTACATCCACCTCAAGGGTCTCTGAAAAGGCACCACCTGTAAGTCCCTAAGGAACAGTTCTCCTCTGCACCATTAGGGGTCACCATGAGTCAGAGTGGATTAACGACAAAGAGTTCTGGCCTTTGTCCTGACTCCTGGAGGGTCACCTGTACAACCTAGTAAGGAGTACTGCCTTTGGGACTGAGACTGGGCTTCCTTGGCCTACACCTGACAGTTCATTCTACACTTTACACACCACTAGAGCCACTCAGGCCAGAAAGACACACCACATAATCAGAGATTTGGAGCTTGAGTTTCTAGAGCAGGAAAATATAAAGAGAGTCCTGAGCACTGGCCACAGGAGGAACCACACAGGCACGCAGAGAGGGGCAGGCTGTGAAACCATGGAATTCGGTGGGGGGTTCTGCGGTTATGATGATCCACTTAAACACGTGACAGCAGAAATGAAGACATGACAGTTTAGAGAGCACACGGTCAAGGGCTACACACCACAGCTCTCAGGAGTGCAAAGATGGGGAGACTCAGAGAGAACAGATCTGGGCAGGAGTTTAATAGGAACTTAGGGTGGAGTATATTTTCTGCCATGTTCTTACAGAATTTAGAAACAAACACTGCCATGGAGTGGACACCAACTCATAGCAATCCTATAGGAAAAGGTAAAACTGCCCCCGTGAGTTTCCGAGACTGTATCTCTTTAGGGAACAGAAAGCTCAGACTTTCTCAATAAAAGCCCCTGGTGGTTTGGAACTGCTGACCCTGGGGTCAGAACCACAACATGTGCACACTGCATCACCAGGGCTCCTTTGTCTGTCATGTGCTTAGGAACTAACAATTTCTAAAAAGTGGCAGGAACAGGGAAGACTTGGGACCATGAACTTGCCAGAAAGGACAAACCATTCTAAAAATAAGTGGAGGGATGCATTGTGGGTGGGGACAGGAAGAACTGGTGAGAGGAGATACTCTGGCCCCTGATCTCAGATCTGGCACCCCATACCCGCAGGCGTTAAACAAGTGGCTGCTACAAGACAGGTGAGCAGTTGTGTCCCGAGACGTGGCAATCTGTTCACACTGTAGGATAGCCTACAGTCCCTAAGGAGGAGTCTGAGCTCACACGGCAGCACTAACAGAATCCACTGGAGTGCAACTGAGAACAAAGCAGTGATTAAATGAGTCTTTTATCAGAGACACTTGGATGCACCATTTGGACAGTCAAGTATGACCATGTCGTGAGACACAGAGAACATGTCACTCCATTTTAAATAAGACGATATTTTACCAGGCCAAACAATTCTATTCCTGGGTATTGCTTCGAGTCGAAAGAGTTGTGACACACAAAAATCGGGGCTTTTAGTAGACCACAGCTCTTACACAGTGAAATCAAACAAAGGTGAACAAGAACCACAGTCACGAAATGAAATCAATCCATCAAAAGGCAAAAGCGGGCGAGAGACTTAGAATCTGGTTCCAGGGAAAGTTTCCTACATCCACTGTGATGACTGATAAATGACCAATTTAAACTCTGTGTCACCGTGAAGAATGAAATGCCTGAAAACAACAACAAAAAACACATGTGCTCGCCATGAGGACGTGTGTCATTAAATTGTATTAATGCACACAATCAAAACTCAGACCCCCGTCGATTTGAACACACAGCGACCGTATAGAACAGAGTGGATGGATTTTCACGAGTGTGAATTTTACCTGTGAAGGCTCCTCTTTCTCAGATAAATACACAAAAGGAGCTGAAGGGCAATAAAAGAACTGCTGGATTCCGTAAGTGAGAGGACTAACAAGGAGAAGTTTAGAGTGGACATTAAATCTGAGCCTGCCGTGTTGTAATAGCGAAGTGGGATGGTGGGGAGCAGGTGCACAATGTGACAGGAAACTCAATCCGTATTAAAGTCATTCTCTGGAGTGAGGTTTAGTCGAGAGACGTCTCCAAGTGGGCTCTGCACATCCTGGGGGTACGGTCCAGGATCAGCGGCGACTGGGAGCCGAATCTCGGGAGCTGTATGAGGGCTTCAATTCAGAGCATCCCGGTTTCCCAGGGCCATGGACGGCACATATGACTTGGAATCAACTGATGGAAGTGAGTGAGTTTATACAGAGCTGTGACAGCCTTCGTCCACTTGTGGGGTCCCACATACAGGCAGCCTTCTTGAACTCTGATCATGAACCAAGGATGCAGACCGCCTTGGCGGACGGCAGAGGGCCCGGGAAGGGCATTGGCCCGGCGCCCGTCCAGCCCCCGACCCTGTTCGGTTCCTGGGATGGCTTGCCCCGCGTCGGAAGCACAAGGGCCGGAACCCACCCGCGCTCGGCCTTTCCTGGGTGAGAGGGAGGGTCCCTGGGCAGGAAAACGGGGCTAGGGCGTCCCTAGGCCCGAAGCAGAGGCCGGCGTGGACCTAACCGGAAAGCTCGCGGGGGGCAAGACGACGCGCAGCGGGGCGGGGACCCCGGAACCCGCTGGGCTCCGGACCTGCAGTGGACATCACGGGCCCCATCGAACTAGAGGCAGAAGGACTCACCTACCCCCCGGGGACCCACGCTCGCAGTCGTCTCTGCCCAGAAGCGGGTCGAGCAGGAAATGGCATCATCCAAGTGGGATGGAGGGGCGGGGCCTATAGGTAATTGGCAGGTCTGGGAGTGAGGGGCCCGGGGGCGGGTCCAGGAGGGAGAGGCTATGGGGGCGTGGCCAGGAGAGGGCGGAGTCGGGATGCGCAGAGCAGATGGCAGTCTGGAGAGGAACAGACCGGATCTCCCTGGGCCCCTTACAGAGGCAACTTGAGTGTACCTTGCTGGGTGCCCGTGTAAGTCGTCAGGGTTCTCAGTGGAAGATGAAGGAGAGGACTCTTCGGGATCTTCATTTGCTAATGATAAGCACAGCTGCAACGATCGGCTGATGATCAGAACATGGAATGAGCAAAGGATGAATCTAGGAAAATTGAAACGGGTCACAAATGAAATGGAACCCATAAATGTCGACATCCTGGCCATCAGTGAGCTGACACGGACTGGTATTGGTCTTTTTGATTCAGAAGATCCCATGACTGACTATGCTGGGAAAACACACCGAGAGGAACACCAGGGAATCCATTGTCCAAAAGGACATTGCAACATCCATCTTGACGTTCAGGGCTGCCTGAGATAGGATTCTGTCTATCTGCCTTCGAGGAAATTCCATCAGTACAACCATTATTGAAATGTACCAGCACCAACCACAAAAGCTAATGATGCACAATGTAAGATTTCTTCCAAGGACATCAGCCTGAAATTCATCAAGCATGTGATCAAGATGCATTGATAATTATTGACCATTGGAATACCAGAGTTGGAAACCAAGAGGAAGAAAGAGTATTTGGGAAATATGGACTTGGTGATAGAAACCGAGCTGGAGATTGCACGACAGAATCTTTCAACAACAATGACTGATTCAGAACAAATACATTTTTTCAACAAAACAAAAACGTGATTATACAGACTTCACCCGATGGAATGCACAGAAATCAAATTGACAACATCTGTGGAAATATAGGACTGGGCAGCTAGACATCAACAGATACAACCAGGTGAGGGACTGTCAAACTGACCATCAATTGCCCATATGTAAGTTTGGAAAAAAGCTGACCTCAATTAAACCAAGTCAGTGAGACCCAAGATGCAAACTCATTTATCCCACCTGAATTTCAAGAACATCTCAAACATTTGATGCATTGAACACCAATGGCAGAAGACCCAATGAGCTGTAGGAGGGACATTAAACCCACCATTCATGGGGGAAAGACGTGAAAATCATTAAAAAGAAAGAAAAGATCGTAGGCAAGTGGAGACCAAAAGCAACTGTCTTGCACACCCCTGGCATTTCCAGTCTGGGTTTTTACCTTTCTGACTGACTGTGGACCATGTAACATTCATCTGTGTCCAAACTGCCTAGTCGTCCTGCTTCCACTCCCAGCCCTTTTTCTGAAGTAGATTCTTGGACTCCTAGAGCACATTCGACAAGATTCCAGGAGCTGGGATGGTGAGTACTACAGGGGGTCTGAGAACCAAGGGTAGAGGCTGGTTGGACATAGTGCGGGGCTGTTTACTGCTAGCCCTGAGGTTCCTCAGTAAGTTTAAAGGGTGGCAGAGCAAGCCAAGTGTCTGAGCCCTAAGAGCCATCCTGGGTCCCAGCTCTCCAGTTTTGGGGCTTTTCCCATGGACATAAGTGGTTTTCCACTTAACTTCTTTATGTGACTATTCTGTGCCCCTAAGTGTTGGCATCATAAGGAGTCAACACCCCCATCCTGGGCCTTGGTTCTCTGAGCATAAGGACAGAACTGTACGACCAGAGTCCAGACAGGGAGTTGCAGTTTTTGAGGAAGCTGAGCCCAAGGATCTCCAGAGTCATCCTTGTCCCATTTCTGCAAATAAATTCCTTGGTTCCCCTACCCTGACCCAGTAGCCTTTTAGAACACACTTCTAAAACAACAGTTGTACCTCTCCGACTGTGTGCTGTGGTAGAAAATGGAAGAGTTAGTAGCAGAAGGTGCCGACTCTTCGTAGGGTGGGAAGCAGTGTGGGTATAACTCAAAACAGGGTTGGGTTCGGAGGGTGTGATATTTGGAGAGCTGCTGTCTGCACCGTGAGGGCCATGATTTTTAATAAAAATCATCCACCATCACCCCCTGACATAAAGACCTGGCGGGGAAGTGAGAACCAGGAAGACCATATATGCGGACAAATTCTGTCCCAGGCTCCTATTTAAAAAGCCTGGAAGGCCAGGACTCTGGTGGAGCGAGGCCTTCACCCTTGTGAGTTGGAGAGGAATCTCAGTCACATTCTCCTAAGTAAAAATAACTCCCCACAACGTCCCTCCATAGTAATGCCAATTTTGAGGTGCTTGCAAGGACATGGTTGCTACGATACACGCTTAAAGGTTATCTACTGTAGTATTAAATTAAAATACGTGGGGGAGTGGATGAGGGCCAGCCCCCACCCCCTGCTACTACTCACGAGTTCAGTAAGCACAATTGTATGGTTGAGATATATAAGTATTATATTAAAGTCATCGAGAGCATGAGAGATATTACAATAATGCAGTCAGACACATTACATGGTAGCATTGCTCACCTCAGCCCAGCTTGGTGGACCACGTGGAGAGAGGGGGAAGGGAAGGAGGGCAAGGGAACAAGGGAGAGAGGACTGGAGGGCGAAGAGAGGGGAGTGAGCAGAAAGGAGGGATTCTCTCTCGCTGACCCACGCCTATATCCCTTTGGGGGTGTGCACGCCCACCAATTACAGGTAAAGACATACGTCACAGGAAGGGGTTACACTATAGGTTACACAGTAATGAGGGGTGGTCTAGGGGGTGGTCTCTGGGTCTCCATAGGATCATTATCAGTAGGGTGCAAACTCCTCCTACAGGAGCCTGTCCATTGTCCCCAGAGGCAGGGAGCAGGCCCACCCCTGTGGTGGGATGAGACAGCAGTCTGGCAGCAATAGCAAGGATCTGACCTCCCCCCACAATCTACCATCAAGAGCAATCAGACCTTATTGTCTGTACCACCCTAACAGGACCCACTCCATTCTGATAAGGATCATAGATTGCTTCCCGAGAAAAGCTCAGGGACACTTAGGTCAAGCCAGCCAAGGTTAAGCCACCATCTTAGAGCCCACCTATCTTATTTCACATGTACCTTCCTGTCACATGTATGCCTCTAATACAACCCCTCCCTGTTACACATGTGTATGACATGGTTTGCATGCCTGAGATGATCTAAACGTGTGAGAGAATACATTCTTCTTTCTCTGGCTCCAGTATTCATGGAAAAGGTGATCTGCTGCATACCTTGCCTCATGGTTCTTTAATTTACCCTTCAATTACACAACTACCCCCCTAGGACCCATTCGGTGGTGGAGGCTGGTCTCCCACAGAATCTAGTCCAAGCTCTTCCTCTCACCCTGCGGGCTGACTCCCAATGACCCACTTCCTGCAAACCCATACGTGCTCATTGCTCACTTCTTAAGTGTGGACTACATGGAATGACTGCCTTCTGAAGAGCATTGTTGTTGTTGTTGGGTAGCGTTCAGTTGTTTCCAACCCACAATGTCTTTATGCAAAACAGAAGAGAACTCAGCCTGCTCCAGGCTCTCATCAGAAACCTGGTTGACTTTTTGCTAGTTCCCTGTTACTGTACTATTGCAATTGCTTTTGTTATCCTCAACAAAATTTTGTTTTTATCTGATATTAATAATATTGTTTGCCATTGGACTTCAGACTGAAGCCCCCTAGTGTGAGAAGCAGATGACTACCAGTCCACGGGCACAAAGCTGGCAGACATAGCACTTGGGTTCGAAGCTCTTGCCTTGAGGGTGACCAAAGAATGGTAGCCTGGAATTACCATATAGTTGATCTTTTAATACTCTCCTCGCTTCATTACGATGTTTTAATTTGGTAGGCATGGCTCTGGTGCTGTGAATAAATATCTGCTCTTTCAAAACCCCCGTTGTTTGTGTAAATACTGTCAGTCCATTAAGAGTTTAATCTGCACAGGTCAACAATTCATGAATTGCAGTTCATAGCTGGCCTATACTTGCATAATTTCCTTTTCTCAATAGTGTTTTAAATTCTATACCATAGGGTAAACGACTGGCACTATCAATGCATGGTGGTTACACGTTGGGCTACTAACTGCAAGGTCAGCGGTTCCAAACCACCAGCCAGCTCCTCAGGGGAAGGACAAGGTTTTCTAGTCCTGTGAAGATTTGCAGACTCGGAGATGCACAGGACCAGGTCTATCCTGTCCTGTTGGGTCGTTACAAGCCAGTATTGACCGTGTGGCAGTGGAAGTGATGTCCAAGGGGAATGCTTGATAATGTGCTCTAACATGGAATGACAATGATGTCTTTAAGGTGAAACAGAGACATAGATGTCATAAATATGTGACTATTTGGGGCTTGCACTTAATTTTAGCCCCAGTGGAAGAACAATTAGTTCTTATGACCTGGCTCTGCTTGATGCGCAAACTCATGTCGAGATCACTGAAGAGACGAGTGCTATAGCAAAGTGTGGCTAAGAAACTAGGTGGTGTCCAGATATCAGAGAGAATGGCGTCTAGGGTCTTAAAGGCTTGTTTTCAAACAAGCAGCCATCTACCTGAGGCATCAACTACGTTAGTCCACATGGAAGAAGCATACCAACCTGTATGATCCAAGGATTGTAAATAATGTAATATGAATATAAAGGAGGGAATGACATCAGAGCTTAAACTATGAACCCCTGCTTCACAGAAGGGTGTGGGTGACAGTGGGAGCCCAACATCTGCTGGGACCGGATATGGATCTAGCCTCAGGTGAATCCCCTCCAATCCTAGTCCAGGGATGTGAAGAGCGCTTTAATAAGACAAAGGGCACTGAAAAGTTGATTTCGGCACAGGTAGTTGGATTAATATGTCATATCTTATCATTTGATATCCCTTTTGACACATTTTAAAGCTGTTTCAGGTTGTGGGTTTTTTTAAAGTGAAGGGGAAAATGCATGTCCATTAAGCCCCTGGCTAATCCCTTCTGACCATGGACCAGGGATGTGAATAGCCTAGCTAACATGCAGAATGTATTGGAAAATGGATTGTTGCAGATGCGGTTAGGTTAAAATTTAGCACCCTATCATTTGATATCCCTTATGATCCATTTACATTTGTTCTAATTTTCAATATTTTCTGCCTTCTTTTTAATTGAGGTTTTTATTTGTTTTACTGGTTACTCTTGTTAGTCAGTTCGTTTCTAAAATATTTTTCTGTATATGAAATCCAGGATCGGCAAGTCTCTGGAATGGTTCCTTGGGGGTGTGGCAGGGGAGATGGGGAAGCTAATAACAATGATTTCAAGAATGAAGAAAATCTTCTAAAACTCTTGTGGCGATGACTGTACAACTCTTCTTGATGTGGTTGAACTAGTGAATTGTATGATATGTGAATTATAGGTGAAGAAAACTGTTGAAAAGAGGGGGGAAAAAGAAGACATGGCATCGGGTATCAAAGACAGGCTTAGTAACCACCTGTGATGTGCAGATGACACACCCTTACTCCCACGGCAGGCATCCCTCCTGGGAGCATGGCCTTCACTGTCTAGGTTGACACACATGAGTCACACAAGCCCAACAACTGGGCTTCACAGGACACAACACGTGGCCTCCTTCCCAGAGTGGCGCCCCCCCAGATGCTAGAATGTGAAATTCCTTTGAGCTTGTTCTAAGGATTCCAACCATCACTTCCACTAAAAAGTCATGGGATGAAATTGATTCTAATCCTGGATAGAGTGACCAAGGCCCCAGGTGGTGCCCAAGGGTGCACTTGGGACCAGGCCCCCAGCAGATGAAAGTTCCCTCCATTTCTGCCCTCAGCCTGCCCAGAGACCCAAGAGGCTGGGCACCAGCTTTTTGCTGTGTGTGAGCCCAGTGTTGCAGACTAGCATGTGGGTCTCAGAGCCATGGCTTCTTCAGAGCTTCTCCGCTTCACTGAGACCCTAAGTCAGAGTGCATTAGCAATCCAGGCTAGGCTAGGTCTCTGGGGTTTATGAAGCCCTGGCAATTTGGGCCCTCTCTCTTGGCACTGACCCAGAGTCCCTTTGGCCCTATGTAGCTTCCTTCCCCCATATATTCCTTACTTTCCTGTCTCAGTGCTACTAAATTCAAAAGCCTCACTTGATGACTGGCCAGGAGGAACAAAAATGCCATCTGTTCATTCAGGGATGGTTTCAAATGTTCAGAAACATAGCAAGGATTGTAGAAAACCGTCTAATCCTCTTAACCATTGTCCCTGATTGCTAACATTTGACGACATGGGTTTCTGTATCTGCCAGGATATCTTTTTTTTTTCTTCAGAATATCTTAGTCTTGTCTACGTTGTGTCCATGTGTAGACCAACAATCTATAAGGAAAAGGGGGTGGGCTGCCCTGGGGTCCAGCAGACGCACGGTGCCACACGCGTGGCCGAGTACAGCTGTGTTCCATGTGGCTCACGTGGTCTTAGCAACTGCTTTTGGAAAGATCACAGGCCTTTCTTCCTTCCTTCCTTTCTTTTTTTGTCTTTTAATTTTCAAAATTCCACCTCTCAATGTTGACATACTTGTAGGTTCATTTTTGGCTGTTAGAATTGTACTGAATGATCCCGTGCATAATGTATCTAGTTTCTTCCAATGACAACACCTTGTAAGTTACGGTAGAATACAAAAACCAGAATGTTGACATTGATACAAATAGAGAACATTTCCATCATCATAAGGATTCCTCATATTTCCCTTCCTAGCTACATCCATTCTCATCTATCCCAGCCCTTTTTCGTTTTTGTTTGTTTGTTTTTAATATCATTTTATCAGCACTTCATCCACGTATCATACAATTCTATTGTTCAATCACATGAAGAAGAGCTGTACAATTGTTACCGCAAATCAGTTTTAAAACACTTTCTTAATTCCTTCACTCATTAATGTAATGTTTATTTTATTGTGGCAAAAATAGACATTTAAAAAATGTATTTATTGGTACCAAATCTCATTTTAAATAAGCACATTTAAATAAATTTATTTTATTTTAATAAAATCTAAATAAATTTATTTTAAAACATTCTCCATTCCAATGATTTCTACACCTATAATTGGAAAAACGTTCTCTCAGGCACAACTTTTTCGTTTCATTTTTCTTCAGTTAAAGAAATTGGATCCTAGAAGCTGCAGCTGTCTAAGCAGCAGCAAACGTGTGCATTCGTCTGTTGTTGTTTTTGTTTATATATGTTTAAGTCATCACACTGCTGACACAGCTCATTTGCATGATACCCTGCACCATACATACTAATTGTAGTCAAGTGACACACACCTCACCCCCACCCTAGGAAAACAACAACAGCAGCAAAATACCTGCTCTGGAAGATACTTTTCACAGAAACCTAACCAAGCTTCGTTAAGTGGACCATGACAAGATTATCAATGATGTGAAATAACATCTGAACGTTTGGCCATCAAGGCAAGGAAACGGTTTGTCTGTTTAAAAATTTGTTTTATTAAATAATCATTTTATTAGGGGCTCATACAACTCATCATAATCCGTACATACGTCATTTGTGTCCAGCACATTAGTACATATGTTGACTTCATCATTCTCACAACACCCACTTTCCACCCGAGCCCCTGGTGTCAGCTCATTTTTCCCCCTCCCTCCCTACTCCCCCCTCCCCACTGATAATTTATAATTTATTATTATTTTATCATATCTTACCCCATCCAATGTCTCCCTCACACACTTCTCTGCTGTCCATCCCCCAGGGAGGAGGCTATATGTAGACCTTGTCCTCTGTTCCCCCCTTCTCCCTCACCTTCCCTCCACCCTCCTGATATCACCACTCTCTCCACTGGTCCTGGGGGGTTCATCTGTCCTGGGTTCCCTGTATTTCCAGTTCCTATCTGTGCCAGTGCACATTCTGCGGTCCAGCCGGATAGGAAAGGTAGAATTGGGATCATGGTAGTGGGGGGCAGGAAGCATTCAAGAACCAGAGGAAAATTGCATATTTCATTGTTACTACACTGCACTCTGATTTGCTCCTCACCTCCCCGCAGCCCTTCTGCAAGGGGATGTCCAATTTCCCCCGGATGGGCCCTGGGTCCCCACTGTGCACTCCCCCTCATTCACTGTGCTATGATTTTATTTTTGGTCTTTGATGCCTGATACCTGACCCCTTCGCCGCCTTGTCATCTTACAGGCTGGTGTGCTTCTTCCATGTGGACTTTGTTGTTTCTCAGTTACATGGCCCCTTGTTTATCTTCCTGTCTGTTTTAAATTTTTGTAACTTTTAAAAGGTCATATAGTCTAACATCCTCTGGTCCTCAGAATTAAAGCATGATGAACAGGAGAGAAAAGGAGAAGAATTGCAACCAAGTCCTGAGGCAGAAGATCTTGCTAGAAGCATTGAAGGTAGAGTACACAGGAAATATCAAGTGCAGAAGTTCACAGGGCCAACAAGGTACAGTCTATAGTTACCACGTACACAGGCAAAGTGGATTTTGCAGTTACCAGTTGTGTTAAAAGCACCAAATAGAGCACCTAAAATTATTACCATAAGGCACCACCTTAAGTTTTCCAGGCTGCAATTGTGCATAATGTTAAAATGGTTTTCTTAAATTTAATTTTTTTTAAAACATTAAATTTACACCGAGGAAGGTGTTAAAACTGGTGTAATAGAATAAGTATTCAGATTTGGGGAGAGAGATATTCAGAACCCTTCACCAACCCACCAACCTCCCCCCAACCCCCTACCCCCAGCCCACACACTTGATCATAGTGGATTCATGATGTGCTTTCTGCATGTGACCAGTCAGTGACCCCAGCTTGACAGATCTTCTGGTACCAAATCTCATTGAGTGATCTGGTCCCCTTGGCTGATGAGGCACCATGAGCACTAGCATCATCCAGGGTGATGCTCTTCAAGCAACTGACCAACCGATCAGGTCTCGGAGCGGCAACAGAACTGGGGCCTTCGCAGACACGCCAAACATCACCGGCGCTGCATTTGCCAGTGCGCTGACTACGAATCACTGGGGACTCTGCCCCATCTCCTGCCTGTAGCTCAATGCCATTCTGAACTTCCTTCACACGGACAAGGGCTTCTTGCTATCTCCTACTTCGTAGTTAATGAAGTCAAACTGGCCTTTCACGCAGGGGTGTGATGTTGTAGGTTATCGCCTGTGCATTCTGGCCCAGGACACACAACTGGAACTTGGCCCTCTCCTCTTTCTGCCGGCGGTCCCCTTTGTTGGCCATCCCAAGTGCGGCAAATGGATGCACCTCACCTTTCAAATGGCCCTTGCCCACCATCTCAATCATTCCTTGGTCCTCCGTCTGTGTTGGATTAACACTTGTCAGGGGACCAATGGCGCTACCGCAGTAGATAGCGGGATCAGCTTCGTCAGTCATACCATTCACTGGGCGCGGTGTATTTGCTTTTGCTGCACTGACTCTGTTGCCTTTGCCTTTGGACTAGCTATGCGTGACCGTGTCTCCCAATTCCAGGCTATCAACGTCACCAGGGAACTCACTCACTGTAATGGGAAAAGATTTCCTTATCACGACTGGCTGTTTCAAGAAATCCAACATTATCCTCCAGCGTTGCCAAGTACCCCACTGCCTCTTGGAGTTGGAATGACGACCTAAAAATCTCACACGAATTACAATCTGCTGACCAGATCTCTGTTTGTCACTAATACTGAATCCAACCTTAACTCCTATTTAAGGAGAGGAGGATCCTTCCATATCCGTGGCTTGAAAAGCAATGGTCCGTTTCACCCCACAAGCATCTTAGGCAATAATGCCATCCTCAGCCTCCTTCTCTTTGCCTTCATCTAGGCTAGTGGTTTGGGAATTGGGAAAATTGGCTTCTTTTTCCATACTGCCCAGAAAACAATGATTGGAATGAGAATGAAAGGGAAGTTTTGGGGGGAAGTTTTTTTTAATCCTGATAACATGATTTCTTTGGGCAGAGAGCATATCAGGAACTATAGTACACTTGACTTAATCGGTTATATGGAGCCGGTTCCCATCCAAAATGACACTGACGTGGAAGGACACCAGAGCATCACGATTCACACACTTTTAAAACCCAAACCCTCTCTCACGGCAGCGATCACACCCGGTGCTCTGGCTTCATTCGTGAATTGAGAAATGTATTTGATCGAACTTCTATCTTCGTTGCTCATTCTAATGTGTCACATTGGTCCATTGACATATGAAATCTAACACGGTCACCTGCCAGCAGCTTCACCGTGGATTTGGTATCTCTGTCTCCAAAGGGAAGTTCTTTAGGAATTACAAAATCAACTGTGATGCGTTCCCACCAGGGGTCATTCTGGTTTTTCCTGCGTACTTTTGGGATAACGTTGGTTACGGTTATCCCAAAATGGTCAAAGCTGCTATCTTCCATGATGACAGTCCCTTGTGGTAAAAGTCTGGCATCTGTTGCAACTTCTTTACCATTTTGGTCCTTGATTGTGAACTCCACGTCATCTCCAGAGTGTAAGGCTTCTAGGTCACCCTTTCTTCACTGTAGTGAAAGAATGTGTCTTTTAAAACATCATCTCTTACAATAAAGCCAAGCACCTCCTTCAGGGCACAGGCCATTATTTGACAGTGAGTTCGCTTCTTTTTCTTTTTTTATTTTATTTTATTATTATTTTTTTTTTAGTTCGGTTCTTTTTCAAGCAAAATTATTTGTGGGTGGACAAACAACCCCCTGTTGTAAAATCAAGAAAGGGGTGCATCAGGGTTGTATCCTCTCAGCCAATATTGAGCAAAATTGTCAGAGAAAGTGGATTAGAGGAAGAAGAATGATATACAGAAGTAGTTAGGTGTTTATTTTTTTCAGTAGTTATCATTGCAGTGAAGCCACTATGGGCACTTTATTTCCTAAATTTATGCATTTCTACCAGGTCTGATTTTTAAAAAAATGATTTAAGAAACTTAACAGGAAAAGGTAAATAAAAGAAGAACAAGGGGGCTAGAAGCAAATTAATTCCTTCTCAATAACATGCCTTCATATTTCCTGACTTGTGTTTTCCTATCGTGTGTTTTTTTTTTTACAATTTTTCCAAGTGCACATTGCTTTTGTCTGTAAACAACAGCCACCAAAAAAACCAATAAAAGGTTTTAAGAAAGAATGCAGCATCAGGATTGGAGGAAAGCTTATTGACAGCCTGTGATGTGCAGATGACACACCCTTGTTGCTGAAAGTGAGGAGGACTGAAAGCACTTGCCCATGAAGACCCAGGACTGCAGCCTTCAGTAGGGATTCCAACACAATTCAAGACCAAGATCCTTACAACCGGGCCAAGAGTTAAGATCATGATAAATGGAGAAAAGGCTGGATGTATTCAAATCTACCAACAGTGTTTATGAGTTCCAATCTCTCCATGTCCTCTCCAGCATTTGCTGTTTTCTGTTTTTGTTTGTTCATTAACTTGAGCTAGCATTGTTGGTGGAAAGTGGTATCTCACTGTGGTTGTAATTTGTTCCCTCATAGCTAGTGATCATGAGAATTTTTTCAGGTGTTTGCCAGCCATTTGTGATTCATTTTTGGTGACCTGTCTGTACATGTCTTTTTCCCATTTCTTAATTGTGTCACTTGTTATTTTCTTATTGAGCTGTTGTCGAGTTCTGTCTATTTTGGTAATTAGCACGTTGTCCAGTGTGTCCTTGGTAAAGTTTTTTTCCCAATCTGTGAGCTCTTGTTTCACGCTTCTGATGAAATCTTTTGATGTGCATAGACGATGTGATTTCACGATGTCCTACTCATCTATCTTGTCTTCTACTGAGTGTGCCTCCTCCATTATCCTTGGTAGTCTCTAAATACCCTGCAATAGGGCCCTTAAGTTTGTTCCAGCCTTCTCATTGATGATCCTGAGAGCTTTGGGGTTCACACTTAGTCCTTTAATCCATCTTGAGTTCATTTTTGTGCCTTGGGAAACGTATGGGCCTTGCTTCATTCTTCTGCATATAGAAATCCATTTTGTCCATCACCATTTGTTGGAGAGGCCTTCTTTCTCCCATTGGATCTTTCTAGGTCCTTTGTCAAATATTAGATGGCTGTAGTTGGTGAATTTATGTCTGGGTTTTCTGTTCAGATCCATTGGTCTATGTGTCTCTTGAACCAGGACCAGGCTGTTTCAACCACTGTGGCTCTGTAGTAGGTTTTAGGTCAGACAGTGCTAGGTCTCCTGCTGAGATCTTCTTTTTCAGGAGTCCTTTGCTTACCCTGGGTCTTTGGCCGGCCCATATGAAAGTGGTCACGCGTCTTTCCATTTCTGTAAAGGATTTGTTGGGGATTTGACTTGGGGTTGCATTGCATCTGTAGATTGTTTTAGGTGGTACCGTCATCTTCACAATGGTAAGTCTGCCTATCCATGAGTATAGGGTATTCTTCCACTTATGTAGGACCTTGTTTGTTTCTTATAGTACTGTTGTGTAGTTTTCTCTGTGTAGTTCATTTGTTTCTTTAGTTAAATCTATTCCTAGGTCTTCAATCTTTTGTGTGGTTACTATAAATATTTTGCATGGTATTAATTTGTTAATGCCATTTTTGAGTTGGCATACAGGAATCCAATTGATTTCTGCTTATTAACTTTGTATCCTGCTACCTTGCCAAATTCCTTGATTGTTTCCAGCAGGCTTTTTGTGCAGACTTTGGGGTTTTCCGTGTGTTCAATTATGTTTCTGTTCTTTTATAGCATCGTGCTGGTCCTTTATAGTGTTGTATAATTCTGCTATTGCAGTGTTTGATTTTTGTGTTTCTCGTTGGAGTTTTTCTTCGATACCATGTAGTGCGGTTACTAGCTTTTCTATTGTTTCGTAGAGCATAGTTCCCTTCCAAAACAGAGTGAACTTTTACTTAAGTAGCTAATGAAAGCAAAAATGTTCATGCCTTGCAACAGCCAGAGTGATGCAATCTCATGATGATGCATCGTTTACACCGTCAGACCCCTGACCACTGCACTGTTCTCCCCACCGGATCCCATGATCCAGAACGAACCTCTGCAGACTCTCCTGTGTAAACGTTCTGACTTTGGTAGTTCTTCCATTTGTTTTATTTTGTAATATGTTGTTTGGGTTTTTTTGCTAAAGGTTGATGCTTTTTGGTAAAATAATGAATAATGGAGATGTTCTTTCAGACCAGAACTTATTATTTCCTTTCTAAGTTTTAACAGCTCCACAGGACTCACTTTAAGTATGAACCATACTTTTGACTAAACCCCTGTTTGAGGTGATTCATCATGAGCCCCAATGTGCATCAGGTGCCCCCCCCCCCATGTCAGGCATTGGGGTATGAAATCTAATATCTCATTGCCCTCTCAAATGTGCAGCACGCTGGTTTTTTGCTTCGAAGCAAAAGCCTGCCAAGCGTGTCATGGGTCTGTCCCTCTGCACACTTGTGTCCCTGTGCTTGGAGACCAGAAGCCAACAGAGATCCATTCATCGAAGAGTTTCCTCATCTGTGGAGATGTTGACAGAAGATGAAGATTCACACAGCAGGACCCTCTGAGAGCATGCAACGGCTTCTCCCCACAGAGAGATGACAAGAGAAAGAGCAGCCTGTCTCCCAGGGCAGGGCTGGAAGCCCAGGGGAGGAGAACTCGGGTCCCCAGGGAAGGACATGCATAAAGGGAGACAATCCCGAAGTTCTTCCCTCTTTGGAGGTTTCTGCCCTGGACATGATTCATGATGGGGAGACATTTTTAGAAGGAAGAAGAAAGACCACGAAGGTCATGAAGAGAGCCCTGGGCAGATGGAGCCTTGGGGTGCCTGAGGAAAGAGATGATCCTGCGGGAGCAGGGAGCTGTTAGAAGCAGCACCACAGCAGGGCAGTGGGCAGGCAGAGGGAGGCAGAGCTGTGTGGAGGATGTCACACAATGACTCTGTCAGTGTCTGGGCAGCAGGGGGAGCCCATGGACCATGGTGGTCATCATTGCTGGGGAGCAGCCACCTGGCCCTGCCTGTTGTCCTCTGTCTGCTCAGAGCCTAACAACCCACAGCTGTGACCTCCCACACCCCCCTGGGATCCACAGAGCCCCACCCTGCTGGTCCTCTTCAGGCAGAGGGGCCTGCCCAGGTCCCAGGTAGAGGTCAGAAAGCCTGGAGGCACAGAATTTGCATGAAGGGCCCCTCCTTGCTGGCAGAGTATGAAGAGCGCATTGGGGAGATTGAAGAAGTTCTGCTTCAGCTGCGTGAGCTCAGAAGTCAGGACTCACGGGACTGTCACCACCATGGCCTGGTCCCCTCTCCTCCTCACCCTCCTTGCTCACTGCACAGGTAACCAGTTTGGGGCTGAGGGAGGGTCCTGGGAAGACACCCAGGACCTTGCTACTCTCCCTGCCTCTATACCCTCGGATGGTCACCTCTGTCCTCTTCACTTCCAGGATCCTGGGCCCAGTCTGCGCTGACTCAGCCGCCCTCAGTGTCTGGAAACCTGGGTCAGAAGGTCACCATCTCCTGCACTGGAAGCAGCTCCAACACTGGGGGCTACGGTGTGAACTGGTACCAGCAGCTCCCAGGCACAGACCCCAAACTCCTCATCTATGATAATAAAAAAGGACCCTCAGGGGTCTCAGATAAATTTTCAGGTTCCAAGTCTGGCAACTCGGGCTCCTTAGCCATCCCTGGGCTGCAGCCTGAGCACGAGGCTGCTTATTACTGCCCAGTCTTATGACAAAACCCTGAGTGCTTGCCCAGTGCTCCAGCAACAGAGGGAAGTGAGACCCTTTCTCATCTGCCAGGACAGGGACGCTCAGCTGCCGCCTGCTCTCGCCCAGCCTGGTGCTTCTGCATCCTCATGTGCTCCCCCGTCCCCCGCACCCAGGTCCCCCATTAGGCACCACATGCACAGCAGCCTCTCCTTTCTCTCTTTGGCCATCAATGTCACACACTGATGCCCCTCTCTGGACAAAATGGCTCAGGGAAACCCAGACTCCTCCTCATCATGTTGGGACTGTCTTCCCTCGAATCCTGGACTGGACTGGCAGGATCCAGATGGGACCACTTCAAACCTGATCTGTAACTATAGAGCCTTGTGTCTTCATCACACACTCTCCTAACGCAAGGAGATTCTCTAGCGGTGTTGCATTACCATGGACTGATTTCTCATCTTGCCACCCTTCAAGCCTAACTAAAAAAAGATAGAAGAAATACACAAAGTCACCACACGAAAAAGGGATTGATCAATATTTGAGCATTTCCAAAGGTGCCTTAGGTCAAGAAGCGATGATCCCTGTATAGATTGCTATAAGAGCTGCAAGAGCCCCAATAACATGATTTATGGGGTGGGGGGAGCGATGCTTGTCAGCCTATGATGAGATACCACCCGACAGTGACAATGGCAGTCAGTGACAAAGAGAAAACAACAAAAGCTGGGAGGATCTGGAGAGATGGGGACCCTCGTGCGCTGCTGCTGGTACTGTCTGTATGTGCGACCACTGTGGAACCTGCTCTGGTGCTTCCTCCAACAATCAGGGAGAGAAATTCCATGTGGCCCAGCCATCCCTGACCCTAAAGTGGTCAGCTTCGTAGCATGAACAGACCCATGCAGAGACAT
This sequence comes from Echinops telfairi, assembly GCF_000313985.2. NCBI lineage: Eukaryota > Metazoa > Chordata > Mammalia > Afrosoricida > Tenrecidae > Echinops > Echinops telfairi. The sequence goes on from NW_022103926.1 coordinate 7,871,508, forward strand.
GCATTCCATGACTGCTTGAAATATCAAGAAGTCGGAAACCACTGAAATGCCCATCAGTAGAAGCACGGGTAAAGGAGCTTTGGGAGACGCACACAGTGAACTACTAGGCATCTACAAAAACACAATGAA
>NW_022103926.1:7872329-7874143 GCF_000313985.2 Echinops telfairi
TGAGTACAAAATGGATGATCTGAAATGTACCCCCCCCCCAATTCACAATAATGAAACTCTTTCAAAAAGAAGAAGCAACGTGATGATACTGACAGATGGAGTCCAAGCTGCACTAAAGGCAGTAGCTAAATAGAAGGCTCTAGAAATTTATGGAATATCAACTGAAATGTTGAAAATTCTGATGTAGTGCTAGAAGCAATCACTAGTCGGTCCCAAGAAATATGGAAGAGAGCAACCAACTGACCGGAAGAGATCCTCATCTGATCCCATTCCAAAGCAAGGTGACCCAACAGAACGGTGAAATTATCAAACAATATCATTTATATCATAGGAAATGAAAATCTTGCTGAGCACCACTCCAAAATGGTTGCAGCAGTACAACAAGAAGGAGCTGCAGAATCTCAAGTCAGGCTCAGGAGAGGCTGTAGAATAAAGAGAGTATCCCTGATTTCACATGGATTTTGGCTGAAAGCAGAGAATACTAGAGAGAGGATTCCTTGCCTCTTATTGCCTATGCAAATGCATTAGACCGGTGGCTCATGGCTATGGATAACATCTGGAAGAATCGGAACATCAGAACACTTCATTGTGCACACAGGAAACCTATATATGGACCAAGAGGCAATCATTCAAATAGAGTAAGGGGATGATGGGTGATTTGAAAACAGGAAATAGGTGCATCCAAGTTGTATCACCATACTCATTCTATGTGTTTGCTGAGCAAATCAGTGAAGAAGTTGGAGCATAGGAGGGAGAAGAGTAATCAGGATCGGAGGAAGGTTTCTTAACAACCTGTAGTATGAAGAGGATCCAATCTTATCAATGAAGACAAATGTTACACTTACTGACGAAAATCAGTTACCGATGTTATCTGTAGGGACCAGCCCTTCTATACAAACTACAAATCGGTGTAAACAAGAATTCGCACAATTGGACCAATTGACATCATGGTAAAAGAGGAAGGCGTAAGGAGTCATGTGGACTGGAATGTCATGGCCTTGCTGCACAAGACCACTTTCAAGTGCTAAGGAGCAGAGATGGCGCTGTAAAGACTGAGTCTCACGTTTTCTGTTGCTTCGTGTGCATTTGGCAGCTTGCCCGTGAATCAAGAAGGCTGGGAACGAACGGGAGCATTTGACTGATGGAGAATGTTGGTGAAGACTATTGAAAGTACAATAATGTAAAGTGAAATTAACTACGTATGACCCTCCTGTTCATTTCTCTGTAGCTCCCATGAAATGAAGCTGGTGAGGCTATCCAAACAAGACATAGAGGGCTCTAACTCCGAGATTGGTCAGTCTGCCCTTCCCCTGGTAGAAGAGAGCCATCTCAGAAGTGGGAAGAGGGCGTCCCATGACGGCTAAGAGAGAAGAGATGTGTGTGTGTGTGAGATCCTTGCCCCTCTGTTGGAGTCAGCAGAAGAAGAGTCATGGTGAGACAGAGCAGAGGAGCGGCCCAATGAGGCAGAGCAGCTGAGCAGCAGGCCGACTTCCTGGCCAACGGAGGTAGAAACCGAGGGACCAGGAGGCTGAGAGCCTGAGGACCAGCAACAGAGTGGGCTGCTGGCTCTCAAAAGGAGCTGCCACGGGTCCAAGACGCATCCTTCATGATATATGATCCTGACAAATGGTAACCTGTTTTGTTTGTTTCTTTGTTAATTGTTTTATTAGGGGCTCATACAACTCTTATCACCATCCATACACACATCAAGTGTGTAAAGCGCATTTGTACATTCATTGCCCTCATCATTCTCAAAACATTTGTCCTCCACTTAAGCCCCTGGCATCAGCTCATTTTTTCCCCCCCTCCCTCCC
>NW_022103926.1:7874711-7877368 GCF_000313985.2 Echinops telfairi
TTATTGGTTCTGAGGGGTTTATCTGTCTTGGATTCCCTGTGTTTCCAGCTCTTATCTGTACCCGTGTACATGTTCTGGTCTAGCCAGATTTGTAAGTTAGAATTGGGGCCATGATCATGGTGGTGGGGTATGGGGAGCATTAAAGAACTAGAGGAAAGTTGTGTGTGTTTCGCCGGTGCTATACTGCACCCTGACTGGCTCGTCTCTTCCTTGTGACCCTTCTGACAAGGGATGTCCAATTGACTACTGATGGGCTTTGGGTCTCCACTCCATACTCCCCCTCATTCACATGGATATGATTTTTTTGTTTTGTTTTGGGTCTTTGATGCCTGATACCTGGTCCCATCGACACCTCATAATCACACAGGTTGGTGTGTGTGCTTCTTCCATGTGGGTGTTTTGACATATTTTTCAAAAACAAAACACCCAATGCCATTGAGTCCATTCCAACTCACAACAAAGCCACAGGAGAGAGTAGAACTCGGATTCCTGAGACTTTTGAACCTTGATGGGAGCAGAGTCCCTGCATCCTGTGGGACGGCGATGCGCTCCAACCACTGACCTCCTGGTTCCAGCTCAATGCACAGCTCACTCTGCCCCCGCGGCTCCTCTGATGGCTTCCGACACCCTTCAGGACGTCAGCACATCCAAGACCCTCAACCTGTGCCCCGGCCCAGCAGCTTCTTCTCTTTGTGACCACTTGTCATCACTCTCTCTGCCACTCTGTCGTCTTCAAGGTACAAGGTGGCTCTCTCGTACTCAGGGAATGGCACCACACACAATGCCCTCCCTTGGCAACCACTTACCTGTGTCCTGTGAGGATTGCCTTATTTCCATTTTCTAGAATGTCTAAATGAGAACACACCTTACATCCCCTTAGTCAACAAAGCTTTTTTTCCCTCTTAATTCTTCTGAGATGCCTGCACATGCTTCCTCTCCTCTGCTTGGCATTTCATAGCAGAGATGACTCATTGTTACCTGTGAAGGTCCTAGGCGCTTATCAGAAGTGCTGGTGGCGCAGTGGGTTAGGTGTTAGGCTGCTCACCACTGGGTTTGAGGTGCCCACCCACCAGCTGCTCCAGGGAGAAACATGAGATGTCTCTGTAAAGATGTAAATGCTTGGAAACCCTACAAAGCAGTTCTCCCCATTCTATGGGGTTGCTGATGAGTTGGCATGGATTTGATGGCAGTAGGGGAGGATTTTGGATGTTCAAGTCATTCTCAGTGGTGCAATGCTCCTCAGAGATGTGTGAGAGGAAAATGAGGCGGTTTGCTCTTGTCAAGATTTCCTTTCCAGACTACCCAAATCCACTGGTAGGTAGGATGGTATAAAAGTCAGTCCATTGAATGGGCAACAGAGGCCCCAGATCTACGACAACACCCTGAAAGGACTGTTTGTCTTACTTCTGAATGTAGTGTGCTCCCCACATAAAGATCTTCGTATGGACTGTGTCTCCAATCAGAAGCTTGTGTGGGTCAGGGAACTAAAGGTTGTATGTAGAAGGGACGCTTTTCCTTTCTCAGTGGCCTTGTATGTCTAGCCTTCCTCTGTAGGCCTTGGGCAGCAGAGGGCACTGTGGTCTGTCTATGAGGGTCTGTGCTGCTGTCTCAGCTGGAAACCAGGCACCTGCTTCGGTTCTGGTGCCTTCTGTCTGGTGCTCACTGGAGCTCATTCTTGTGATCTCATGGGGCCCTGAAAGTCACAGTCCAGACTCTGAAGCTCCAGCTCCAGCCTCTCCCCAAATAAGCTTGTTGATCAATCTAGGGTGTGTGTGTGTACGTGCATGAGTGCATGTTATTCACTTCAACACAAGGATCTTTAAGACAGCCGATTAAGCCCTCAACTTTCAACTTCTCAGCCTCTCCCATGACTCCACCAACCTCCTATCTCTGTTACACCCATGAGGATAGCAGTGGTCCTCCTGGTCTCCCTGGGTCCATTAGTGAAAGTGAGGCAGGGAGGTCATTCCTGGGAATGCTTCCCCAGGACTTCTTCCCCATGAAGTGGGGAGGTTGTCTCACTCAGCCTGGCAAAGCTACCACCCAACCCTGCACCAGCACAGCTAGGTGTGCAGTTAAGTGCAGGAAGTCACTGCCAACAGAAGACATGAGTCACACCAGACCTGCCTATGAAGGGGCCTAACATGAGCAGTCACTGTGGATCTGCTCAGCTAGGCCTCAGCCTGAGAGCTGAGAGGACCCCACAAGGAGAGGCCCAGTGAAGGGAGAGGCCACAGGGAGCCTCCTCCTGTCTATAAGCAAAGATTTACAATAGAGGGAAAGTGCAGTTGAAGGGCGGTGGGGGTGGGAGTGGGGGTGGAATAAGTAATAAATTCTGAAATCTACTCTTTAGTTGATTGTTACTGACATTGATTCTATAGGTCAGAGTCATTCTGTCCCAGGAGATTCTGAAGTCATAAATCACCACAGAAGCAGATCCTTTTGACTAATGTTTTTGTTTGAACGTTGTGCTAGTCTGGGTAGACTAGAGAAACAATTCCACAGAAACTCATATGTGTATAAGAGAGAGTTTATGTAAAGGATAATTGTACATTAAACATCCCAACCTACTCCAGTCCAAGCCCATAAGGGTGACATTCACCCACATGTCTGTCTGACACCAATCTACAAAGTCCTCCTCAGACTCACGAAACACA
>NW_022103926.1:7877468-7887992 GCF_000313985.2 Echinops telfairi
CGATCACAACCATACTTCAGGGTAAGGCCACATTCCAATATTTTTTCTCAGTTGTCACTTATTTTCTCAATTGTCAGTTACTACTAAACCCGAATGTCTGATATTCTGAGCTCCATCTATAGGTGTGGCATGAATGGGAAATAAAGCATTTTTGTAATCTGTGCCAACGCAGACATGCTTATCGGGGCTCTAGAAACAAACATGTCCCCATGCAGGCTGAGGGGGGTAGACAAGAAGACAGAAGTCAGGATATGTTTTCTGAGAGACCCAGGGCCCCTTTGTCTATCCCTGGGATGTGCTTGCTTCTGGCTCAGGACTTGCTGTTCACTCCCTGAGCTCAGGACCCCCAGGAAAGCCTCTCTCTCGGCTGAGACGATGCCCTACAGGAGGACCCCTGACATGAGGTAGCTGGCCCTCAGACCCATCGTCTGCTCGCTTTCCCCCAGGAGCCCCATTACTCTTGAGCTGTCTTCCTCTCTGGCTACATGTTTGGGGAGCTATAAGGAAATATCATTTCCTTGGGAGTCTTGAGTCTAAAACACAAAGCCATCAGCTCAGAGAAATTAAAGAAATATGTCTGGCCTTAAACCAGCTGTGAATTGAACTTGAGGTTGCACGAAGTCACTTCATCAAAGTCAGAGTCATTCAAAACACAGATAAACAATGAAACTCAGTTAAACCTAAATTTTAGATACCAGTACTGAGATGAAGTTACAAGCATCACTAGGAGAAGATTTCGTTTTTCTTGAAATAAAAACTCGGGACATCCTCGTCATGTGGCCTTATAAAATAGGACACATTTACTGGTACCCAAAGGATCTCCCAATTGTTTTCCAAAAGCCTCAGAGAGAGGGCAGAAAAGTGGTGCTGTTTTGACTCGGATTTGATTTCCTTGAAGTAAAAATTTACGATGTGCTTGGACACCCAGTCATGTGAAAGTGGACGTCTATACTTAGTACCACTGGAGGATGTGATTGAAAATTATTTTTATATTAAACAATTGGCTTCTTGTTTCACGTTGGTATGTTTGTGGTCTTAGATCACTGACGTTTGTTGTTGAAATGGGACTAAAAGCAGGATACGTGGAATCCTGGCTTCATTGTTATCAATTTGACATGAAAAAACCCTTTCAAGTTTTCAGTCAATCATCTGAAACGCAGCATCGGTCTAAGTCCGGACTGATAGGACAGGGTGGGACTTCCCCTCCCGGGTACTTGAGACGGCAACTTTTCTGTGGCTGTTCGGTGCCATCGAGTTGGTTCTGACCCATAACGACCTTATGCACACCAGAACGAAACACAGCCCGGTCCGGTGGCATCCTCGCCATTGTTCCTGTGCCGGAGCCTATTGTTACAGCCACGGTGTCCATCCATCTCCTTGTGGGCCTTCTTTTTTGCTGTCACTCTTTACAGGAGTAGAAAGCCTCTTCTTTCTCCTGAGATGCTGCTGGTGCTTTTGAACTGCTGACCTTGCAGTTTCCAGGCCAACCATTACCACTGTGCCACCGGGGCTCTTCTTGGCTGTGTTGAAAACACGGGAATTCACCTTTGTCGGAACTCTCTGTCCAGAGAAAACCAAAGAAAACGTAGTAATCCCTAAACTACTCACTATGCAGTGAACACCCCCTTCACACACCTTCTGGTGCCACCAAATCCACAGAAAAACTGATAGAGGCTACCCCCTCCAAAGGAGACCTTATTCTGCCCCTGGATGTGGAGTGAACAGTGGTCAGGACAATGGTGGGTGAGGGTCCTCTGTCGGGATCGCCTGTCATCTGATCGCAATGGTGAATAGACAGGGCCTGGGGCAGGGCAGGACAGCAGGGGGCGCTGTGGTCTTGCCACTGTGTGGTCAGGATGGGCTCTTAGGTGGGGAACCCAGCACTTGTCTCTTGGGTTGAAGTCAGGCTCACTGCGTAGGAACTGGCTCCTCTCTGGGCCCCTGGGGAGCAGATCAGACCCAGCCCAGCCCTCCCTCATGGGACACCCAACCACAGGGGATGCACACAGGATCCAGGGAGACACTGGTTGGCCAAAAAAAAAGGGACATATTTGCATAATGGGCCCCTCTCTCCCCAGGGACTTAAAGGGGACGAGAAAGCCCTGTGTTGTATCTGTTCCTTCAGAGCACTAGGGTGTCTGCACCATGGCTGGGACCCCACTCCTCTTCCTCACCCTCCTGCTTCATTGCACAGGTCAGCATGGTCCCAGCCCCCTGACTCCCCAGGTCCCTGAACTAACTCCCAGCCTCATTTCTGGCAGGTCCTTCTCTCTTGTCCCTTCTCTGAGACATGCTGTGTGTCTGTGTTTTCAGGGTCCCTCTCACAGCCTGTGCTGACGCAGTCTCCCTCTGCATCTGCCTCCCTGGGAGCCTCAACCAAGCTCACCTGCACCCTGAGCAGTGCTCACAGCACCTACACAATTGAATGGTTTCAGCAGAGAGCAGAGAAAAGCCCCCGGTTCGTGATGAGAGTGGGCAGCAGTGGCATGGTAGGATCCAGAGGGGATGGGATCCCAGATCGCTTCTCAGGCTCCAGCTCTGGGGCTGACCGCTACTTGACCATCACCAACGTCCAGGCTGAGGACGAGGCTGACTACTTCTGTGGTGCAGATTATAGTGGTGGGTACTACACAGTGGCAAGTGTGAATGGGGAACTGAGACAAAAACTCTGTCTGCCTTACAACCACTTCTGAGACATGGGCCCAGAAAACGTCTGGGGTACTCAAGCTCAGAAATGCTGGAAACTCTCCAGGAGAGACCCAGACTGGTGATTTCTGCCATGCACTCCCTGGTAATAAGCCCGGCTTCTTGAGAGTGCAGGGATCCCAGTTATGGATGGAGCTGTTAAAGTGGGAACAGAGGGCAAAGAAAAAGAAGGACAGGTACAAAGTCTTTCTCTCTTATTGTTTTATAACGATACATGCAAACATAAAGGAATGCAATCATCCTTATGAGGATTGATTTTTTTACATGGACGAGATTTCCCAATGTGAGAATCCTGGTCACTATCCTTTTCTGAATATTTCCTCCACGAGTAACATAAACTTACTGACTTCAAGCAAAAATTCCTCATTTCCCCCTGCATGCTAAGGAGTGGAGGAAGGCTTCCTAACAACCCGAGATATACAGACGGCACAACCTTGATCGCTGGAAGTGAGGCCCGGAAGCACTTGGGATGAAGATCAAGGACTGCAACCTTCAGCACGGACTGCGGTGCAATGTAAACAAGACAGAGATCCTCGCAGCGGCCCCAGTAGACCACATCGTGATCAATGAAGAAAAGATTACAGCTGACAGCATTAAGTCTTGCTTGGATCTACAGTCAATGCTCCTGGAAGCAGCAGTCAGGAGATCCAACAAGACGCTGCATTGGGAAACCCTGCTGCACAGACCTCTGAGACATTCTGAAGAACAAAGGTGTCACATTGCGAGGGCTTAGGTGTGCCTGACCCACGCCAAGATCTAGCCATTCGCTTCATAAACGTGTGAGAGTTGGACGTTGAATAAGGAACCCTGAAGAAGAACTGATGCATTTGGGTGCTGGTAAAGGACAGTGAAATTATCGTGGACTGCCAGAAGAACAAATCAACCTGCTTGGAAGAAATACATCCAGAATGCTCCTTAGAAGCAAAGGTAACAAGACTTTCCCTCATGTGCTTTGGACAAGCTGTCAGGGTAGACCAGTTCCTGGAAAAGGCCTTCATGCTGGGCAGAGTCGAAGGCCAACCAAAAGGAGGAAAGCTCTCAGTGAGATGGATTCACACAGGCAGCACCAATGGAGTCAAACACAACTACAGTTGTGCAGCTGGTGCAGGACCCGGCAGTGTTTCCATCTGTGTACAGACGGTCGCTATGACTCAGTGGAGCCTATCAATATACCCCTGGTAGCCACATAGACTCTTTGGTTCATCTATATGAGTCAGGTCACGTCGTATTTGTCCATGTGTGGCTGACTTCTTTCATTCAGTAAAATGTGCTCATCCGTATTGTAACATGTATCAGATCTTCAACTCTCCTTTCATCCTTGTGTGTGTCTATACAACATTTGGCTGATCCATTAATCCATTGACGGGCATATTGGTTGTTTTCAACATGTGTCTAGTGTGAAAATGGTGAACTAAATGTTGGTGCATTGGTTTCTGTTTGCATTCTCACTTTCAACGCTGTCAGGTAGACTTAGGATTGGGATTCCAGGGTCACATGGCAGTCACCTTCTTAGGGAACCCCCACATTGTTTGCCACAGGGTTGTACTATTTTATCCTCCCAGGAGTAATGGATGAGGGGTTTATTTTCTCCTTAGCCAATCCAAAATCTATTGTTTTCTGTTCAATTCATCATTGCTAGTGTGATGGCATGAGGGTCTCCTACCATTCTTCCCTAGCTTATTATAGCTGATGCCCCCTGTTTCGATCACAAGGAAGGGACAAAACAAGTTGTCCACACAGTGGATGGTCCCTATGTATGAAGAACAATTGAGGGGCCAGTCAAGTCCTATGTCTCTGACACCCACTGTTGGTGTGCCAGCCAGCTTGTCCCTCGGGTTGAAACTGGCCATTGCCTATTGATGGGAATTTATCAGCCAGCCACTTCCTGGAGGGATCCCTGCATGCAATGACCCCATCAACTTGTTTCTAGTAATTTGTAGAGTCAGCTCCAGACTCAATGGGAAAAAAGGAAGACTCTGATCGGTTATGATACCAGATGTCAGCCTTACAGACAATATCCGGGGCCATGGAATACACAGTGAGTCACTTGCTTCCACATTCCCTGACAATGACAATAAAGAAAGCCCACACTCCCTCCAGGAACCCCACCAGAGAATGGCAGTACTTTTCTTTGACTTATCAGAAAAGATATTTCTTATGTGCTGATGTCACCAAGCTTTTCTTCCTCGGATGAACTAACAAGTTCCTCCTGAGTGGCTTGTAACAACAGCCAAGCAGTAGTTTGTTAAGCAGAAATTCATTTAGAGAGAGGATGAAGCTGGCCCCCTGGAGATGGGAGGAAGATTCCAGTGTGGGGGTTTGATATCAAGTTTTCTAGCGATCATGTGGCAGGACCCCGGTGGCTAGTTTAGGCCCAAACTGAATCCTTTCATTGATCTTAACCTTTGTGTTTTGATTGGTCGGCGAGGCCTCTGAGTGACTATTGATGAACAGTCCTTTGGGCATCTGTCTGGACTCCCGGTTCTCATTTGAGGCATGGGGCAGCTCAGGGACTGCTAGGTTTTGGGTGCTCCGCATCTGGCCTGACCTGACAATATTGACGTTGCTCCAGACTCTTCCTTGGATCTTGGATCTCCTTCATTACCCGTGACTTCCTTAGTCCCTCTTGCCCAAGTGGTCCCCAGGCTGCTAGTTGTCATTCCTAGGTCACCCCATGGCTCCTTCCAGTTACTGAGGTTCTCCTTATTTTGCCATTAACTCAACCTACCCACCATGCAAATGTATCCCCCACTCACCATTCTCCCAGGGACCAAAGCAAGTCGGGACTGCAGGCAGTCAGAGAAGCCTTGCTTTGTGAGCAGCATGGGCAGCGGATTCATGGGACTTTCCCTTTTCTCCACTAATGTACTTTTTTATTATTTCATGCAGAGTGTGTGTACAGGTGCTACTGTCACGCGGGAGTCCTGATTGTATGGAATGGATTGTGTTTCTGAAGGCTACTGAGGAAGCCAAAAAGTTAACTGAAAGAAGGCGAGGAGCATCCTGAAGAGGAGGCTTTGCTCGGCCCTTGAGCAGCAGTAAGTGCTGACAGGGCAGGGGAGGAGCCATGAATCTGTTAGGATTATTTGTCATCTGTTCAGGGGCATGCATGACCGAAGGCAGTCGGGGTGCTATGAGCCTGCCGCTGATGGGGTTGTGGGGGCTTCAGTTGAGAAAACAGCCACTTGTCTCCTGTAGTCTGCTCAGAGCCAACAGATGGCTTCTCAATGCCCCTTGAGAGCAGACGGGGGCACAGGCTTGGCATTGACTTCCCAAAGATGACACTAATTGCTGAATATACACCCAGGACTCAGGGAATCCTTAGGGAACAGGGGAAGAAGAACACATTTGCATGAAGGGATCCTCTCTTCTCAAGGGTTTAAGAGGTAAGAAAGGCCTGGGTTGTTCCTGTTCCATCAGAGCTCTAGGGTGTCTGCACCATGGCTGGGACCCCACTCCTCCTCCTCCTCACCTTCCTGCTTCACTGCACAGGTCAGCATGGTCCCCAGGTCCCTGAACTAACTCCCAACCTCATTTCTGACTCACCTTTCTCTCTTGTCCCTTCTCTGAGACATGCTGTCGGTCTGTGTTTCAGGCTCCCTCACAGTTCCAGCCTGTGCTGACTCAGTCACCCCCTGCATCTGCCTCCCTGGGAGCCTCAACCAAGTTCACCTGCACCCTGAGCAGTGGTCATGGCAGCTACTAAATACAATGGTATCAACAGAGATCAGAGAGAAGCCCTTGGTTCCTGATGGCAGTAGGCAGCAGTGGCATGGTAGGATCCAGAGGGGATGTGTTAGGTTCGATCTCCTGGCCAGTCAGGGGTGGTTCACCTAGGTGGGTGTTACACCTGGATCGGCCCATCTAGGACAGGTGAATTTGATTCAGCCAATGGGGTCAACCAGTATCATTGACCATTCCTCCAAATAGGGTGGGGGACGAGCTGCAAAGGTCAGAAGTTTTCTCTCTGACTCTCTCTCCCAGCAGCTCTGACACACAGCCCAACACGGCTGTGCTGTGTCCCACCAACTATACCGTGGACTCTGTCTGGCTTGTGTTCCATTTACTATAAAACCTGAACCTGCTTCTAACTGTCCTAAAACTCTCTTGGATCACAAACCAGGCTTTGGCATGACTTCTTTCTCGCCCAAAGCCAAGGACTGAGGTATATCTCTCCTACAAGAGAGAGATCTAACAGATGGGATCCCTGGTTGCTTCTCAGGCACCAGCTCTGTGGTTGACCACTACTTGGCCATCACCAACGTCCAGCCTGAGGACGTGATTCACTACTTCTGTGGTGTACCTTACATTAGTGGGTAGTACACAGTGACACAGATGGATGGAGAAGTGAGTTAAAACTCCTTCTCTGCCGCACTGCCACTACTGGGACCTGGTTCTAGAGAGTGACAGGTGTCACCAACCAAGAAAAGTGTGTGACTCATGGGAAGGGAGAGGCTGTGCTCTAAAATCGATGTGGCGGTGATTGTACAATTCTCCGTGATGTGATTGATTGAACTATTGAATTATATGATATGTCAATTACTTGCCAATAAAACTGTTGAAAAAAATTGTGTTTGTCGAGCGAGATGACAACGGAGTAGCACATTCAGAAGGAACTACAGAGAGACCAGCCTAGAGGGGCCACGGAGAGGGATTGCCTACATTTCCAGATCACAAGATTCTCAGCATAAAGGTAAATACACACAAATCTATTAAAATCAAAGAGCAATCAGATCTGCTGCTAGCCTGTCTTTTTTCACTGGCCCTCAGCAGTAGCCGGCAGAGCACAGATCCCCAACTCTCCTGAAGGATTTTTCCCAATCTAGAAGCAAGCTAGGGTGGGTGATGGGCTACAATCCATGGACATAGCTCGAAGGGACCAGCCGAGGCTGGGTACAAGCACAAATAGGTCTGGCTCTTGGCCCAAGTCATAATCACTCTACAGGGCAACCTGGAGGGGCCTAAATAGTGAAGAGCGTAACTCTCCCCACAAGCCAGGAGAACCGCAGCCCCACTCAGCAAAAGCGAGCCCCCTTCCCTGAGGTATGGCTCTGCACAGGCCCTCTATCTTAAAATACCCCAAAAGACACAGCCATTTGTATGCTGCTTTTTAAAAAAGCTTCTTTGGGTAGCAAATAATACACACCTGACCAATTAGCAACGCATTAGCATAACAATGAAACGGAAACCGGCAATATCCGGTTTTACAAATCAGCTCCCAACTGACTTATTGGATACACTTAACTACTCACTAGCAGACCCAGGACACCAATCCTTGTTCAGCACCCCAAGCTGCTCACATAAGCAACCTGGCCTTCAAGTAGGTTATTGCTTCCTTCCTTCCTTCTTCCTCCTAGACCACCTAGGTAGGTGGCAGATATAGACCCCACTCCTCCACCCCCACTTGATCACCTCCATCATCCAAAATGAGGAAACCCCATCCCCTCTGACCTGATCCACCAAAGGTCTATTCCTTTAAGATGATTAATTAGATCATAAGAATACAGGACTCTCCAAAATCTTTCCCCTAGCGTTAGTCTCAATCCTACATTGACATACTGAAAGATCACACGGTAATCAAACAATATCCTACCAGACACTATCCCCAACTGCTTGAAAGGCCTCTGCTTCACACAGTCCTGACTTAGTCTAGGTCACAGCTGTTCCTCTGCTGGTATTATTGTTGCTCGGTGTTCTATATTTCCTATACCCTCCCCATTTAAAAAACAAAGTTCTGCACAATTCTTATAATTCATCCTTAATCAGTGTAGGGTGATTTCCCATTTCTTCCCCATGGTCTTAGGGAATGGAGGGGGTGAAAACCCTATCCTAACCTGCCTAATGGGTATAAAGAGTGGGACTTCACCCTTAGTTAAAAGTTCTCATGGGAGTTGTATGAACTATAAATGAACTTTTGTATTTAGCAAAATAACTTGGCTTCTTGGATCTGCTAAGATGTTTTAGAACAAACTATTTTGCTTAACCTTGACTTGCAAGGACGTGGCTGCAAGGTCCAGGTGTCTTTGTTGATGAACTTGGCTGCTATCCCAGAAGGAGCCAAGAAATGGGGTATAAAAGAAAACACAGCTTTTAATAAAGTGCCATTGCATACATTCACGCTTCAGAATGTTTCTTTGGTCCTCCTGAACCCTACTTTTCTATATTCTCTTTTTTCTCAAGACCACTCACCCAACTTCAGCTTTCTGTTAGGAACTCTCCGGAGCTGGTCTCCGGCAAATCAGGACTTCTGCTTCTTTTGGTACACATAAGGACAGGGGGAACATTATTAGTGCTTTACTCTTTTGCTTTCAATTTAATTTGTTAGCACCCACATCAGAGACAAACCTCCTGCACAACAATAAGAGCCGAAAGAAACATACAATAATACTCTTACTCTAGTATTATTTTTTCTATTTCTATTTTTAATACTTTTGTCTCTTGCCATTCTTTAATTTTAATATCCAAACTTAGTCATAGCCATTTTACCTATCTTTATTTTCTCCTCGTTAATCCTTCTCTGTCCTTCTCATCCTCATAAAATAAAAAACGAATACTATTCTTAACATTTTTCTCTTTTATTAAATCAAATATTATTACCCATTCCTCTGCCATTGCAAAACAGGCATTTTTCTTTTAGTATACTTTCCTTTCTTGTAACCTACTAATTAACACTACCTGATCCCTCCCATTTTGCTTACAGTTTTCTTTCTTTCTGCCTCCTCTAACACTTCCTCTTCCAAATTTTTATTTCTGCCCTAACGCTTAATCTAAAACTTTACCCCAGATACTTAATATAAAGTGTCTACCACTCCTCTATTGTACCACCTAACAGTTAACTACTCCCACATAACCCCACCTCCCTAACACACCTAATAGCTACACCAAGATGTCAAGGAAACAATAGAAAATATCAATTCATACACACAAAAGAGAGAGACACAAATACCCGGATACCAACCACACCTAAGTGAAATGTCTGAAACTGAAAAGGCTAGAAATAGAAAAGTTAGAAACCTCACTACATTCCTTACAAACAGATACACAAAAGTCAAACACTACAATAGAAGAATTACATAATACTATAAAAGAACAGAGAAATAAAATTGAAGAGATGGAAACTCAAACTATTTAACTTGAAGCCAAATCTATAGACTCCCATCTAAAAGAAGAACAGAAGTGTGTCATTGAGGCTCCAAGTGTTTGTTTGTTTTGTTGTTGTTCTTTCTATTGTTGATTTCCAGATTTATGGAACTGTTGTCAGAGAAGATGGTTTGAATGGCCTCTGTGTGTGTTTGAATTTTCTCAACCTTGCCTTCTGTGATAGATTTATTGTGACAACCTGGCCAATAGGAACATGTGGGATTAATCAGTTCACAGTTTGATTGGAGGGCAAAGAGATAAATGGCTCTCCAAGGCCCATCCACCCCCTCACTTGCTCTCTGGTGATAAGACTAACATGCTGATGCTTTAGCTAGTTCTCTGCCTCAACCTGTGTGCTACACTACCTGTGGGCCAAGCCAACCTTGTGGATCATGTTGCTAGAGCTTGAGGCTCCTTTGAGACCTGCTTTGCCATGCTGCTTGATGGGTCTGTCTGCTTGACCTTGAGGCTAGTGGATTCTGTCACCTTGTGTTGCTTAAGTTCAATATCCCATCCAGGCTTGCTTTGCTAGGCTCCCGAGCTACTGACTGTAGGTGATGACTGGACCTGCTATTTGCTGCCTATGGGCAGACTCTGCCTGCCTTGCCTGTGGGAGGACTCAGCTCTCTGCTTCTTTGACTTTGGACATGGCAGCCCATGTGAGTTGAAGGACTTCCA
>NW_022103926.1:7889262-7890967 GCF_000313985.2 Echinops telfairi
GGGAACTGCTAAGGCAGCTGCACCCGATGCAACCATCACAAAACAAGAGACCCGAGAACTAGAAAGGCGAGGCTTCACCACCCATTTATCCCTCTGCCTTTCAACCAGCACCACATGTGATTATCGGCCAGGCTGGCATAATTAACTAACTCAGTGAGAGAGAGAGAGAGAGAGAGAGAGAGAGAGAGCGAGAGAGAGAAGTTTATTCTTGTCTTCATTTATCCGTTGTATTTGTAATGTTTTGCGTACTGTTTTCAGTGTGTTGGTTTCTGGATGCTGTCATACCTGTGATGGTCTCAAGTTTGTGGGCTGTGGTTGTTGGTTTTCTTCCCACTAAGAACTGGAAAGGCCTTGCTACATCAACACCTTATATGCTGTATTAATATTCACATTACTCCGACAATCCATATGTTGCTTATGCTTGTCCATATTAGGGTGTATCTCAGCGGTGAATTGCCACTGGGAGGCACCCTCCTGTAGTTGTGCTATTTGTTTCTCTGGTTTTCTGCAAATGAAACCCTTTCCCTATAGGGTTGCTGAACCTATGGGGAAAGCAGGTAGAACAAGGGTTTTGAGGGGAAGGGGGATATAGAAGGCAGGGCAGATAGAAGGGAGATGATATCAAGGAATCCAGGAAGGAAAAGTGTGTTTGGAGACTGATTATGGAAGCAAATGTACAATTCTGTTTGAAATGATTGAACAATGGAATGATATGACATAAGTATTAACTCCAAAGTTATAGCAAATTAAACGGGTGAAAAAAAGCATAAATCCAGGAATGGGTATTGGGCTTGCACTAATCCTAGCTCCAACTTAAGAAAAATTAAGTCTTACATCACAGCCCTGTTCGATACTCACACTCAGGAAGTGAACACAGAAGATACAGGTCCTATAGCAAAGAGTTTAGATGGTGAAAAGAATTTACATAAAATAGTGTCTGGGGTCTTAAAGTCTTGTCTCCAAACAATCAGCCATCTAAGAGAGATGTCAACTTAGTCCACATGGAAGAAGCACACCATCATCAGTTACCATTGGATTTGGACCCATATAATCCAGTCGAAGGAGGGATCAGTATCAGGGTCTACAATTTGAGAATCCAGTGTGCAGAAGGCAATGCATGGCAGTGGGAGCCCAAAATTAATTTGTGGAACTACATAGCAAATAAGCTTCCAGTGAACTCCCCTATCTAAAATTGAGGGATGGGAGGAAAGTGGTCACTAAACAGAGTGCATGAGAGAGAGGCGTATAGAAGATCAAAGGCAAAAATGTGACTTTAATGGGTAAAACTGTGTCAGTAGATTCCCCCTATGATGCAGGCTGGACCTGATCTGGTTGCAAACATTTTCTGAATTTTTGGTTTGTATTGTTTTGTGTGTTTTTTGTTCACAGTGGAGTGTATCTCAGAGGTGCCATGTCAATGGAACTCACCTTCTGCAAACTGTGTTATATGCTTTTCCATTTATCAGTATATGAAACCCAGGATTGATGAATTATAGGGACAGCAAATAGAATAAAGGGTTCGGAAGGAGGAGGTTATAGTGGTGGTGGAGGGACAAAAGGGAAACAATGTCAAGGAATTCATGTAGAGAAATAATGATTGGAAACAAATTATGGTAACCATTGTACAATTCTACTTGACATGATTAAAGTATGGAATGATATGTTATATGTATTAAATCCCAACTAATAAAAATAAAAGTAAAAG
>NW_022103926.1:7891985-7893659 GCF_000313985.2 Echinops telfairi
CCTGATCAGTAACTTCAGCAACCAACTGAACACTTTGAGAATTTAGGTTGGACTTTCCTAATAGACATCCCATAGTTCTTTTAGGTAGCAGACCCCAATTACCGCTCTTAATAATTTCTGATTTAATCACAGCTTTTGGCTTTTCTTCACAACTTTGATTAACTCCAGTATCAATTTGAATGCCTTGAGTACTTAGGCTAAATTTCCCTGATAAAATCTGTACTTCTCTTTCAATAAGAGTCTCCTGCCTTTTGGTACCAACAGGCTGCTGCTAGGGCTTCTGAGCCTTCTCTTAGTTAGTCAAACATACTGCAGGGACAACAGAGGCTGGACTTTTGCAAGTTTGGTTGGGTCTGGTCTCCTGCTGTGGGGCTGGGTGATACCTGCAATTTCTCTCTAAGATTTTCTTTGCTAGGCCAGGCTTTGCCTTCAGTGCCCTATTGGGTGGGGCTTAGATCAATCTCCTTTCTATATTTCCTTGCTGGGAAGCCTTTGCTACTGGCAATCCTTTACTGTTGAATCTTGAGCGACATCGACTCGCCCAATGAGTTCCTTTCCTGCAGCAGGGGCAAAGTCCAGGTACTTTTAAACCCAAACTTGGCGGCCCTGACCTATGCTCTGGCGCAGGCCTCAGCTCGCTCTTTGCAGCCAAGCTGATTTACCTGTGCTCTATGCACTCTCTTCAAAGATGGCCTATCTTTCCACAACTAAAGCACTTTCCTTTATGGCCAGTGTACTTTGCTGAAGTGACTGCCATGAGGTCAGCTTTGTATTTATCTGTCCCTATATTCCTGCATATTCTAAGATAATCGAACAGCATGCCTTGTTCCCTGTAGGGACACAAGGCCTTTTTACTGTGTTTATTAGAGAAATCAAAAGATAGCTTATGAACTAGGTCTTTTATTGCCTGTACATTTTTTATGCATTTGGAAATAGAGTTTTCCAATCAGGACACAAAGCCAACATAGGATTTATAATTCTGCTGTCTTATAGCTATGTAATTCAGCCTTCTCTCTCCTGATGGAATTATCTTTTCCCAGTCCCTTAGGAACACCTCATGCACCTGTGCTATGGTATATTTAGTAAACTGTAGTTGTGACTCAATTGTGATATAATTCTCATCCCCTAGGAACTGATGGATTACTATATCTATCCCATCCTCAGCATTCTTATGATCTTGTGAATGGGCTATAAAATCCCACCACATACAATGTTGTAAAAATTCTGAAGGATCAAGGCATACTTTTGCTAAAGTTCTCCAGTCAGCAGGGATCCAGTGCTCAGACTCTGAAAAAGACCTTATCATGCTAAATACAAAATGTGAATCTGGGCCATAGTCAGTGACGACCTGCTTGAGATCATTTAGAAACTCAAAGGGGAAGGCACTGTGAATTCCTTGTGGGTGTTTCCCGGGCTCTCTGTTAATAACTCAGACAAGATAAGACATTCTAAAATTTAAGTCTCTCTCTGCAATCCCTCTTTCTACCCTTGAAAGTAAAGATACTTCTCTATATTTTGCCTCTTTGCTTCTATTTTCTGAGCTGGTCTTCTCGACCAGTATATCTTGAAACTCCACTTCCTGAACTTTATCTTCTGTGTTAGCTTTCTTAGTTTGCATTTCTTTGGATCTAATCTCCCTACCTCCAGCACTGGATTGGTTAATTGTTTTACAAT
>NW_022103926.1:7893759-7896343 GCF_000313985.2 Echinops telfairi
CTGAACTTTATCTTCTGTGTTAGCTTTCTTAGTTTGCATTTCTTTGGATCTAATCTCCCTACCTCCAGCACTGGATTGGTTAATTGTTTTACAATCTCTGGTCTTTTCTACACTAAATTCCAGCAGAGGAGTAGATGCTTTTACTATTATGTCCCTTTCTGACTCAGGCTTAGTTTTCTCAGTTCTGTCTAAAATTTTCTCATCGGACTGATACCCATTCTGCCTGCCTCTCACCAGATTTAAGTTCAGGTGTCTCAGAGGCTTCTTACTACTCCACTGGTTTTTTTAATTTGCTTTCTCTACCTTTGAAAGCATGGGACTTCTTGGCATTGTTTAATAGCCCCTCTTTGGGTATTGCAACTCACTTCCTCTAGTGCTTTATCACCTTTAAACCATTGGAGGCTGCAATCCCCCGAAGGCATAGAGCTTTGGCCATGAGGTTTCCTTTAGAATCAGAGCCTTTAGATAGCAAATCAATTCCTGCTTCTTCAGGTTTTCCTAAAGTTTCATTACCTAACGCATACTCATTCACAGAGATTTTAGCCTGCTTTTATAGATTTGAATAACTACAAGACTTTTCACTAGACTGATGATCCTTATTCTCTCCCTCCTGCAAAGGTTGTATAACCATCTTAACTTGAACCCGCAGAGACCATGTCTCCACAGGGATATTCTCCCATTCTCTGTATACTTTCTTTAAGTTTACAATGACTTCCTCCCAGGTCCCTAGATCAAAAGTTCCTTCCTCTGAGAACCATGGATTATACCTTTTTACTACTTTTAGAAAACATTGCATCTTTTTCTTTGTTATTTTTACACCCTGTCTTTTCAGTAAGTGGATGAGCGTAGTACCATAAATTTTAGGTTTACTTTTACCTTGCCCCATTGTCCTCTTTAAAATATTCATTCACTATTTCCACTACTTATCTGACAATCCCCACACCGGATGCTCACATCACAGTTTCCCCGATCCATTCGATATTCCAGTGGGGCCATACAATTGTTACATGGGGTATAACTCAAAAGAATTCTTTTCCTACTACCATGCAATGGGCACCATCTGTGGGGGTAGCCAACCCCCTACAACTAATCATGGGTTTGGTAGGTGCAATGGTATGGTTAAGATATATAAAGATCATAGTAAAGTCATAGAGAATAGGGAGAGATAGGAGAGAGAGAGTAAAATAAAGAAGTCAGACATGGATATACACCCAATTGCTCAGGGAGGGAATGGGGGTACATATGTGGCAAGATGGGTGGACCCTAGACTCAGCATAGTAGCCTAAACTTACTCATTCTTGAGTGGTCCAGGGCTTACCTTTTGGGCACTCCTTCAAGGGAACAATATCAGAAGGGAGTGGGCCCTACTTAGAGTGAGTCAGACTGTACAGTCTGGTTGCTCTAAATACCCTTAAGGAGAATAACTTCTGACCTAATTTCAATGACCCAGTGTACAGTCATTTACCATGTGTAGCAAGCAGCATCTTGGGTTTGGCATATATTTGGGGGAGACAACTTGGGAGAAATTTTTCTGTTTCCCACACCCAATTAGGAGAGATCCCCAAAGAAAATCTCCACACCATATTGCCATCGAGATGGCTTACATCAATGACAAGGTAAAAATTCTAAGAGCAGCCAGAGGAAAAATGTACAATTACATACAAAGAGTCAGAAATTACAATAAACTCAGATTTATAAGCAGAAGCCATGCATGCAAGAAGACAATGGAGTGACATATCCAGGGCCCTGAAAAGAAAAACCAAAAACTGTCAACCTAGAATCTCGTATCCAGTAAACATATCACTTAAATATAATGGAGAAGTAAAAATATTCCAAGACAATAGGAAATTAAAAGAATTCACAATAACAATACCACCACTACAAAAAAAATATTCAATGAAGTACTATGGCAAAACACACACAGATACACACACACAAGTGAAACCAACATAGAAGACAATTCCTGACAGAAACCAAAGTACACATAGCAGTATCCAAAGCAACAAAATGATGCAGGAAGAATAAGGAAACTAAATACAGCATACACACACTCACACACAACATACACAAATAGAAAGCAAAATTACAGTAACAAATACATACATATCAGTAATCTCACTGAATGTTCATAAACTAAATACACCACGAAGGAGATGGAGAGTAGCAGAATGGATAAGAAAACAAAATCCATCAATACGCTCCCTATAAGAAACACACCTCACATGAACAGCCTAAATGTTGGAGGCTGGACAAAAACATACCAAGCAAACAGCAGCCAAAAGAAAGGAGGGTTAGCAATATTAATCTGAGAAAATAGGCTTCAAGGAAAACAATGCAATAAGAGGCGAGAACAGACCTTACATAATGAGCAAGAGAACAATAACCCAAGAAAACATATACGCACCCAAAGAAAGACCCTTAAAATACATCAGTCAAATCATTATGGAATTGAAAAGGATGTAGACACCTTGACAATTATAAGAGGAGACTTAAATGTTTCACTCTAAAGGAAAGAAAGAACATAAGAAAAACACTCAATAAAGACATAAAAAGCTCAATAACAAAATTGACCTCATTTTTCTCG
>NW_022103926.1:7896443-7898390 GCF_000313985.2 Echinops telfairi
GACCTCATTTTTCTCGAACACACACAGAACAGCCTCAAGAAGAGACCACGTACTAGGTCAGAAAGCATGCCTCAACAAATTCAAAATAGTGAGATCCTACAATCAATCATCTCAGACCACAAACCTATAAAATTAGAAATCAACAATAAAATTAATAGAAACATAAAGACCAACACATGGAGACGGAACAATATAATACTCAAAAGTGATAGGGTAATAAAGAAGGAAATAAAAAATTCCCAACACAAATAAGAACGATAACACAACATATCCATACCTTTATGACAAAGCAAAAGCAATATACTAGAGGCCAATTTATCACAATGAACACACACATGAACAAATTGGAGAAGCCCAAACTCAACACCCTAACACAGTATTTTGAACTGGAACAAAGGCAAAAACATAAAGCCTCTAATAAAAGAAGGAAAGAAAGCACAAGGAAGGATTAACAAAATAGACCTGAGGCAACTTCACAAAGGGGAAAAAAAGGATGCACATACCCAGAATATGAAATGAAAAGTTTTACATTACAGATCCCAGTGAAATAAAAAGGGTAATAACACTATGAAAAACTATATTCAAACAACTCCCACAATCCAGAAGAAATGAACAGAAACCTACAAAAAAATCATATGCTCAAATTAATGCAGACAAATATTGAATAACTCAACAGACCCATTACAAAAGAAGACATAGAGAAAGTCATTAAGAAACTAGGAACCAAGAAAAGCCTAGACAAGATTGTTTCATGGGAGATTTCGACAAAGTACTCCAAGGAGATTTGACAGCAACATTACATAAACTATTCCAGAGCACAGAAAAGGACATCCAACTCACAAACGCATTCCATGAAGCCAACATAACACTGATACCCAAACCAGGCGAAGGTCTCCAAACCAAGCAAAGATCAAAAATTAGAGACCCATGTGCCTCATGAACAATGATGCTAAAATCTTCCACAAAATTCTGGCCAATAGAATCCAGGATCATATAAAAAAAATAATTCACCTTGACCAACAGAGATTCATGCCAGGGATGCAGGGATGGTTCATTATTTGAAAAACAGTAAATGTAATCCACCACATAATCAAAGCAAGAAATAAAAACCCCATAATCATATCAATTGATGAATAAAAGGCATTTGTCAATATCCAACAGCCATTTTTGATCAAAATACTCAATAAAATTGGAATAGAAGGGAAATTACTCAACATAATAAAAGCCATACATGAAAAACCTACAGCCAACATCATGCTCAACGAGGAAAAGCTGGAAATATTTCCACTGAAAACAGGGACCAGGCAAGGATGTTCCCTATCACCATTCTTATTTAACACTGTGCTCGAACCTTTAGCTAGAGCCATCAGACTACAAGAAGAAAGCAAGGGAATACAAAACGCAAAGAAGTGAAACTCGCTATTTGCCAGTGATCTGATCCTCTATAGAGAAAACACAAAGGTCTCCACAAAAAGCCTACCGGGCATAATCAAGGGATTTAGCAAAGTGGCAGGATACAAAATTAGCAACTGAAATCAATCGGATTCCTGGATACCAGGCAAGAGAGCGACGGAAACGACCGAGAAAACAACACCATTTACAATAACCCCACAAAAGACGCAATCCTTAGGAATAAGCCTAGCGAAAGAAACCAAAGATGGACACCGAGAAAACTACAGAACGTTACCAGATGAAACAAAAAAGACCTACAGGAATGGAAAATTATCTGGTGCTCATGAGAGGCAGACTTAATATTGTGAAAATGGCACTACTACCTGTGGTGGTGACACAATTTGAGGTCAACTGGATAAGACTGAAGGGGTGAAGCTTAGCCTGGAGATCCCTCCGTCAGGATGTGGCCTTCTCATGAAGATTCTGGGACTTCCCCTCTTCCTCCCCGAGACAGGACACACACACACACACACACACACACACACACACACACAC
>NW_022103926.1:7898680-7901583 GCF_000313985.2 Echinops telfairi
GGCTAATATTGGGCTTATGAACGAATATTGAACTTATGGACCTGATCTGGACGGGTCTGGGATGTTTTCTTAATGTACAATTACTCTTTGATATAAAGCTCTTTCCTATACATATATGAGTTTCCCTGGATTTGTTTCTTTAGTCTACCCTGCCTAACACACTACCTAAAACAAACTAGATATATAATACTATTCCAATCCAAATCCCAAATAAATGTTTTAATGAAATGGAAAAGCTAATTACCCATTTTATATCAGTAGGCAGAAGACCTAGGATAAGCAAAGAACTTCTTTAAAAGAACCAAATAGGAGGCTTAACAGTACCTGACCTTAAAACCTACTACATAGTCACAGTAGTTAAAACAGCTGGGTACTGGTACAATGAGAGATAGATGGATGAATGAATGGATCAGAACAGAAAACCCAGACAACAATGCATCGTCACACAGACAGCTAATCTTTGACAAAGGACCTAGAACTATCCGATGGGACAAAGACAGTCTCTTCAAGAAACAGTGTTGGACACACTGGACTTCTGTACACAGAAGAATGAAACAAGACTCATTGGAGTTACATAATTTAATGTCAATTTGAAGATATATACATTGTAGGGGTGTTATTTAGCCTGTCAATCAAGTCACAGCCTGATGAGGTGTTACTGAGATATTTATAGTTCTATTTATATTTATATAGGTCTCTCTTTCTTCCTCCCTCTACCGCTTTCTCTCTCCCTCTCTCCTTTCACCTTCCTGCTTGCTGGCTATCCTGAGAACTGCTGGAGCCCTGTGATGCTTCCATTGCCATTGGATCCACATGAGTTTGCACCCAAGGGCCCATGATATTCCTGCCTTCTGCATCATTGCATGTGACCGCATGAATTGAAGAGGAACTTATGGACTAGTATCAGACTTTTGGACTTCAGTGGCATTAGGTAAGGATGTTTTCTTGATATGTAATATAATCACCCCTTGATATAAAGCTGTTCCTTACACATACATGAATGTCACTGGATTTTTTCCTCTGGTCACCTCAATGTGGATTAAAGACATAAATGTAAACTCCAGAGCTATCAATGAGAAAGCTGGAACAAAGTTAAGGGCCCTTTTGCAGGGCATACATAGACGACCAAGTATAATGATGGAGGCATGCACAGCAGAAGACCAATAGATGACTGGGACATGCCGAAATTACATCACTTAAGCACATCAAAAGACTTCATCAGGAGAGTAAAATGAGAGCAAAAATGTTTAACCAATGACACATCGGAGAAGTGTCTAATTACCAAAATATACAGAACTCTACAACAGCTCAATAGGAAAATAACAAAAGACCCAATAATAAAGTGCGAAAAAGACATGAACAGATGGTTTACCAAAAATGAAGTACAAATGGCTAACAAACCCATAAAAAAATGTTCAAGACCACCAGTCATCTGGGAAATGCAAATTACAACCACAATGAGATACCACTTTACACTAACAGTGCTAACCCAATTTAAAAACCAAACCAAACAGAAAACAACAAATTCTGGTCAGGATGTGAACAAATTGGAACTTGTATACACTGTTGGTGGACTTGTAAATAGATACAAACACTACAGAAAACAATATGGCAAGACTTAAAGCAACTGGAAATTGAAATCCCATATGACCAGCAATAGCCCTATTAGGCATATACCCAAGAGAAATAAGAGACACAACAGGAATGGGTGTATCCTCTCCCATGTTTATAGCAGCACAGTTCACAATGCCAAGAAAGTGGAAGCAGCACAAATGCCCAAACAATGGAAGAATGGATAAAGAAACTATGGTATATACACACAATGGAATACTATGCATCCATAAAAACAGTGATGAAAACCTGAAACACCACATGACATGGAAGGACCTTGAAACCATTATGCTGAGTGAAGTAAGTCAGTCACTAAAGGACAAATATTGTATGAGTTCAGTACTACAAAGTGAAACACCAATTAAACAAACCTTAGAGACCGATTCCCAAACAGGTAGAAAGTCTGCCTATCGGCCATGCACCACACATCATCCACCTTCATCAGAACCACTTTAAAAAAGGAGACCTCACACTGGCTGGGGTCACTCCTTCAAGAAGGGGGAAAAGGGAGAAGACTCTCCACTTGAGGCTACACAACATTGAAACAAGTCTGTAACGAATCAACAGACCCTCCACAGGAGGAGAACCTCACTGGAAAACCGAGTTCAGACCAGGGGAGGGGAGCATCTACATTTCAGAGGAGGCACTGATATTCCTGTTTCTGGGTATGGTGGGTAAATGGGGAAGAGAAACTTCACATTTGGAAGGATGCTAAACAATTATTGTAGAGAATGTAGGGGAGATTAAACCTTATTCTATGTTCCTAGGTAGACACTTAGAACATGGCTCTACCTAACCCTTGGTGAACCACACCATGGACTAAAGCACTATGAGGCACTTAGCATCCCCCAAGGGCCACACCAGAAGTACTCAAGGTGAACACCTGACTGAAAGAACTGACTCTACCTCAAAACTACCTGTACTCTTGGACTTGGGACTGAAATACTTTGATGAGAAGCAAAGTAAAGAAAGGCCACCCCAATACTGTGGAAAGAGTGGTCATTGGACCATGGGTGGACCTCTGGCTTAGTGGGTGTCTAATGAAGGGGGACTCAGAACCACCATAATTTAGTGCCTCAATGCTCCCCATGCAATAAAACAGGTTTTAAATGATAGGCAAGGATCTGCACTTATAAGAAATTATATAAGAAATTTTCACCTAGCACCAAATCCCATAGCTCAGTGTAAACAGAGCTCAATCAATTAAGAAATAAATCTGTACAAAGTAACAGATTGATTGCAGATCACAGTTGAACTATACTCACATAAACTCTTCATATCAATATTTTTTT
>NW_022103926.1:7901825-7904092 GCF_000313985.2 Echinops telfairi
TCCATAACCTGTGGACAAGCAGATGGATTCTGGGCTCCCATTTAATTCTAGCCCCAATCCAAGAACAGTTCATTTTTATATACATGGTCCTGCTCCATACCCGCCTTCATGAAGAGATCACGAAAGATAAGGGTGCCACAGTAAAGTGTGGTGAAGAAAGCAGATGGTGCTGCCTGTGATAGTTATGTTTTTTGTGTCAACATGGCTCCCATAGGAACACATAGATGGAGTTTATCCTGTCACTCAGGTCGCAGCTTGATTGGAGGGCAACCAAAATTAATGGCTCTTTGAAGCCAGCCTCTGTGGGCTAAGTCAACCTGTGGATCAAGGTGGATCATGCCGCTGTGCTGTGCATGCCCTTGAGGCTCCATGTTGACCTTCTTTGCTGTGCTGCCAAACTACTGGCCTCTGCTCTGTCTCAACATCTCATCTTTCTGCAGTTGCCGCCCCACTTTGCCGTGTGTCTCCTGCCTGCAGATAGGCTCCTCCCCTCCCACCAGCTACTTGGCTGTCTGCTTCCTTGACCTTGGACCAGCTGGTGGCCGGAGTTGGAAGGACCTCCAGTACATTAACTGTCACACGAAAGAGAGTTGGACTGAGCCCTCTCTACTTCTGTGTGGACTAATTAGCTGTTGTATTCTTTCTCTCTCTATAAACCTATCCTTTTACAGATAATCAAAAGTGTCCCGTTCACAGGATGTGACTTTGAGGATTAAGGTGTACCGGACCTAAGTCATGGTATCGTGGTTGGACTACAAAGAGTCCAGAGATAGCCTGTTACTGTAGCCCAAACAGAGATCAGGTTGATTTGAGAACTTTTGATTTGAGTTTGCTTTGAATTTATTCCTACAAATGCTGGCAGAAGGAAAGGGTCTGTTTCTTCCTGTGGACTGCTTCAAAAGTCCCGGGGAAAATCAAACAGTTTTTACAACCCAAGCTTTGTGGCAGGTTAGGGTGGTGAAGAGTTAACAAGTTTTACAATGATCAGAGGAGCTTCAAGCTATAAGACAAAAGGGAGTGAGGTTCATGGAAACAGTTTATCGTTTCCTGGGGTGGGGGGGGAGCAAACCATCAATTAATATCTTAATTTTTTCATACTGGTAGCGCTCCTGTAAACATGGTGAATGCTCCTACAACCTGCTGGGCTTTCTGTAAAAAGTGTGGCAAGCACAAACCCCACAAAGTGACACAGTACAAGAAGGGCCAAGATTCTTTGTACTCCCAGGGAAAACAATGGTAGTACAGGAAGCAGAGTGGCGATGGTGGCCAGACTAAGCCACTTTTCTGGAAGAAGGCTAGAACTACAAAGAAGATTGTGTTGAGACTTGAATGTGTTGAGCACAAATGCAGATGTAAGAGAATGTTGGCTAGAAAGAGATAAAAAGAGAAGGAGCAGGTGATTCAGTTCTGAGATTCATCGTGTCTTACTGAAATAAATAAGATTTTGATGATTGATATATATATATAAAGAGATAAAAAGAGAAGGGGGCAGGTGATGCAGTTCTGAGATTCATCATGTTTTACTGAAATAAATAAGATTTTGATGTTACATTATATATATATATATGTCTTCATTACTCCAGGCAGTGTCAGACCTGCACCCTCATATGTTTTTTTTTTTAGCTAATGACCTTATTTGCCCCTTCCTGAATTAGAAGTATCCCGAATAACAGGTTTTTCCACAGGCCTAGGCCTTCAATAATAAACAGGTTTCAAAGGAATCTGCTATAGGAGAGAGGGTTTTACACCCTCCAAAAAACCCAAACCAAACTCACTGCATGGAGTCAAGGCCAACTCATAGCAACCCTGTAGGTCGAGGTAAAACTACCCCGTGGGTTTCTGAGACTGGAGCCCTTCGCTGGAATAAAAAGCCTCGTCTTTCTCCCTCGGAGGAGCTGGTGGTTTCCAACTGCAGGCGTTACAGGTGGCAGCCCAATGTGTAACCACTACACCACCATCCTGGTCCCTTTTCACAAACTAAATCTCAACAGATTAGATCCCAAACTATGCTCCATTTCCAGTATTAACAGCAGACTAATTATTTCACTCTTCCTATCCGTATTTCAAGTGCCTTATCTGCATGTGGAAGCTGGACACTGAATAAGGACGACCACAGAAGAATCGAAATTTTGGAAATACCGTGGACTGTCAGAAGAGCAAACAGATCAGTTTGGAAGAAGTACAGCCGGGTGTTCTTAAAACTTCATCTCAGGTAATCAAGTGGCCATCAAGCTCAGAAGCAACAAAGCCCACATGGAAGAAGCACA
>NW_022103926.1:7907009-7917826 GCF_000313985.2 Echinops telfairi
TTTCCAAGACTAGAGAACCCATCTTTCTCCCATGGAGCAGCTGGTGGTTTCAAACAACTGACCATGCAAATGGGCAGTCCAATGCATAACCACTGTGCCCCCAGGGCTCCTGGCTGGGTAAAAACTTAGAAGACCCTGATCTCTGTGCAGAGAGGAAGTTAAGACTTAGGCGCAGCCATAAAGTGCTGAAAGTGTCGAAGCGAGGCTAAGGAATGTATTAGCTCAAGGCATTTAAGAAAACCTCTACCCAATAAGTAGCTGATAATTAACCTAACTTGGAAGCAAGTCCAGGGGTACACCTAACAAATACTACAGTTAACCCTCCGCGGAAGTGGGCAAAAGCCCTGAACAGAAGTTTCACTAGGGAGGAGACCTGAACGGCCAATAAACATATGAGAAAATGCTCCCGATCATTAGCCATCAGAGAAATGCAAATTAAAACAACCATGAGATACCACCTAACACCCTTGAGGATAGCCCAGATCAGAAAATTAGAGAACAACAAATGCTGGAGGGGATGTGGCAAGACAGGAACTCTCCTCCACTGCTTGTGGTTGTGTAGATATGTACAGCCTCTGTGGAAAGCCAACTGGCAATATTTAAAGCAAATGGAAGTTGAGCTACCGTGTTTCCCTGAAAATAAGACATACCCATAGAATAAGCCATAGGCAGGATGTCTAAGCATTTGCTCAATCTAAGCCATCCCCCCAAAATAAGATCTAGTGATGGACGTGGCTCTGCAGCACACCGGCACGGAGCAGTCACGAAGACAGACAGCCCTTCTCATCTGCCTCATTGTGACAGCTGCTGTCTCGGAGGGGACCAGACAGGTGTGGGCAGCCCCATCCACAAGGTCGACTCCCCCTGTCAGGTCCCGGTGGTTCTGTGTGTGCTGCAAGCTGAGGCACAGAGGGAGATGTAGACCGTGAAAGTCAAAGTCTGCTCAGTGAAGCGAGGAGCAGGACGCTCTGCTGTAGGCATTGTGTGTCCTCAGGGGGACAGAGTAACGCGGTGGCTGCCGTTCGACTCAGCACTGTGGGTCGATGGCCCACCAGACAACAACTCCACTATATTTGAATCAATGCAGATTGTTGTACCATACTTAATAAAAATAAGACATCCCCTGAAAATAAGCCATGGTATGTCTTCTTGAAAAATAAATATAAGACAGTGTCTTATTTTGGGGGAAACACAGGACCTTATGACCCAGTTATCCCTCTACTGAGCATATACCCAAAAGAGGTAAGAAATAGACCACAACCAGTCGTCTCCACCCCAATGTTTATTGCGGCACAATTCATAATCCCCCAAATTGGAAACAACCTCAGTTTCCATTGATAGATGAGTGAATTAGAAAACTCTGACAGGGAACTGATTACAAGGATCTATATATTACCCCCTCCCTGGGGGACAGACAACAGAAAAGTGGGTGAAGGGAGACGTGTAAGACATGACAAAATAATAATTTATAAATTATCAAGGGTTCATGAAGAAGGGGGAAGTGGAGAGGGAGGGGGGGAATGAGGAGTTGATACCAAGGGCTCAAGTTGAAAGCAGATGCTTTGAGAATGATGATGGCGACAAATGTACAAATGTGCTTGACACAATGGATGGACGGATGGATTATGATAAGAGTTGTTGAGACCCCAATAAATGACTTTTTTTTAAAAAAAAGAAGACTCTGGCACATACACACATTGAAGTAGTACTCATCACAAAAGCACCGGTGATGGCATGAAGCACATCACATCATGGGAAGAGATGGAGGAAATTATGCTAAGCAAAGCTAGCCAATCACAAAAGGACACATACAACATGAGTTCACTGAGGTGGGTCTAAGCAGCACAGTAGGTATAGAGGAAAAGCCACTTATCTCACACTATGTAGGTTGAGGTACAGCCAGTCAGGTGGGGGACAGGCAAAACCCAAGGATGTACATGTCATTCCAACATCAAGAAGGGGAAAGCGGGGAGACGGAGGGGAAAGAGAGGAAAAAAGGGGGGTGCAGATGGTGGCATTGGGGGAGTAGGGCAATAACCCACCCAGGGGGAGAGTATTGGTTATATCTCCCCAGAATTGGGAGTGTGCATGCAGACCCCCACCATGGTGCGCCAAACCTTGAGGCAACATAAGCACATGAAGCAATGCATGAACAGAGTGGGCCACAGGGCCGGCCCCAATCAGAGCCACACTAACCCCCTCCTGAGAAGTATGTGTTAGAGAGGACAACACTAAACCAGCAGGCTTGGGAGAGGGGCCACCCTACCATGCCCACACAGAAGCAAACCAAGAAGGAAAACGAGAGAGTAAGGTTCTAGACCCCATATTGGCACATCAAGCCCTAAGGACGATGTGCCTGCATGGAGCTGTTTAGGCACAGAGAGGACATAGGGCCAGCAAGAGCTCCAGACATAATGACCCCTTGCTGGAGCATACAGTGACAGAGGACAATACTGGCAGCACACAGTGGGGAGTCAGTCCAGTCTGACCACCCAACAGTAGGGCAAACCAAGAAGGGAACATAAAAGATCAACAATGGGAGCGAAGCAAAGCACAAGGCCCCCGAGGAGCCCCCCAAATAGACTTCAGGCTAGGATGGGAAGTTCCCGGAATCCAGGACCAGTGGGGAGATCATCATAAAGGCCAACAGACAGACCTGGAATTATCTATGCTTTTCAGGTTTTTTTGCTAGTTATTATTTTTCTTTAAATATGTATTTTTTTTCTATTTTTCACCCTTTTAATTCAATTTTCTGTTTTCTTTTTGTATTGTCTATGTTACTGTTGGTTTGCTCACCTATGTAAGGCAGGCAAGGGAAGCAAGCCTGAGGAGAAATCAATGAGACCGAAGGTTCTTCAGGGACTTGGAGGGAAGGGAAGGGAGCAGTGAGCAAACACCACCATAGACAGGGGAACAACTAGGGAGTGAATATCAACAATGAGGAGGACGTAGAGATCCTGGGGGTACTGAAGCCACAGCAGTCTAGCTGAGAATTACTGAGAGGCAGAAGAAAGGAGAGTGTGATGGTGGGAAAGGAGGAAGGTGAAAGGAAACAGGAAAGATCTAGGAAGCAAAGTTATGGATAGAGGTATAAGCATAGGTGTGTACATACGTAAATATATTATTTCATAAAAATAGAGGTATTGGCATAGGTACATATGTTTATATGGCAATGCATTGAGGAAGTGGATGGACTTTGGCCCTCCCTCAATGCAAGAACACTTTGTTCTAACAACCTGGCATTCTCTGACCCTCACCTTCCCAGAACAATCGCTGAAGACAAAATGGGTGCACAAGTAAATATGGTGAAGAAAGCTGATGGTGCCCGGATATCAAAAGATATACCATCTGGGGTCTTAAAGGCTTGAAGTTAAACAAGCGACCATCTAGCGGAGAAACAAGTCTACACGGAAGAAGCACACTGGCCTGTGCTACATGAAGTATCCGTGGGATCAGGTAACAGGCATCAAAAGACTACAAACAAACAAACAACATATTTTTGTATATGAGGGGGGTCGGAGCAGAGACCCAAAACCCATCTGTAGACAATGAGACATCCCCTTAGATGGGATGTCACAGAAGGGTTGCAAGAAAGGGATGAGTCAAGCAGGGTAGCACTGATGAAACACACAATATTCCTCTGGTTCCTTGAGGCTTCCTCACCTCCCACTCTCAGGACCCCAGTCTTGCCTTTCACTGCAGGCTAGGCCAGAGCATATACACATGTACAGATAATAACTCAGGGAACACTTAATCCATGTCCGATAAACCCCTCGGGAACAGAAATAGGAGTAGCAATACCAGGAGGGTAGGGGGAAGGTGGGGAGAGGAACAGAGGAGAAACCTCGGGGAAAGGGAGACAGCAGTTTGCATGAGCTATTAAATTCATAATAATGTATAATTTATCAAGTGGCCACAAGGGGGGAGGAGGGTAAAAAGAGGAGCTGATACCAAGGGCTCAAATAGAATGTAAATGTCTAGAAAACAGTCATGGCAACACATGTACAAATGTGCTTGATACCACTGATTGTTATAAGAGCTTTAGGAGCCCCCAATACCATGATTTTTGAAAAAAGAAGTGAAAGATAACCAAATCAGGGCTGGCTGGTGGATGCCTAATGCTTTCCCATTGAAATGCTTATAATGCTGCCCTTGTTTGATCAGAGAAATGATCAGGAGTATTGTCCTGGTGGAAAGGACTCTCCAGTGAAGCCTTCCAAGTGTTTTGCTTCCAACTCATAGGTAGATTTTTCAAAACACTCTCATAATAAGCAGATATTATCATTCTTTGGCCCTCCAAAAAGTAAACAAGCCTCAAGCATCCAAAAAAAACCCTCAAAACCTGTTGCTGCTGTAACCTTTGCTCTAGACTGGCCCATTGATGGAACGCCTTTCACCTCTTCATAACCATTGCTTTGACTGTGCTCTGTCTTCAGGATCACACTTGTAAAGCCATGCTTCCTCTCCTGCTACAATTCTTTCAAGAAATGCTTCAAGATCTTGATCCTCCTTGTTAAAATTTCCATCGAAAGCGTTGCTCTTCAAAGTGTGGTGAAGAAAGCAGATGGTACCCAACTATCAGAAAGAGTCTGGGCTCTTAAAGGCTTGTCTTCAAACAAGCAGCCATCTAAATGAGTTGTTAGCTAAGTCCACATTAAAGAAGCTCATTAGCCTGCGTGATCCAAGGAGCATAAATAATAAAATCCAAATGCGGAGGAGGGAACATTATTAGAGCACAAGTTTTGAATATCTGGTTTTGCAGAATGCTATGGATAACAGCAAAAAAAACCAAAACTCCATTTGCAGGGTCCCATGTGGATTAAGCTTCCAGTGAATCCCCTCTGGCTATAGACTGGGAATGTGAATCGCCTTGCTATCTGACAATGCTATCAGTGAGTGGTAGGGTGAATTATTGAAGATGGAGTTAGGTTAAAATGTGACACCTTGTCATTTCATCTCCCTTTGGCCAGTTTGTTGACCCTATTGTTCCCATTTTTAATATTTTCTGTTGAGGTTCTTTCTTGTTGTGAAATTGCTGGGGTTTTTTTCTGTGTGTGTGTTTTCTGTATATGAAATCCAGGATAGGTAAACTATAGAGGCAGTAACTGGAATAATAGTTTCCCAGGGGCATGGCTGGAGAAGTAGGTGTGTTGGGCCAGGTTGACTAAGGAAACAAATTCAGTGACATATATGTGTAAGAGAGAGCTTTATATCAAGCAGTAACTGTATATTAGGAAAACATCTCACCCCAGTCCAATTCAAGTCCATAAGCCCAATACTACTCGGTAAGTCTGATACTAGGCCATAAATCCCTCTTCAGACTCGTGAAGAAACATGTGATGATACGGAATGAAGGAAGATCACAGGTTGGTGGGTGCAGAGTCTTGTGGATCCAATGGCAGGTCTCAGCTCCATGGATCACCAACAGGAAGGTGAAACAGAGCGAGAGGGCAAGTTCCCAGGATCCTCCTTATGAGAAGGCTACGCCTACCAGGAGACACCATCAGACTGTGACATGATTGACAGGCTAGACTCCATATATATCTTCTCATGGGTGCCATGTTGACACAAAAACCTAACTATCACAGTGGGGGTGGGGAGGGACTGGCACTAACAAAAATGAGTACAAGAAAGGATAAAATGTTCTAAATGTCATTGTGGTGATAACCATAGGATTCTTTAAAAAATGATTGAACTATTGAGTTGTATGAAATGTGAATAATATGTTGATAAAACTGCTAAAGAAAGAAAGCATCATTCTTTTCTGCACTTGTTCTGGGCACAAGAGTTTGGGTACCCATGCAGCAGAAAGTTTTCTCAATTTAAATTTTTCTGTCTGAATTGTATAAACTAAACTAATTGAGATGCCTATTGTGTTGAATAAGGAATACAGAAGAAGAATCAATGCATTTGAATTGTGGCACTAGTGAAGAATATTCAAAGTACCGTGGACTGACAAAAGGGCAAAAAAATCTGTCTTGGAATAAGTACAGCCAAATTTCTCCTTAGAGACAAGCATGGAGAGACTTCATCTCACATACTTTGGGCATGTTATCAGGAGAGACCAGTCCCTGGAGAAGGACATCATGCTTGGTAAAGTAGTGGAACATCGAAGAGGTGGAAGATGGATTGACATAGTGGCTACAACAATGGGCTCAAGCACTGGAACAATGGTGAGGATGGGCGGTGTTTTGTTCTGTAGTGCACAGGGTCTCAATGACCTGATGGCACCTAACAACAACAACAATATAGTGTTGGCTATTACTTCTGCTAACATCATCTGTAGCTGAAGGTCAGGCAGAGGCAAGCCAAATGCAGGGTCCAGAGTCAGAAGCCCAGCATGTTGGAAACTTCAAGTAGGTCTTGCTTCTACCAATACTCAGTCAGGAAACATGTCCCAGAAAGGAAGACTTTCATGGAGTGAGATTTTTGTCTTTCAATAGGCTATACTCTCAAGGAAAACAAAGGTTGAAGACATAAGTCACACCTCTAGCAAGGTTGAAACTAAGGATATATCCCACCTTAATCCTGAAACAGAGAACTCCCTCCAAAATGGATTTATAACCACAAGCATAAAACTCACTGCCATGGAGTCGACACTGACTCACAGTGACCTTATAGGACAGGGTAGGACTGCCCCTGTGGGTTTCCAAGACTGTAACCCATCACAAGAGTAAAAGTCTTCCTCCCAAGGAGCAGCAGATGGTTTCCAACTGCTGACCTTGAGGATGGTAGCCCAACATGTAATCACTATCCCACCACAAGGGTAGAAGCTAGATTGTACAATACTCATACATCACAAAGATGATTATGGCAAATGGGATTATGGCCAGAATGGCCATATTAAGTAATTGACTATATCTCACTAGTCTTCCACAGGAAAGACAAGACTACAAATTTGGGGGTGAAAGAAAAAAAAAACTGCTTTCAGGATCACCCCTGGTCAGTAACTTCTTTACAGTGAATACTTGGTTTCATGGGTAAGAATATACCCAAGATGCCTGCTATCAATTTCTCTCTTTAACATCTCTCTTCTCCTGTTAACTGGTATTTTATTGAATATGCCAAGGCATTCTACCTAATGCATTATGTACGACATTACAAAGAATGAGAATCTCGGAATACTTCATTGTGCTCATAAGAAACCTGTACAAGAGACAGTCATTCGAACAACACAAGGGTATACAGCATAGTTTCAAATAAAAAAATGTGTGTGTCAAGGTTGTATCCCTTCATCAAACCTATCCAATCTGTATGATGATCAATTAATTTGAGAATGTGACCTTAGGTCTAGAAGAAGGCTTATTAACCAGCCCCAACATGCAGATGGCATCATCTTGCTTGCGAAAGGAGAAGAGGACTTTAAGCATTTACTGGTGAAAATCAAAGACTACAGCCTTCAGGATGGGTTACAATTCAATATAAAGAACACCTGGACCAAGAGCCGATACCATGATAAGCAAAAGAAAGTTTGAAGTTGTCAAGGATTTTATTTTACTGGGATCCACAATTAATACTCTTGGAAGTTGTACAAGGAATCAAATGGCATGTTGTATTGGGAACATCTGAAGAATAAGAGCTCTTTAAAGTACTAAGGAGCCTACCTCTATGTGGGGATTAGGCATACCAAAGTGCACCTCCATGCAGCCTTCTTGTTTCGCCTAAGGAGTAGCTGGTAATGAGAAGCGCTTGTGCAAGTCTTAGCTCGGGGCATAGACTCACTAACAGAAAGAGATCTTGAAAACATGAAAATTGGAAGAAGCCATATACAAAAGATGACATATTTAATTATTCTTTTTTATGGGTAGATCTATAGAGACAGAAAGTAGATTATTCATTTCAGCTCTCTGGGGTGGGAGGGAATAGGAATTAAGAACAGGGAATGACTGCTAATAGGAGGTTTAATTTGGGAGTGATAGAAATGTCCGGAAATTACATAACCTTGTGAATAGACCCACCCCCCCCTAGTGGCACACATGAAAAGAGTTCATTTTTGAGTGCTTGAACTCAATTAAAAATAAATACATTCTGGCTAGAGCTTTAGTCTCATGGGACAACTATGTCAATTGCCATATTAAAGTTCACAATTTCATGCTCCGCATCTTAGGAAGCTCAGTAGGGACTAAAGTCTTAAAAGCTTGTGAACAGCCATCTAAGCTAAGACTATTACTGTCTAATCATCAAGAGCAAAAGAGAAAGAAGAAACTAAATCTCAGAAGCAAGTAGTTTACAGGGCTAATAGCCTACAGAGCCACAGTCTCCCTTAGAGACCATAAGAAGTTGGTGGTGCCCAGCTATCACTGCCAACCCTGGCATAATGGGAGCAAAATGCAGAACAGAACTCTTAACAAATTCTTAATAAGTTCAGACTTACAGGACCAGTTGAAATTGAGAGCGTCTAAGGACTATTGCTCCCAAGCACGCTTTAAACCTTGAACTCACTCCTGAAGTGAAGTTTAGCAAAGTAACTATACTTACTAATAAAATTCTTTGTTTTATTATATATAGTGTCATATATATGTCTTTTGATATTTTATGACTTTTTGGATATGTGCACACATATATATACACTAGTGGTGTATATATTCTACTCTAATTTTCCTGCCCCCTTATCTTTTCATTTAGTTTTAGAATTGTTGACTTTGGAGATATGTACATGGCACTATACTTACTAGAATATATATACTGGTGATATATGGGACCATACTTACTAGTATATATGTACACACTAGGGTATATATTATATGTGGCATTATACTTACTAGACTATATATATGTGTGTATATATATATATATATATATATTAGTGTTATATGGCACCATACTTACTAGTAAATATGTACTAGTATACTAGATATAATGTAGTGTATATTCTGGTTCTATATGTTTACTAGTAAGTATAGTGCCATATAACACTAGTGTATATATACAAACATACATACACACATATTGTATTAGTCTTTGATACATCCTCCTTAGTGGGTCCATGTGGCTTCTCCTCAGGGATGTCTTGCAGGAAGTGAGCCTTGCCAGCTGAAGCAGGGACCTTGGTAAGGCAGCTGCACCCTGCTTTGACCATCAGAAAGCAAGAGACCCGAGAACTAGTAAGGCGAGACTCACCGAGCCATTTATCCCTCCGCCCTTCAATTAACCCCATGTGTTTATCAGCCAGGTTGGCACAATAAACTAACTACCTCACATATATACTCTAGCCCTATAACGCCTGAATTTTTAATTTCAGGGAAATTTTTTTTTGTTTTTATTCTTTACTTTCATAGTTATCAATACATATAGCAACCAAAATATATTTTAAAAATATAAAATTTGCAATGTTTTTAAAATGTAACCAAATTGTCACATTAGTTCATGGATTTATAGCACAAGAATAAAAAATGCACCTTAATTTCTATATTATTTTTCATCTTATTTTATTATTAAAGAAAAAAATAAACTGAAAACTTATTTTATTTATAAAATATAATACAAAATTTATTTGTTTATAATTTTAGTTAGTGTGAAATTGAGCAAAACAATTTTTTTGTGTGTGATACAAAGATGAACTTTGCATTTGCTGCAGAAAACTACTGGTGCACTCTTGCAGTTTACATTTTTGCATGTTCCTCTGTTTGTGACCTCAGGGTAATGGTGAAGACCATCCAAATGGGTATCTCTTCCAGGGATACTTTTGGTGGCTAGACCTCTTCTCTTTTTGTTAGAAAACTCAACATCAGTAAAGCTTCAACAACTAAAGTTTCTAACTCATCTTCACTAGTATTATCATTACTAACTCCGAGGTCTTCTAATCATCCAAATCAGAATAATCGGGCGTATATTCACTTCCTATCATGGGAAAATAGAAATATTGTTATCAAAATAGTTTGAATAACAATATAATTAAAATTTTATATTGTAAAATTAACATTTCTAAATATAAGACACAATTTATTTATCAATTTCATCCATATAAGCATCTGGTTCCCTGTCTGAGTCTGTACCGCTTCCATCTAGGTCATACATTCGCCGTTTTCCATAAAACAAATCACAATCCATGCTGTGGTCATTTTTTTCACCGTGGATTCAAAAGACGAATGTAACGAATTCGTTATGTTTTGAAAAAGCAGAAACATATAATAAATATAATTTTTATGAGTATTATACCTTTGACATAAAAACTACAGTTTTATGAACATACACAAAAAATATCAACACTGAAACCACTAGATTCAAAATTATCGTAAAATGCACTGAACGCCAATGACCACTTAACCTCAAACACACAATTGGTCAAAACATGTGCCACTATTCAAGCATTTTGCCACTAAAATGGGTGGCTAGCGGTATGCATTTGTACTAGCAAAGTGCGAAGATTTCGTCGACATTGTTGTCGGCTCCAAAAGCTTTATAATTTCGGTACCAGATATGTTTTAATTAAATGTTACGAAAATGTCACGCTCGGTGTTATAGGGCTAGTAAGTATAGTGCCATATATAAACAAAAGGTCAACAATTATGTTAAAACTAAGCTGAAAAGATAAGGGACAGGGAAAGTAGAATAGTAGAACCAGAAAAATCAGAACAGAAGTAAAGAGAATGCTGATACATTGTGGCCAATGTGCTTAATGACACTGAACAATTTGTATAGTAATTGTCAAGTGGGAGCCTAATATATGTGTGAACTTTCACACGTATAAATAAAATATTGTTATGTTTTTCTATTTTTCTAGATTTCTATTTTTCGGTATATGAAACCCAGGATCGATGAACCTATAGGGACAGCTAGTAGAATAAGGGTTTCCAAGTCTGGCTGGGTACAGTGTG
>NW_022103926.1:7920578-7926247 GCF_000313985.2 Echinops telfairi
TTGTGATAAGAGTTGTATGAGCCCCCAATAAAATGATTTTTTAAAAGAAAGAGCTTTTATATCAGAGTAATCATATAGCAAGAAAACATCCCAGTCCAGTCCAGATCAAGTCCATAATTCAGATATTAGCCCGTAAGTCCAATACTAGTGCATAACTCCTTCTTCAGACTCACACAGCATATGCAATGATGCAAAATGCAGGAACATCACAGGGCAGTGGGTGCAAGGTCTTATGAATCCAGTGGCATGGAAGCATCTCCAGGGCTCTCACAGGTCTCAGTGTGGGAGACATGGCTTGTCAACAAAAGGTGAAAGCAGAGAGATAGAGTCTCCTTGTGGGTCTCAGCAAGTCACCGTGTGGCTTGTCAACAGGAAGACAAAGGGAGAGAGAGAGCAAGTTCCCAGAATCCTCATGAGAAGGCCAGGCTCACAAGGAGGCATCATCAGGCTGTGACCTGATTGAAAGGTTAGCCTCCACCCCTATACTTATTAAGTTGACATGAAATTATGTAACTACCACGTCAGTTATTGACTTAAATCCTCAAGAAACCCAAGCAGAGATACCAGGGGAGCCCACGATTCTGGTTCCCCTACTAAAGAAAAAAGTGAAATTAAGGATACAGAAGATAATGAATTCAAAACGTTTCCTTCCAAAATTTCTCCACCCATTGTCCAGTGTACGAAACTCCAAGCATTTTTATTTGATTTGCTAGAAGGAGTAAAAACTAGAGGTCTGAGGGGGAGCTGAGTGGGTTGGGAAGAACCTGCAGGTGTGCATCCTCCCATAACTGTTATTCCTTTTCTGGGCTTCAGAGGGAGCTGTGGGCAAGTCACGGAGAGCAAGCTCAGCGGCACAATGGTGTTGCCACTGCAGTCAATGTGGTCAAAGATGTGACCTGGCCAAGTTGCTCAGGACACATGTGCTTGAAGCTCTCTACCATCTATGCACGCGTGCGCGCACACACATGCGCTTGGAGGTACAATGAGAAGTAGAGCTGGGGATGCTGACTCTGAAGTGAGTAGTCCTGAACAGCACAAAAGAGCTCCATAGAAAGTAAATGTTTAAATAACGATGGCGACATATGTACACAGGTGCTTGATACAATTGATGCATGGATTGTTATAAAAGCGGTCAGAGCCCCCAATAAAATGATCTTTTAATAATCTTTTTTAAAAAGCACAGCTTTGGGGTGTCTTACACCATGGTCTGGCTCCTCTCCTGCTACTCACTCTTTAGACTCACTGGACAGCCAGGGGGTACTTTCAGGGCTTGGGGAGGACAAGGCAACCCTGAACATTCATGTCACATCATGAATGTTGCATGATATTCCGTGTCCTGATCACAGGGTCGCCGATCTGTTTTCAGGAGTCATTTCCCTAGACTCTTCAGTGTCCACATCTCCTGGAAGGGCAGTCAGGCTTATTATCTGTACATCCACTACTGGAGCCGTCACCCCCAGCAACTAACATGAGTGGTCCACCAGGAATCCTAAGGTCTGATAGGTAGCACCAGAAATTAATTCCCAAGGGCCCCCTGCCTGGTTCCTGGGTTCCCAGGCTAGGCTGCCCTAACCCTCACACAGAGCTAGTCCAAGGATGAGGTCAAATATGACTGCTCTCTGTATCTCAGCCACCATCTTCACAGTGGCAGATGTACATGAAGAAGTGAGACACAACATCCCTGGGGCAATCTGAACCCTTTGCCCTTGAGCCCCTCTCTGTCCTTATTGACAAAGCTTAACACAAGGCTGAAGAAATCCTGTCTGGTATGTGGGAAGATTGTGAATGTTTGGGGTCAGAGGGCAGACCATGATACTATTGCTGGTAGGCGCTACGCAGCTTGTTCAAATTCATAGGGACCCTGTGGGCACAACAGAATAAAACACTGCCATCCTCACAATTGTTCTTATGTTTGAGCCCATTGTTGGCAGTCTTCTTCTTGTTCTCTGACCCTCTCCATTACCAAGCATGATGTCCTTCCCTAGGGTCTGGTCTCTCCTGACAAAATGTGCAAAGGATATGAGACAAAGTCTTGCCATCCTTGCCTTAAGGAGCATTCTGGCTGTACTTCTTCTAAGACAGATTTGTTTGTTCTTTTGGCAGTTCATGTTACTTTCAGTATTCCTTGCCAGTACAATCATTCAAATGCATCAATTCTTCTTGCATCCCCCTCAGTCAATGTCCAAATTTCACAGGCATATGAGACAATTGAAAATAGCATGGCTTGAATGAGACAATGGTAGGCAGTCATTAAATGACTCCCAACAGAGCCCACCTCCTGGTATTCACATCTTGTGTAATCACCTCCCCTGAGTGTGTGCTGTACAAAGAACCTGAATTTTAACAGATAGAATACCAGAATGAATGGGATGTCATTTCCAACATGCATGGGTCTGTCTCTGGGAACCTCTTCTCTGCCCTGGTAGAGCCAGCTGCCCTACCCTTAGGCAGAGGGGAACCAAGGCCAGCTTGCTGAGGATCCTACCTCACCCCAGTTTGGTCTCTGCTGACAGATAACCTGCACCTTCATGGCAAGGGCACCCAGCTAAACTGGCATCTGATTCCTGATCCCCCAAGCTGTGAAGTAATAAAGTTTGTTCCTCTTAAATCTCCACATTGAAAGCCATCTGTTCTGAAGCCACAGATCCCTAATAAAAGAATTGATCTGGTTCAGGTTCAGAAGAGCAGCTTATGTGTGGAGATGGTGACTGAGACACTAGAGGTATGTTTCAAAGGAGTGTCCGGGGGCCACACTCACAGGGACCTCCAGGACTGAGGACGGGTGTCACATTTAGCATGTTGATTTGTAGGGCAAGACTTTAATGAGCTTTGGGAAGATGAAGGTTTCTTGACTTTCTTATCTTAGGAGAAAATTCACGTTTATTGCTATTTATCTTTTTAACCTAGGGGAATGGTTGTCAGGAGCCCTGATGGTGTAGTTGTTAGTTGTTGTCTGCGATCCTCATGGTTGGCAGTTCAAAACCATTCCTGAATGTTCAAATAAATGACAGGGACTATAATGTCTTGATAATTTAGAGGAGTCTTTATTTGGTTATAAGCAGACTGCTAGAATCTAAAAGTGATTCTTTGATTTCAGTCCTGAGTCCACATTTCAGTTCATCTTTGAAGGCGAACAACTCATTTATCCTTTGTCTAAGCGTGGACAGAAGCAGAAAGCAAAATTCATGTTATTCTTTAGGGTTAGGGAGCGTTACAGGGTACAGCATTGATTATAACATTCTGATAACTTGAAGAAGAGAAAGCATGCATTACCAAGTCCATTCCTTATCATAAAAGAACCAATACCCAAATTGACTCTAACATCCTGGTGACCATAACAAGATTAACTACACCATTCAGATTACCACATCAAAAGGAACAATATTAAAACAAATGACACATTGTAGAATAGTCCAAACTAATTGTAGTGTCCAGAACCTGGGCGCCTGAGAGTACATTCCAAATCAATCACTAGTGGGACTTTCTGAGATGGGAGTGAGAAGGAGGCAGGCCATTCAGCAGCTAAAACTTTTTTTTTTTAAAGGAGTTTCTTTTGCTAGTCTGCCTCACCATCAGCAGCTCTGAGGGAAAAAGAGTGGGCTCCTACCTGTAAATAGTTACAGTCTTGGAAACGTGCAGGGTCTCTATGAGTCAGCATTGGCTCGATAGCAGTGAGAATGTTGGTAAGAAATCATCCATCCCAGTTGCTCAGGACCATAGTGGTAGGGGACACCATGGTCAATTGTGGCACAGTTCACAAAGACAAAGGTTCTAGTGACTGGAGATCTTAAAAGCCCATGACTGGTCATCTACGGTGCAATTCTCAGACTCTCCCTATATGAAAGATGATCAATATCAAAGAATCGTGCAAACAATTAGTCCAGTGGACCACATGAATACCAGTCTCCATGACTCTGAGACCAGAAGAACTAGATGGTGCTCAGCTATCTCCACCAATCACTCTGACAGGAATCGCATTAGAAGGTCCTGGTAGTATGGGAGAAAAGAACTTAAATTTATTGTTAACGATTGGCAGGTTTACTGTCTGAATCCCCTAGACCAGTGGTTCTCAACCTTCATAATGCTGCCACCCTTTAATACAGTTCCTCATGTTGTGGTGACCCCCAACCATAAAATTATGTTCATTGCTACTTCATAACTGTAATTTTGCTACTGTTATGAACTGGGCGACCCCTGTGAAAAAGTTGTTCGACTGATGCCCTGAACTATGGCCCTTCAGTTATGGCACTAGCTCAATTTTCAGCCAAACAATAGACAGGCTTATAACAAGAACAGTAACACTGAGATATTGGAGATAAAGAGCCTGCAGGCAGAGTGAGGGAAAGAAACCCGGTGGTAGAAAGCATTAGGGATGGCAGGATATCTGGAAGGGTGACCTCAACAGCTTGGAACAATCTAATCTTGAACCTGAAGGCATAGGACCTGTGATAGGTAGGCTTATTGTGCCAACCTGCTCAATAGGGACATGTGGGATTCATCAGGTCACAGTTTGATTGGAGGGCAAGAAGATAAATGGCCCAGTAAGGCCCGCCCCTCTCTCTTGCTCTCTGGTGATCAGACCAGTGTGTGGCTGCTGTTTCAGCTAGTTGTCTGCCTCACCTTGTGAGCTACACTGCCTGTGGTACAAGCTAGCCTGTGGAGCTTGTCACTGGAACTTGAGGCTCCTTTGAGACCTGCTTCGCCATGCGGCTGATGTGTTTATCGCTTGAGCTTGAGGCTGACGGATCCTGTTGCCTTGCATTTCTTGAGTTCCATGTCCCATGTGGGCCTGCTCCACTAAGCTCCTGACCTGCTGACTGCTAGTGACCGCCCTGCTGTTTGCTGCCTGTGTGTGGACTCTGCCTGCCACTGCCCAAGGGAACACTCAGCTATCTGCTTCCTTGACCTTGGACCCAGCAGCCCTCTTGAGTTGAAGGACTTCCAGTATAGTAACTGTTCCACAGAAGTGAGTTGAACTGAG
Source organism: Echinops telfairi (assembly GCF_000313985.2). NCBI lineage: Eukaryota > Metazoa > Chordata > Mammalia > Afrosoricida > Tenrecidae > Echinops > Echinops telfairi. The sequence goes on from NW_022103926.1 coordinate 7,925,560, forward strand.
CCCTCTGTACTGCTGTGTGGACTAATTAGCTGTTATATTCCTTTATGCTGTATAAATTTATCTATATCTATCTATCTGTCTATCAATGAATCAATCAATGAATCAATCAATGAATCAATCATAAGTGTCCTGGTTTTGTTTCTCTAGAGAATCCTGCCTAACGTAAGACCCTAAAGATGATTGTAAACTCCAAGGTCATAAAACCCAAGACTTTTTGCTGACCATTGCATGAGTACTTCCTTGTCCATGCCCAGGCAAGACCCAGCCAAGGAGAGAATATGACCGGGTTTATGTTTGGACCTGAGAAATAGGACCAGTCCCAGGATTGATCCATTCATAACCTAGAGATGCAGACAGGCCAGGTACCCCAACCCTGATAAAAACCCATAGACACCTACCTTACAAATCCGGCTAGACCAGAACATGTAAACTGGTCCAGATAAGAGCTGTTGACACATGGACTCTAGGACAGATAAACCCCTCAAGAACAGTAGTGGGAGTAGTGATGCCATGAGGGTAGGGGTAAGGTGAGGGGAAATTGGGGAACAGATCTGAATGATCAACGTATAACCACCACCCCCTTCCAGGGGACAAACAACAGAAACATGAAGGGAAACAGTGGATGGTGTAAGATATGAAAATAATAATAATTTATTATTTATCAAGGGCCATAAGGGTGGGAGGGGGG
>NW_022103926.1:7926347-7937983 GCF_000313985.2 Echinops telfairi
AACAAACTGCTTTATGTTATGAATTGCCTTTATCGAGGTTTTCCTTTAGCTAAAAGAGATCTGTCATAAACAGCAGTATTCTAAAAAAAAGAAAATAATAATAATTTATAATTTATCAAGGGGTCATAAGGGTGGGAGGGGGGAGGGAGGGTAAAAAGAGGAGCTGATACCAAGGGCTCAAGTAGAAAGAAAATGTTTTGAAAATAACGGCAACATATGTACAAATGTGCGTGATACAATTGATGTACGGATTGTTATAAGAGCTGTAAGATCCCCCAATGAAATGATTTATTAAAAACAAATACTTAAATCATAAAGTAGGTGCCTTTAGTATTATTTTTAAAAGAAAAGAAAAAACATTTCTCCGGCATGAACGATGGCATGAACAGCTTTGAATAATCAGCTACTTGAGATTCTGACCCAAGGACAAAGTTCAGAAGGGTTGGAAAAGGAGGAATGAAAACAGGAAACACAGGGAGGAAATGAGTCAGTAATGTTACATTATGGGGATTGCAATCAATGAGATGTGTATTTGAGGTGAACTTCTGAGCGCTCCGGTTTGCAGAAGGCTATGAAGGACAGGGACAGCCCCAAATCCTTCTGCAGAGTGAGTCCCCATGTAGATTAAGCCGCCCCTGAATCCTTTCTGTTCTTGAGCCAAGGAGGTAGATAATCTTGGATTTGGATTGATGGCCTCGGAAAGTAGATTATCTTCACTCTTCCCCAGCCAGCCTAGGTGTGTCATTGGTCAGTACTGGGGGATCGCATAGCCAGGAGTCATGTCCTATCAGCCTTGCCCTGGACCAATTGTGTAAGCTCTTCTCTCTAACAAACGTACACATCCCAATCATGGCCCGGTTTCTGCTTCTGTAGTTCCACTTATAACTGTAGTAAATTTACAAACATTCCCTTGGTCCCATGGCTTATTTAACTAACATCCGGATTTTGAGTCCTGGGATGCCATTTTGACCTGGTGCTAATGGCCTCCCTCCTCCGGATATATATGTACGAGGGGGTATCCTCCCACCCCCCAAATTGGATTTTTTTCCCCAAAGCTATGTATTTAATTCTTTTTTGCAAAACAACCTTATCACCTTCGAAGTACTCTCGATTACACTTAATGCATTTGTCAAATCTGTGATTTCATTCTTGGAAACATTTTTCAAACTCATCTGTTTGGATAGCTGACAGCACTTCCCTCATTTTTTTCTTCACCTCTTCTGTGTCATCAAATCACTGTCCTTTCATGACCCTCTGCCTTCTCAGAAACAAAAAGAGGTCACATGGAGCGAGGTCTGGTGAGTCAGGTGAATGGGGCAAGAGAGGCATGCTAGTTTTTTGGCCCAAAATGGGCACACTGAGATGGCTGAGTGAGCAGGTGCATTGTCATGGTGGCAAAACCAGTTCCCCCATTAGCCACATATCAGGCCTTTTGACCCAATCTTTTCAGAACCTCTAAATAGAACTCTTGATTAATAGTTTGACCTGGTGGAACGAATTCCAAATGCACTACGAGTTGACATTTTTGTCTGTTAGGGAAGTTGAAGGACATCCAGAACAAGGTTTGTCATCAATTGACATTTCATCTTTTTTGAAATGAGAAAACCAATCATACACTTGAATTTTTCCCATAGTGCTGCCCTTGTAAGCTACGTTCGACATCACAACAGAGTCTGCAGAACTTTTCCTGGGCAGGAAACACAATTTCACAGTTTCACACTGTTCTCTTAAATCAGCCATCACAAAAAAACAAGGTTTGAACGTATTGCTTTTAAGAAAAAAATTCACTGTGACCAGAGAGAATCTTTCCAGGCGATGCCACTGGGTGCACCAACTCAGAGCAAGTTGCTCATTCCTTGCCTCTTGGGGGAAAAGGCATACTATGAAAGCTCCACTCTGCCCAGTGCAATTCTAGATTTTTGTGGGGGGTACCACCTCCTATGTCTGTTAAGATTTAATAAATGTTCTCCTTCAATTACATTTGAGATCGGGGTCTCTTTTGTACCCTAAAACATTTTTTAAATGTGTCTGAATTGTTCAGTGGAAAATAGAGTTACTCTGTAAACCTTCACCCCAGTTACAATTAAAAATGTTTTAAATAGTGAAAAAGGGAATAAGTCCAGTCCTTGAGGCTTAGGGTAGATGAAGTCATTTTATAACATACTGACTTTGATATTTACCCATCTTGTCCAGTGTGTATCGCCAGCACTTGTTTTGATTCTGATAAAACACTGGCATTGTATAGATGCGCCCCAATTATTCACATCGATGTTGGTGTTTTCTTCTAACTTAGGGCAATTGTGAATAAAGCCTGGACAAACATGAAAAACACGTACTTCTTTTTTTTTCTTTTGGACACAAGCTTTATTCCTTTAAGGTAAATATCTAAAGGGGGATATTGTTGTTAGTTGCCATCAGGTTAGTGCTGAACCATCGCGACCCCATGCACAGCAGAATAACACTGCCTGGTTCTGGGCCCTCCTCACAGTTGTTCTTATGCAGCAGCCCAGTGTGGCAGCCAGTCTGTCAGTCCACCTCCTGAAGAGCCTTCCTCTTTTTCACTGTCCCTCTGCTTTACCAAGCGTGATGTCCCTTTCCAGCAACAGTGGGGGGAGAAACTGCCTACAAGGTTTCCAAAGAGGCTCCCATTTTTGCATTCCAGTGAGCAACATTCCCTCCTCTTTCAAACAGTCAGAGCACTTAAAATGCATCTTCAGCAAGCCTTCGATTATTTGTAGCTCCTCTCCCAATACCCATTCCCACATAGGCATCTTGCATGACGTTGCGTCTGTATTTGTCGCAGGGTGGGCATAAAGAGAGTCTGCATTGCCTACTCGCCATGGTCAGATCTGAAAAAAAAAACCAGGTGGATTGACAAGATTATAAGTTTTTTTTCACATGCCTGGGAAAGGAAGACAGACAGTGGGGGAAATCTTTCCTACAAATGCCCTTCTCCCATCTCTGGTCTCATAGGATAGATATACAGGCTGTGTGAATCCGTTTTGGTGTTATTTATATACAGGCTGTGTGAATCCGTTTGGTGTTATTGATATACAGGCTGCGTGAATCCGTTTTGGTGTTATTTATATACAGGCTGAGTGAATCCGTTTGGTGTTATTGATATACAGGCTGCGTGAATCCGTTTTGGTGTTATTTATATACAGGCTGCGTGAATCCGTTTGGTGTTATTTATATACAGGCTGCGTGAATCCGTTTGGTGTTATTTATATACAGGCTGAGTGAATCCGTTTGGTGTTATTTATATACAGGCTGAGTGAATCCGTTTGGTGTTATTTATATACAGGCTGAGTGAATCCATTTTGGTGTTATTTATATACAGGCTGTGTGAATTCGTTTTGGTGTTATTTATATACAGGCTGAGTGAATTCGTTTTGGTGTTATTTATATACAGGCTGAGTGAATCCGTTTGGTGTTATTTATATACAGGCTGTGTGAATTCGTTTTGGTGTTATTTATATACAGGCTGTATGAATCCATTTGGTGTTATTTATATACAGGTTGAGTGAATCCGTTTGGTGTTATTTATATACAGGCTGAGTGAATCCATTTTGGTGGGGGTGTTTTGCTTTTGTTTTTCCCAGACAGATACAAATCTTGGAATGATAGGCACAAACTGGGTAAACCCAGTTTTTTGAACAAAGATGGCATGTTACAGAACTGGCATTACTGGAGACTCTAAATCTTGAGGGGACGGGCTGGGAATGCAGGCCCCGGCTCTTAATGAGGTAGGGAGTGGGAGGAGATCTGGAAAAATGCAAACAGTCAGATAAGAACCGGGTCTCAGACTTGGCCAGTGTCCTTGAGGATTTGTGTTTGGACACAATCACAGGATACTCTGTGAGACAATGTCGAGGGTGCAGTTTAGACTCACAGCTACGGAAGATTTCTAGCGACGTGATGTCTTGACAAGCCATATGATTCTCTCAAGTAAGATTCGTCTGAACTCTGTTAGAACTTGAGGGGTCACTCCTCAAGTCCCCTGCTCATATTGACATGAGCATGTGCTCTTTCCAGCTCCCTCCTCTTCCTCACCCATTTCCTTCTTACCTTCCTTTCTTCCTATTTGCTTACCTTCCTGGCTGCTTCAGCTAACGAATCACAGAGAATTCACTAATCTGTAAGTTAATTCTTTATCCTTATTTTTCATAGGCACGTGGGACCACTAACCACAAGGCCAACAGTTCAAACCCACCAGGTGCTCCGTGGAAGAATGATGAGCTTGTCTGCTCTCCTAAGGGTTAGTTCGTTCTACACGGTTGCTGTGAGTTAGAATGGGCCCATCGGCAGTGGGTTTGGTTACGTCTCAGAATCCTGGTGGTGCAGTGGGTTAAACATTGTGTGCTAACTACACGGTCAGCAGTTCCAACTCATGGGCCACTCCTGAGAAGAAAGGAGCCTGCTCCATGAAGACTGACGGTCACAGGAACTCTAGGGAGCAGATCTACTCTGTCCTACAGTTATTCTGAGTTCGAATCAACTCAGTGACAGTACTTTTTTTCCTGTATGTGTATTGGTGGTGGTGTTGGGGTGGGGGTGGGGGGGGCGCAGTGGTAGTAAAAGGGAGACGACGTCAAGGAATCCAAAAGGGAAAAGAATTTTTGGAAACTGATTTTGGTAGCAATTGTACAATTCTGCTTGATGTGATTGAACTATGTAAGGATGTATGTATTAACTCCAAATTAATAACATAAATAAATAAACACAAAATAAATATATATGTATATATATGAAAAACATTTACCTATTGCATTGCTCAGGCTACAAAAGTTAACACCCACTGCCATGGTGTAAATTCTCACACATAGCGACCCTACGTAGGGTTTTGCCAACTGTAAGTCTTTATGGGAACAGACAGCCTCATCTTTCTCCTAGGGAGCAGCTTGGGGTTTTGAACCGTTAACCTTGCAGTTAGTAGTTGAATAGCTACAATGGCACCAAGATTCCATAAAAGTTCATAGATAACTAAAAACAGGAATCGCAACCTTTCTGCAGAAAAACATAATGAGCATGATGTTTATCAGTAACTTCGAATACCTAGAGAAAGGCTGCCACTATCTTGCTTCTATCTGACGGTATTGCACTAATTTTCATCCAGGTATTCTGTTTCATTTTGGTTCATATGGCTATAAGTGCTCTGCTGACATCTCTTATTTTTATAGATGGTGTGTTTCTCAGGGGTCTGTTACTTTGGCTGCAGCCATTCCCTTTCGAAAGGTGTGCGTAGGACCAAACCTTAGCCTGTGTCCCTCCTGGCGAACTTCAGGATGTGAAGGTTGGGTTCGGACCGCTGACCTTGCAGTGAGCCGTCCGATGCTTATTTCACAGTGCTCCCTGAGCAAATGGCCAAAGTTCATTCCATTTAAGCTTGGAGCACATTTGGGGATTCTGAGGAGATCACACCACCACCTGATAACTGCTGAGAGCTAAGTGAGTGTGGTGCGCTCATTAATTTACCCCTGACAATAGTTTGAGGAAAGATGCCTGGTGGCTGTGTCTTGACCACCGTATGACAGTTACAAAGACAGGGCTTAGGGATCAGTCTGCGTATGCCCTGGGGCAGCGCCGTCAGTCTCTAAGTTGTCTTCCTTAGTATGTGGCATAGGAATCAGTCGGCTTATGCACCAGGGCCTTAGAGACCTTTTAGTCTCTAAGCTTTGCACAGTGACTAGGCCAGGTGCTTTCACAAGCATAACACATCCTGTGAGCCAAGCAGTCTTTCTTTAACCAATTTATTCCAACAGGCATTCACACAGATCAATAGCAAGTCAAGGCAAAAACAGGCAAGATTTCACCAGCAAGAGCGAGGGAGAGAGGAAGGGTTCCACTGCAGTGGTCAGAAACTCTCCCCTCTGGGCTCTGAAAATTAGCTGAATGTGTATACAGTGTTGGGGTGTGACCCTTGGTGTGGTTGTGGGTGTTCAGTCCGATACTCTTGGATTCTAGCCAGTTTCTAGTGTGTTGTCGACTTCTTTACTCTTGGTGGCCTCTCCTCGGCCTTTTGATTGCTCATGGTGACTCCAGCTTGCACGCTCAATTCAGTGGCGTAATGGGTTACACGTGGAGCTGCTGACCACAAGGCCAGCTGTTCGAAACCACCAGCCATTCTGAAGGAGAAAGGTGAGGCCTTCTGCTCCCATAACAATTCACAGCCTCAAAAACCTCAAAGGCTGGTCCTACTACAGCGCTGCCGTGAGTCAGAATTGCCTTAAATGACAATTCGTTTGGGGGTTTTCAGTGTTGTTTGGCCCTGTGGGCAAGATCACTGGTTCAAACCCCCAGCAGAAAGGTGAGGCTGTCTGCTCCGATACAGATCTACCATCTCGGAGCCGCCATGTCATTGCTGAATGGAAACTAACCAAATGACAGTGGGTTTGGGTTTGCTTTGCTTTAGATACTCTCACTGCTCAGGGTGAGGCTACCCCATTTCCTTCTCCTTAGACAAACCAGGAGCTCACAGTCCCCCAGTCAGTAGATCTGCTTTGCTCTCAGGGCTGAGGACCCCTAGCTAGAGGGAGGGGCTTCAGAATAAACCCCAAACCCAAACCCAACTCATTGCCATCATGCTGATGCGGACTCATAGCAACTCTGTAAGACAGGGTAGCACTCCCGCTGTGGGTTTCTGGGACTTTGTTAATGGGACTAGAATGTCCCGTCTTCCTTCCAAGGAGTTGCTGGTGGTTTTCAACTGCAGATCGTGCAGGTCACAGACCAACGTGTAACCACGACGCCACCAGGGCACAGCGGACCGGTGGAAAGACCTTCGGTGAGTGGGAATCAACTGAACGGCCGTGGGTTTGGGAGTTAGGGAAGGGCTTGGATTTGCGTGCTGTATCACACACTCATTTGTTCTTTACACAAGGAGGTGAAAGGAAGTTTAAGAGATTTTATAGGGTGCACCCCAGCTGTGGGTCAGGGGTGTCCTGGAACTTCCACAGCAGAGACTGGACCCCTCTCCTCACTGACTGTCCAGCCACATGGGGATTTCAGAGACTGGCCTTTGAACGGAGTCCTTGGTCTTCCAACCTCCTTCCTGACATGTGTGTTTGCTACGCCAGGGGCCACTCTGAGACTTCGGTAACACAGGAGCCCTCACTGACCCCCAGGAAAGACAGTCGTACTCATCTCTGACTCCAGCGTTGGTCACCCACGGTTCCAGCAGAAGTCTGAACACCTCCCATGACCCTGATTTATGACACACGTACCACAATCTCCCGGACCCCTGCCCAATTCTCAGACTCTTTCCTCGGGGACAGAGAGGCTCTCACACTCTCAAGGGGCCCGGCTCAAGGCTGACACTAAGGACAAGTGTTTGCTGGTATGTCCTGGTACTCAGCAATGACAGGCCCAAGAGAGGAATCCAGACATAAGCCCACCCTGGTTGATCCACATGGTTGCTGCTGCTGCTGCTGCTGCTGTTAGGCGTCGAGTCAGTTCCAACCCATAGCGACCCTGAACTCGACAGAAGGAAACACTGCCTGGCTGGTGCAATTGTTCCTCTGCTGAAGCCATTGTGGCAGCCACTATGTCAATCAGTCCGGCATGCCAAGGGTCTTCTTCTTTTTCGCTGTCCCTATACTTTACCAAGAACGATGTCCTTCTCTGAAGCCAGGTCTCTCTTGACAACATGTCCAAAGTATGTGCGAACGAAGTCTCACCATCCATGCCTCTAAGGAGCATTTTGGCTGTACCTCTTCCAAGGCAAATGTAATTTTGCTTTTGGCAGTCCGTTGTATTTTCAATATTCTTCACCAACACCATCATTCAAATAATTCAAAACTCAAAGGTTAGATTGGAGAATAAATGTTAGATCTATGTTCGATTGGGAAATACATGGATAAGCATTTTAGCTCTCAAGGTAGGCTAAATGTTGGCCACTCGCCGGGTGGGGAAAAAACGCAAAATAGAGTTCAGGGAATGTTTTGGGGAAGGTTCGTCCAGGACAAAACAGAACCCAAATCATTTTCCTGTCCTGAGGGCACAATGAAAGCTGTCTGGTCAAGCCTTCAGCTGATTGCAACCACACGCGATAAGACAGAATTGTACCTCAGTCGGATTCCTGACCCAGAAACCATGAGATAATACGTGTTTGTCTCTAAAGCTGTTAACTTTGAGGTAATGTTTTACTTGGCAACAGATAACGAGAACAGAGTTTTGGTACTGGAGACACGCAAAGTTCTCGAGAGACTTGTATTTGAAGAAATTCCACTCACTTTGCCTACAGGAAAAAAGGAACAAACCGAAACCAGTTGGCATTGAGTCTATTTGAACCTCTCTCTTCTACAAGCAGGAATTGTGTCCCCACAATTCGGCTGTAACATCCTGAGAAAGGAACATGTGAGAGGACAGAATCAAGAGTCCAGAGCACTGAGTCAAAAGCCACGAGAATCATTTCCAGGATTTGAGTCTTAATCATTGAACTGCCTTCGAGAACATGCTGGGACTTGAATACCGGAACAGGCGTGTGTGTGTGTGTGTGTGTGTGTGTGTGTGTGTGTGTGTGGAGGCCACAGTGGGCTGTGTTGAGATAACTTGTCTACTTAGCTCCCCGGTCGTAAATGAAGACTGTCCTTGAGATGCTGCCTGTGAGAAACACCACCTAAGGACCCTGATCCACATCTGCACCTGAATTAGATGACAAGATTCTGGATTTCCAATTCATGCTGCTGTGGGTGAAACTTTTGGAGGTCGTGGGTACATTTTGCACACAGGAGTTATGAGAATTATTTATGGTCTAAAGGCATGCCTAGTGGTTGTAAATCATGTCTACAAATTCTTGGATCTTTTCAAAACCCCCAAACCATTGGCAGCAAGTCAAGTTTCTGAGACTATATATGTTTACAGGATCTGATTACTCCATCTTGCTCCTGCTGTATGGCTGGTTGAGTTTGAACCCGCAGATCTTTTTCAATGTGGTGCCTAATCCCCACCCCCTGACATGTGGGCTGGACTTAATGCAGTGCAGTGACTCTTCTAGCCAAAGTCTCATTCCCACCAATTTCCCTGCATGACTTTGGTATGAAAGTGAGTGAGTGAGTGAGTGAGTGTGTGAGTGAGTATGTGACTGATAGAATTCACCTGTAAGCAATTGCAAACAGGATTCCCTGGAAGGCCATCCCATTGCACATAAAATGAGCCCTCTGAGAAGCAGGAGGGAATCTCATCCTCAGCAAGCAGCAAGAACCAGGAGTGAAGCCTATCCTCTGGACCTGAGATCCCTGTGCAGTGAGCCTCTTGGATCCAGAAGACAGTCATACATCAGAGGAACGGTAGCAGATAACCAGGAGGCAGAACACAGGAGCCGAGTAGACTTCTCAAACCTATGGAACAAGTAAAGCTGAGTGCTTTAGGGCAGGAGGCTGGCTGGTGGAGTGGGGCGCCTCTGGGCACTGAATTGGGGAAGCTGGGTTTGCTGACTTCCTTGTGCTGAATGCCTTCAGGCTGAGGTCTACAGTGGAGTGATATGCCCTCTTGAGCATTTATTAGATCTGAAAGAATTTTATAACATGTCCTAATAAAACAACTCAACCCTGCGTATCTCACTGGCTTTACAAATTAACTTCCTTAATAAACCCTTTGATCATGACTTTTGTTGTGAGTTCTGTGTAACCGCTGCAATGGATATCAGAACCCCGAGAGGTAAAATAGAGACCATTAAAACAACACACTAACATTTAATTTTGTGAAAAGAATATTGCAGAAGGGACTGTGTAACTTCTGAGCCTGTCATAAATGGCATTCAGCCTCTTGGGATACTTGCTCTTGAAGAAGCCAGTTAGCCATGTCTTAAGAACACACAGCCAAAAGTTGGCAAGGGAGTGTCCTGCTAGCAGCTATGTGAGTGCGTGATCCTGACAGCGTCCTCCAGCTTTTCCAGCTCTCAGGTGACAGCAGTCCCCAGGAACAGTCTGACAGAAACCTTGAGAGACCTGGAACAAGAACCACCCTTTGAAGTAGCTCCTGAACTCAACTCTCAGATACTGTGTGAAACAAAGGATTGCTCCAAACTGTGTCTTTATGAGAATGCCATGCAGCACTCCTTTTCCTGGTGCTCTGAAGCACACCACTCCATCCATCAGGAAGACATGGTACCAGGGCTGCAGAAACACATATGCACACACACATACACCGGTTATTTCCATTCTTTCTGGAGCTATGGAATCCTTCATTATCTCTGGATAGGAACCGGGGACTCTAGGCCCATCCCATTCATAACCCAAACGCCTCTAAGACCCTAGCCCTGCACAAGGGGGAAGCACAGAGATGTCAATGCCAAAACGCCAAACCCAGGGCAGGAGTCGGCAAACCTGTGTGCAAGGCCTACACATTCTAGGCCTTGCAGGGCACATATCAGTCTTTGGCTCACTTTTTATATTGAATACAATGCTTTAAAACTTAAAAGCTATTCTAGCCCGAGGGCTTTTTACCAATGACTGTCCCAGGGGGAAGACTTTTGTTTTGATAGCAGTCTTGCTTCACACTCATACTGGCCATTGTTCTTGTACCAATCCCTACAGCCCGGGTCAACCTGCCCTTGTGGGTTTCCAAGACAGTAACTCTGTGGGAGTCGCAGGCAGATAATTAAAAATCCCTTTGATCTGCAATGTGGCTTCCAAGTTTTGTTTTTTTAACCAGAAATTATACTCAAATATTTCCATCTGCCTTTTATACATGACTGATTTTCATGGAGTAGATTCCTAGAAATCATTAAAACACAGTTAAGAAAACCTTAAAACAAGAGAAATGTAATGAAGACAGGTAAGAAGAGACGACAACAAAAACAAAACCAGAAGCGTGTAGAAATCAAGCCCCAGGCTTTGGAAAAAAGTAAACAGAATCATAGAAAGACTGTGACAAGTGTGATGAGGGGAGAGGCAGTGGGCTTTGATATTCGAAGGAGAACAGGAGGGGGTGACATTCTACCCAAAACAGAGCCACTTGGCTCAGGAGGGGAGGAGTTCTCCAGCAAGAAGCTGTGGAATGCAGCTGAGCAAAATCTTGATGATCTCACTAGATGGTGTGAATACTCAATAAAGCGGTGACTCTCTTCAAAGAGTCTAAAGCAGACATGAAGTTAATTCTTTAGCAATATACTCATGATCTTTAATGGCTATAAAATTTTCATTACAGCCTGGTGATTGTTTGCAAATTGTTACCAATTCAGTATGACTCAAAATAAACCTAATTGGCAGGAAGGCAATGAATTTATACCCAGTGGCACCACCAAATTCAAAATCAAATCAAATGGCCTAACAAATGTGCCTTGTTATTATGGATGGAAAGACAAAATTTTATTCACAAAACACTTTTATTATTATAATTGCAATTTTGGCAACATTAATAAAATAATTACAACTTTGGCAACGTTAATAAAATAAAAAGGATAATAAAATAGCAGTCCTGACAGATCTTCGATATTCAGTACATTCAGACATAAAACAAAGTGACATTGCATTTTAAAAATAGAGCGCTATCCATAGAAAACCAGAGAAGCTCCTGAAAGAACTCACGAGGTGAATTCTCTTTGGGTTGCAGGCACAGCTTGATTCAAGCCAGCTCAGTTCTAAGAGGGAAGCCAAGCCCTTGATGGTGACCTCTTCCCAGCTTTTCACGAACGC
>NW_022103926.1:7938198-7946809 GCF_000313985.2 Echinops telfairi
GAAGGAGGAGGAGGAGGGGGAGGAGAAGGAGATGGCAAGGAATAGATTCCCTGGAACCCCTGGTGAGATAGCTGGGTGAGTGTTGGGCTGCTCACTGGCCACTCCAGAAAAGCTGAGATTGTCTGCTCCAGGGAGGATTGAATCTGGAAAGCTCTAGAGGGCAGGGAACTTCTACAGGGTTGCTATGAGCCAAAAGTGACTCAAAGGCAGTAGGCGGTGATGGCAATTGGCAATGACAATTTGCATTCTGTAGAAGTATGCTTCACAACGAAGCAGCAAACAATAGTAATAGTAGCATACTACTGCACAACTGCAGAAAACAAAACAAAACAAAAAACCCCACAGATACCACCACATAAAACGTACAAAGGCCAACGCCTGCAGACCTATTAGACACACTAGGCACTTCCACCTGAGAACAGAACAAGTGGAGAGACAGTAGTTCTCAATTTTCAATTATACAGGGTACAGTTTTTAATCATTCCCTAAAAAAAACCAAAACAACAACATTTGTTCTACATTTCAACCAAGGATTCAGGCTGAAATTTTCGCAAAGTGCCTTGGTCCAAGTAGGCTGAAAGGCCTAGTAAAGCGTTCAGAGTGCAAATCATCCCTCAGGCCTGGAACAAGTAAATAAAACAGTATCTACACTGTTACTGCCAGAGTCGACGTACATTCACATCACTACTTGGCTGTCTTCGGTCTCTCCTCTCACATTCTGGGAGGGAAGCTTGATGGCCGTCTTCCCAGCTCTGTGTAAAAGCCCAGGAAACCAATCTGGACAGGCAAAGTGTCGTTAAAGAAGAGAACGGCCAGGAAAAGTCTGATTTCTCCAGGTCTGGGCTGAAGCGGAGTCCCAGAGACCTCCAGTAGTACAAAGGATGGTATGCATCCTGGGGTGGGGTGCGGGAGGAAGTGCATTAGAACATACTACCGAGGGAGACTCCACCCACCATGGGATTCACCTAGCAAGACTCCACCTCGGAACCACAGAAGCAGCCAAGGCTGGGATGATTCAGGAGTCAGCTGTCAGCACCTCCCCAGGTTTAGGAAAGACCTGGTGAGGGGGTTCACCTATAGGAGAGATTACACTTCTGGCGGGATGGAAAAATAGTAATTCTACGACTTCATATTCACTGAAATAGATTAGGTCGGGCACTACCGTGAATGTCAAGATCCAGACTCAGTATCAATTTTACTCATTTGGAAAATATATGTTCAGTCGGGGACGGAACTATGAACTGCAATACATTCATATAGAAGGCAAGGCCTGAAATTTCCCACTTCACATTTTCAATGAGCAGATACAGGCACCCAAAAAAATATAAAGAAAAGCCCTGTAATGAGCTAAATTTTAGTCATTCGGCTCGGGCTATTTTTGTTCTAATGTTTTTAAGACAATCTCTGTTTTAGCTTCCCCGTGGGAGACTAACCTTAGCACAGCCATTGATCTGGGCAGCTACCATGTGTCTGGGACCCTTCACTTCAAACTATGGGTCGGGTCCAGTCCAGTCCAGCAGTTAGAGGAGGCATGGCTCCATTCTCAATAGCAGCTGTGTTTGCTTCTCACCGCCTGTGACAGGAATGTGGACAATCCATTGTCACCAAAGGCGAGTCAGAAGGGGTGGGGCGGGGACAAACGGCTACCCTCTTCAGTTCCAGCAACAGGAGGTCCACTGGCACCAGGCCCCTGCTGCGAAAGGCTGCTGCTACTGCTGTTGTCTGGAGCCAGGGAGGGCCAGCAGCTGCACGGTATCCGGTATCTGTAGGCCAAGACCCAGCCCCACCCCCAAATTGTTCACTTTGTGGTTCCTTTGGTTTTGTTGTTGGCTGGTGACTCGGAAGACTCCATGGGATACAGAGCAGAATTGTTCCTTAGTGTTTTCCTTGGCTGTCATCCTCACACAGGCAAATCGCCAGGTTGGTTGGTTTTTTTATGCCTGGGTGCTTTGGCACCATCAACTTTCGGGTTTCAGGCAGTGCTAACAGCGCCACCTAGGGTCCTTCAGACCATTTATTTTACATGGTTTTGTCTCTTCTCATGTTCTTGAGTTAAAGATACGTAAAAAGGATTGGATCAAAAATTCAAGGAGACATGAGCCTCTTTCCTCAGTGAGACAATGTGGAGCCACTGTCCCCGATCCATCTCACACCACACACTCAGCCTGGGCCCATCACGTCCAACTTCCAGTCTGCCTGGGGACACCAAAGCTTTCAGAATGAGCTTCTCTTAGGGCCTAAGACTTGGGCAAACACAGCGGAGGCACTTCAGGGAGCTCAGCAGCAAAAAGGGCCGGGCCTTGCCCCATGACAAAGTCATTCCAGTGTGACCAGAGGTAACATGTCAATAAGTGGACAAGGTTGAACACAAATTAAATACTCCAAAAAAACCAGATTATATGCAAACCTTTCAAGCGTAGGCATAACAATACCAAAATAGTACTATTCCCCACCCCCCTCTCTCTCACAAACATATGCAAAAATATCTTTAATGTGGTTAGCCACATGGTAATATATCAAAATTAGAGACTATTTTAAAATAACACTTCAAAATTCAGTCAAAACAATACTGTCTATTTTGAAGCAAAATACACTCATGATTCATCCATTGCTAGACATTTGGTGCTATCGAGAAATGTGTGGTTTGTGTTTTTTGGTTTTGCGGGGGCCTTTGACTTGGATGGAAATACTCTCGATTGTTTACAGGAAGTAGAGAGAATGGAACTTGGGGGCAAACTGTTTAGAGCTAGCGGGGACGGTTCACAGTCCGATGTGCTCACAGTCACAGATGGTACTTCCACTGATCCTGGCTGGAGGGCTTCCAGCGTCACCTGAATAACAACTTTGGTTTCGGGCGGCCATCCCTCTAATTGCTTAGGCTTCTTAAACATTTGATGACACCGAGTCTTATGCTCCATTTTCTCCTTGAACGTTAAGAACTGTAGTCGGCATTTGGAACACTGGTGGACAGGTTTTTCTATGTGCCCTGTGTAGTGGCACATGTATGGTGAGGCAGTCTTGAAAACTTTGAGGCAGAACGGACAGAGCAAACTCTTAGTGTTTTCATGGCAGGTCCTGAAGTGGGTTTCCACATCCCTGAAGGTCGACGACCTGTACTTGCAAACCTGGCACACGTAAGGCATTTCATTGGGTTTGTGCGTGTCCTTCATGTGTTGTAAAAGATCTTGGTCTGTTTCGAATGACAATTCGCAGATTTTACAGACAGAAGAGGGCTCCTGGCTTATGTGCACACGCTCAATGTGGCGCTGTAGCTGGATGGGAGTGAGAAACGGCCGATAGCAGTGTTGGCAGGTAGTGTGACTGTCCCAGCTGTCACCTCTCTGATGCTCAAGTTCCAGGTGGTGCTTCATGTGGTTCATGAACTTTACATTCTTCAGAACTTTCAGACAGCTGAGGCATTTAAAGTTTGTGTGAGTCTTCTCTTCTGGCTGCCCATCTCCTTCATGTTGGCCATAGTAGAAGTCATCAAGTAACATGACCAGATTCCCTTCCTGGGAACTGAAGATCTTAGTCGGACTTGCTAGTCTGGAAAAGTCTGTTTTGGCCTGCTCCCTGCTTTCCCCATCTGGTTGTACAGGTTTAAAGCGGGTCTTGTCCTTTGGAAAAACTCTTGAAAAAGGTGCACCATTCTGAGCATAGCTTATTGAGGTATTCACACCTGTTAAAGATGTGTTCTGCTGGCTGTTCTCTGTCATAGAGAGATCCAAGGACAGTGCTGAAGAATGGCCCCTAGGGTTTCCATCACTGAGTTTAGGTCGCTTGGGATTGATGCTGTTGACTTCCGAAGTGGAAACTTCTTCTGGTACACAAGGCCTTTCTTTGACTCCTCCAACCGGAAGTACCGCTCCTCCTGGATGCTGCAGCGAACCTGGGAACCTAGTCAAAGGAGAATGTACCTCTGAAGCCCTGGTAGGCTCGATCTGTGGTGAGCTCTTGTCATAACCAGGATGAGACAAAGGCTCAATAATAATGGGACTGTCTGTTGACCTCGATTCAGATGAAGAAGCTGGCGAGACAGCCACCACTTTTGCTGTAGGGGTCGTCTGTCTTGTAGGCTGCAAGTTCCTGTGGGCAGGGTCTTGGCTGAGCTGACTATATTTTTTCCTTCTTGAACATGAACCTGGGATAACTCGGTTCAAAATGGTGGAAACAACTGGTCTTGGATGTGAAGTGACGCCAACAAAGATCAGGTCGGCATCTTCGTTGACATGCTCCACCCCAACAAAGATCAGGTCGGCATCGCCGTCGTTCACAGGTGTGTCTTCTCTGGTGCTGTTTTGCGGCTCTAGCTTGTCTTGATCCTCCTGACACGACGACTCCATTTTAAAACTTCTTGTGCTTGGATGGTGGCAGGGCCACAGCAAGTCCTTTTTTACAAACTGCCACCTAAGTACAAACACATTACATCAGTGAGGGCGGTGAAATGCAGTATCTTACTTAATTCGTATTTCACAGATCAGGACATTGAGCCCCAAAGAGAATCTCTGAGTTTAAATTCTATGATTACAAAATGAGGTTTCTGTGACCCCCAAAGCATAGCTTGCTAGTATATTGATTGAAAACTCTAATAAATAAGGAAAAAAATACATTTCAACATCAAATCCTCTAAAAATTTTGCTCCATTAATCAAGCCCTCCATCAAATACCTAAAATTGTAATATTATTTTAATGGATCCCAAAGGCTAGACTAGTTACTTAAGTGTTATCTTACCTTTCATTTTTTCCCCAAACCCTTGGCAAACAAGGGGGAAAAAATTTCATTTTCTCTAACAATTGGTATCTGCAGAATGTTTTCAATGAAATCAAACAAAATGTCCAACCATTACTCATTCATAATAAGAGAATTTTGACAAAAGACTGATGACTTGAGTCTTGTTTGGAGTTTTTCTAGCATAAGTGATTACATTTGCTAATAGTTCCCAACTCTTTCTTTCCTTGTTTCCCTGTTTCACTTCGAGAGAACACCTTCTACAGAGAAATGTGGTTGTTTGCGCACACAGGCTCTTCAAAGACAAAGCTACAGTTCTGTCTGAGAGACGAGGTCTTGAGGGCTAGTCTGAGTGAGGCGCCGGCTAAGTCTTCACGAAAGAAGCACATCCCAGCCTGTGTGGTCAGTGGATTATTAATAATACAGTTCATAGTCAGAGGAGATAATTATACTAGAGCTTAAGTTATAAGCACCCTGTTTACAGAAGCATCCCAAAGAAGGACAGCATACTTGTTAAAGTGGATGGGAAAGAAAAAGGAGGGTGACCTCCATGGTCTCACAAATGGGCTCAAAGAACAACGGTGAGGGTGGCCCAGGACCCAAGACTTAGAACTGACTTGATGGCATCTGAAAGTTTCATTATTGCTCCCTTGGCCACAATGATCTGATATGGCGGGAGAAATGTGATGTGGGGAGTAGGCTGATGCTCAGATAATCTCCCTATACCCCCACTGACAGCACCCTGCACTTACATTTTAAATATTCCAGGAAAGGTGCATTCAGAACTGTGTCTTAACTTCATGTCATCTTGACAAAGGAAAGCAACCCTTATAGAAGTGGTTAACCAACACCCTAGAACCTGGTATATGATATCTACACATATGTATTTCTATGTACTAGAAAGATATCCACATACATAGTACAGCAACCAAGGGGTAAATTTTATGTGACCTTCTTAGCCATTAAGCAAAGAACATGAAGGAATTACGTTCTAGACCTGGGGACTCCGGGCCATGGTTTCAAGGCCACATGGCATAAAGAGTCTACAAAGAGGATGCTCTACATCCTAATTTGGTGAGAATTGACTAGGATCTTAAAAACTTGTGAGCAGCCATCTAAAGTGGTATCGGTATATCCCCTGTCAAAATAAAGAAGTACTGGGGAAAAAAGAAAAGATAGACGGGAAGAATTTGTCCAAAGCACTAATAGACCATAAATACGCTAGTCTACATGTCCCTGAGACCAGAATAACTAGATGACGCCCACCTTCTACTTCTGACTGCTCAATGAGGAATCATAATAGAGGATCCTAGGTAGCGTGGGAGAAAACTAAAACAAAACTCAGTAGAAAAAAGACCTGCTTACTGGTCTTATAAGAGACTGGTAGAAACTTATGGTCCTTGGTCACCCTCCAGGATTGGAACTCAACTCACCTAACAGCTTCAATTTCCAGCCAAACAACGGACAGGTCTACAAAGTGAACTATGATACCAGGGAGTTACCATACTCTTAACAATCAGCTGTAACAGAACAAAAGGACAGTATTTTACCCAGGATAAAGTTCAAATGGCAGAAATGCAAAAGATAGGACAGATGGAAGTGGTAAACACGGAGGAGAAATTGGGAAGATTGTTAGTATTACAAAACCAAACTCACTGCCATTGAGCCAAGGCTGACTCATAGCAACCCTCTGTGAGTTTCCGAAACTGTTACTGTTTACGGAACAGAAAACCTGTCTTTCTTCTGCCGAGCTGCTGACCACGGGGAATCACAGCCCAACATAAAAACACCACACCACCAGGGCTTCTGGTAATACTACAAAATATGGATGGAAAAGAAAACTAATTTCTTCTGTACACTTTATCTCAAATTGTAATAAATTTATAAATATAAATATAAAATTATAAATACAAATTATAATAAATAATTTTAAAAATACTTAGTACCTTGTGGTAGTTATATAATCTGGTGTCAACTTGAGACTATTAAGAGTGAAGGGGTGGAGTTTAGCCTGTCAATCAGGTCACAGCTTGATGACCTCATTTGGAGGTGCTAAGGAGGCCACTGGAAGCCAGACCCAGACTCTGCTTCATCTTCCTGCTAAGACACTTGGAGCTATACTGAACTAGAGCCCTGGAGCTGAAGGAGCCATGTGGAGACCCCTGCCAGGGCTGAGATGCTTCCACTGACACTGGGTCCACAAGACTTTCCACCCACTAGCCTGTGATCTTCATGCAATTGGCATCAATGCATGTGTTGCGTGAGTCTAGGAGGAATTTATAGACTGGTATCAGACATGGGCTAATACTGGGACTTAAGGACCTAATCTGGACTGGGCTGGGATGTTTTCTTAATATACAATTACTTTTTAATATAAAGCTCTTTCATTTGTTTCTCTAGTCTACCCGGACTAACACATACCTACAACGTAATAAACTTCATCCAATTGAGTATACCACTAATATACACCCATCAACTGTGGTTTTGATCTTTATCAACCTCTGTGTCTCTATAGTCTGACAATGTGTTCCCCATTTTACAAAAGGCTCGTTTGTGGTAATAAGCTCATTGTTTTCCATTTTAAACTAACTTTTTTTTCCATTATGAAAATTTTGGTGTCAGAAGTGGGATCTCAAGGCCAGTTTCCAATGGCAACTCCTGGAATCTTAGGAAACTAGGCTTTGGATATAGCTAAGTTATTCAGATGCTCCTTTTCCCATAGATCTTTGGGACCTGCCTAAATGAATAACTCTCAGATCCTTGAAAAGTCAATTTCTAAAGACTGAGGTTTAGCTTAGCATTATTATTGACTGATTTTCATTTTATTATTTAGCCTGGATTTGTTTTATCTTTTCTCCTTGTTTTGGTTTCCACTGAAGCTTTTTCACTTCTCGGTTTTCAGGGTTAGTCACAGATCATATCTGCAAGGTGCTCAGGGTTACCAAAAGCCACAAGGTTGTGCTATCTATCTCAGGCTGTTAGTGATTCTTCCTCCAATCCTTATGCTGCACTATGCTTTATCCAGCCCAGTTTTATAAATTATCTGCTCAGTATAGAGAGTGAAAAGGTATCATGAAAGGATACAACCTTGATGATACCTTTTCCTGAATTTATACCAGGAAACATCTCCTAGTTCTGTTCAAATGACTGTTTCTTGGTCTATATACAGGTTCCACTTGAACATAAGTAAATGTTACGAAATTCCTACTATATTATCCATGGTTTTTTTTTTCCTGATCTATGTTACCAAATGCCTTCACATAATCAATAAAATACCATGTTAACACATTTCTGGTATCTGATTTTAGCCATTGTGCATCGATGATATTCCTCATTCTGTATCTTGCTCTGACAACAACTTGAGTTTCTGGCAGCTCCCTGTTGATCTATCAGGGGTCTTTAACCATTTGAATATAACTTCAGCAAAACTTTACATGTGAGATGAACAATAGTGTATAATAATTTTCACATTCTGTGGGGTCCCCTTTGACATGGGCACAAATACATCTCTCTTCTAGTCAGTTAGCCAGGCAGCTTTCTTCCAAACTTCTTTCAGCACTGCTCAAATGGTTGTTTTCAATTGTTAACCTGTTAATTCCAAGAGACTTGTTCTGTTCAAACAACTGCCTTTTGATTCATGTACTAGTTCCACGTAAGCACAACAAAGTATTCTGGGATTCCCATTCTTCTCAGGGCTATCCATAGGTTATAATGATCGACTCAGTCAAATGCCTTGGCACAGTTAGCAATGATATCCCTTGTTCACGTCACGGCCTCTTCTAAATCTAACCTGAATCTCTGGCAGCTCCCTGTCAATGTACTACTACAACTATTGTTGGATGATCTTCAGCAAAATTTTACCTGTCGTGTGACAAGTATGAC
>NW_022103926.1:7947058-7950852 GCF_000313985.2 Echinops telfairi
TAAGTGTATTTTCCCTTTTGGTTTTCTAACCCTTAAGTTTTTGCATATTTAACTATAATGTTTAGTCTTCTCCAGTTACCCATTGAAAGCTTCTGCTCAGCTCTTAAACTTCATTTCTTCCTTTCACGTTAGCCATTTTACATTCAAGAAGAATCTCTTCTGACATAAATTTTTGTCTTTTCCTTTTTGACCTTTTGCTTTCTTTCAGTATGATGTTTTAATGCCATCCCATAACTTGTCTAGTCTTCAGTTTTAAATATTTAATGCATAAAATCTATTATTGAGATTTAATTCATGGGAATATACTCACGGTCATATTTTGGTTTTATGTATTTATTTTCATTTTCTTCAGCTTTGATTTGAACTTATATATGAGCAACTGTTGGTCTGTTCAGAAGTTAATCCCTAGCCTGATGAGACTGCGTTTCTCCAATGTCTCTTTCAACGGCTGTAATTTGTTTCCTTTGTGTTCCATCCACCAAAGGCCGTGTATACTGTAATCTGTACTGTTTTAAAAAGGTATTTACAATGAAGAAGTCATTGGTCTTGCAAAATTCTATCATGCAACCCTTAGCATCTTTCTATTACCAATTGGTATTTCCCAACTGCTGATCTTCTTCTTCTTCAACTTTCATATTCTAATCACTATTATTAATGCATCTCAATTGCATGTGTGATCAATTTCGGACTGGACATGTTGGTAAAAAATCTTCAATTTCCTCATCTTTAGCATTAGTGTCTTTCCTCTTCAATTTCTTAAAACTGATTAAAAAGGATCAGTAGCAGTCCATTTCAACTAATACTCAGAATATTAATCTTTAGGTTCCATTACATTTTTTATTACTTCTGATTTTCCCACACTCGTTATTAATGGGTGTTTTCAGCTGTTTTATTAAACAATGTTCCATGGCTATGGACAGCCTATTCCTCCTCTTCTTAATCGGGAAGCGCCACTGAAACCTGTGTACAATAGGTGACCTTTCTGTTCTGTGAAACACCAGTGGCGTAGTTCCTGACATCACAGCAACATACAAGCCACCACGTTACAACACACTGGCAACCAAGTGGTAGTTGATATTCTTCCTACTGTATATGGGTACCTCAGTATAGTCAGCATCCTAATTACTACACAAAGAGGTACCTAGGCAAGTACTGACATTAATTGCTAATGTTAATTAGCGACTCTGTCCCAAAGATGTAGATGTATTCGTATTTTGCACATACTTTCAGGAGGGAACTCTTCGAGGAAAACACCAGGCTTGTTAAAATAGTAGGTCAAAAGAAAGACCGTCATACAAGATGAAATGACAAGGTGGCCGCAACAATGGGCTCAGATCTGATAATAATTGTGCGAATGGTACAAGAACGGTACGTTTCATTCTAATGTCCATGGGGTTGCTATGACTCAGAACTGACATGAGGCACCTAACAATAACAACACTTTGCTAATAAGGCCCACCATTGAGTATGGTCGTTGAGTTCTGTATAGACAATACAACAAAGCACCGAACCCAGCAGAGAAGTTCAAAGTGCCCAGAGAGGGGTGGGTGGTGTCAGAATGGGTTAAAAAGGTTGGAGGAAGGAGGCATACCTAACCTCCATGTCACAGGAATGAAACTTGGGCTGCTGATGCCCGTAATGACTTTCCTCCCACCTGTGAAGTTAGCAGTGACAGGGCATTTTTACATCTCTCCAGATATACACATGGCTAATAAGCACAGAGAAAGACTTCCAGTATCATCTGTCATTAGGGAAATGCAAATCCACTAAAAAACAAACAAACAAATAAACCAAACTCTGCCATCAACTCTATGGACTCTCATTGTGACCCTATAGGACAGAGTAGGGCTGCCTATGTGAGTTTCACTCTTTATGGGAGTAAAAAGCCCCGTCTCTCACTGGAAGAGCGGCTGGTGGTTTTGAACTGCTGACCTTGCAATTAGTGCCATAACCACTAATACCACCAAAGTTGATGATAATAAAGATAGACAGTAACAACTGTTGGCTAGGAAACTGGAAACCGTCACAGAGAACTGGTGGAAAAGCAAAATGCAGCTGCTCTGGAAAAGTTGGGCAGCTGCTCAAAAATTCAACACTGAGTTGCCATATGATCCAACAGTTTTATTTACTAAAGCTAAAAGCTTACACATAAAAGTTAGTAGCAACATCATTCACCATAAGAAAAGTGGACGCAATCCTAACATTCCATTCATCCGATGGTAGGTGCCACCGAGTCAGTTCTGACTCAGTGAGCTTATGTACCACAGAAGGAGATGCTGTCCAGTTGTGATGGCACGCTCACACCTGTGCGCATGTTTGAGCCCACTGTTGCAGCCTCTGTGTCAATCTGTCTTGTTGAGGGCTTTTCTCTTTTTTTCCGCTGCTAAAAAGCCACAGGAGACTAATGTACTGCATAAATGCTAGTGGGTGCGGGGATCCTTTGGGGCTGATGAGAGTGTTCTAGAATTAGACTATGGTGGTGGTGGTTGGGTTCTTATCTGCCATCAAGTGGACCTGCAACTCGTGAGAGAAGAGCTGCTCTGTAGGTTTTCTTGACTAACTTTCCTGGAGACGTCTCCTCTTCCAAGGTTTCTCTGGCTGGACTCAAACCAACCGCCTTTTAGTTAGTAGCTAAGTGTAAACTAACTTCCTTTAGTTGGTAGGCAAGTGTAAACTGCCCCGCGAGGGGCCTTGTGATGATAATCACATAATTCTATTAGTACAATTGTATTATGTGGAAAGAGTAGTTTATAGTATTAAATAAGAGAATCAAAACAGTAAATAGATTAACACTTCCTTAGGGGTGACGGCAGGAAAGGTTGGGGGGAAATGGGGAGCTAATGATGATGTTAAGAACAAAGAAAATTGTTCTCAAATTGATTGTGGTGATGATGTTACAACTCTAGATGTGATTGGACTATTGAACTGTATATGTGAATTCGATGCTAATAAAACTGTTAAAAACAAAACAGTGGCTCCTAAGTGATCTGCTGGCCCAGTTCAATTCAAGGCACAGAGGTTAACTCAGAAAGTTGTGCGGACTATTTTGGGGATCCCAAAGGGTATGGCAGATGAGCATGGAGCATTATTAGGAAGGTTTTAAAAAATTGAAAACTGCCCTGGTGAGCTACAGGTCAGAAAGATTGTACCAAAGAATTATTTTTCCTGTCACAACAATGCACCTACTCATTCTTTTGAGGGTAACAAGGACTGTTAGGAGAATTTTGTTGAGAAACCTCCTCCAACTGGCCTACACCCCTGATCTTGTACCTGCAGCCTCCTTTTTGTTCCCCCAATGCAAAGAACATTGAAAAGGAACACAGGAGACTCCTTCAAGGGTGCCTGAGCTCTTACCTTGATTTGATGCCAATTAAAAAGCACAGAAATCTAAGAGGAAGGGGTGTCTTCACAAGTATGGATGGAGGATAGGTTTAGAAACAATAGCTTCATGTTTGGGATGTATAATTAACAATGGTGTCTATGATTTTGTATTAATCCTTTTTGACTTACCCTTATATTTCAGCTTTTTAACCCTCCCCTCCCCAACATCCCCCTCGCTTCAAAATGCCCAATTACAGGGTGGTATGACCCCTGCAGGCTGACTAACAACCAATGTTGTTTGAAAGCAACAAAGCAGACTCCACATTCATGGAGAGCTAAGCTACTATCAAGCAGTTAATTTACAAATCGGTGGTGGGAGGTCTATCTTTTCAGGAAAGGAATGTCTAGATCTTCTTGCAGTGTGACAATTTTCTTACACCAAAGATGGGGCAAACGAAATCATGTATAAGCAG
>NW_022103926.1:7951822-7953735 GCF_000313985.2 Echinops telfairi
CACATGTGGTAACCAACCTCCCAAGATGGCCCAGTTGTATCCTGCCTCCTGATATTCAAACCCTGTTGCTCTCCCATATGCTACAGCAGGGTTGGTGTGTGTCACTACTCCCAGGCAAGCAGGAGTGACAGTATGGAACTAAACATGACAGCGTCAGCTCCATCTTGGGTATGGACTCTCATAGATCACTCACTTGGGGGAAAGCAGCTGTCACAACATGAACCGTCTCAGAGAGAGGCCCCACAGTGAGGAACTGGAACCTCTTGCCAACAAGTGGGTTAGCTGGCAAGCAGATCGCCACACGCTAAGACTTCTGCAGATACTGCAGACCCAGCCAAAATCTTGACGGCAACCTCTTGAGAAGCCCTAAGTGTACCACCCAGTCAAGCCACCCCCTAATTTCTGACATTCGGAAACGATGTGAGGCTAAACACTTGGAGATAATTTGTTACTCAGCACACACAAAGAACTAATACAACGGGATCTCACTAAACTGTATGCTCAAATGTGCTGGGCACAAAACATACTTATAAACTCCCAATTAGGGAAGAAATTCAGATGGCCTATCTTTCACAAATTCTTCATGAATGATTACCGCTAAGGGAAGGATATATAAGTAAACAAATTAATGCAGGATACTGTGCTAAAACACACACACGTACCCTGAATGAAATCTTGGGGTATAAACTATATGCGTCAGCCCATCTCGGCCCAATGGCACTGTAAAAGGAGTCACTCATTGTGTCATATATATGGGGGTCTTAAAAAGTGGTTGCCACCAAGTCAATTCCAATTCATGGCAAACCTATGGGTGGAGAGCACTTTGTTCCACCACAGACTTACAAGGTTGTGACCTTCGGAAAGCACGTGATCGGGTCTTTCTTCCTCGGCCAACTGTGAGTGAGTCCACACAGGCAACCTCTGGATTAGTGGTCAAGCACTTAACCATGTGGACCACCCAGGCTTCCCGTGTGGTCATAGTCGGTCTCTTTTCCCTCTCAAGAAAACGGGTGAAAGAAAACAAAAATCACTTTTTGTTCTAACAAGAAGAACCCTCACAATGCAGGTTAAGCATTTCCCCGACAGCTACAGAGTTGAAGGTTCACACTCACCAGCCTATCCGAGGGAGAAAGATGTGGCAGTCTGCTAAGATTACAGCCTCAGGCACCCCTTGGTGCTGTTAACTCTGTCCTATTTGGTCATTATGAGTCAGAACTCACTCGGCAGCAATCAGTTTGGGTTCTGATGTTCTCGTGAAAGAGTGAAAAAGCTTAAGAATAAAAAGAATGTAACTGTGGTCTTTATTCTAAAGAACCCCACCCCCTCTCATCTTACCTCAGGTGTGCAGTGAAATGTTGAAGAACCTGAGATATTCCAGGCAGAAGATGGTCATATCCTTGAGATAACCAGAGAGATAGATAGTTACTCACATATTCCAAGGATGTCTTATATTCCACTGCTTATCTGACACTTAAGGAGCCCAGGGGGCATACGTATAAAGCGCCCAGCTTCCAACAGAAAGGAGCAGTTCAAACCTACCCTGCCCTTGGGAGAAAGATCTGCTTCTATACAGACTCCACTGCCACTGAGTTGATTCCAAGTTGTATCAACTATAAAGGGGGGAGTAGAACTGTTCCCTAGGCGTTGCAGGACAGACAGCCTCAACTTCCTCCCAGAGCAACTGAGGGGAATCACATTGCTGATTTTGTGGTTAGCAGCCAGATTCTTAATTCATGGTGGCACCAGGACTCCTCCATGAAGCTATCCTATGAGGACAGCTCGCTGTCACATGGGCTCATCATGAGTCAAATTCAACTTGCAGGCAACTAACAACGCTTAAATGTTGAACTGCTAATTAAAAAGCCAATAGTTCAAATCCACCAGCCACGCTGAGGGAGAAAGCTGAGGCTGTC
>NW_022103926.1:7955127-7960798 GCF_000313985.2 Echinops telfairi
GGCCGCTGCCGCCTCTGATTGGCTTTCAGGGAAGCACTGGGCTACGGGGCGCATGCGCGCACGCGAGCGCCTCTGGTGGCGAGCGCCGGAGCAGCGTCTAGCTGCAAGAGCTGCAAGCCGGGGAGAGTGGGCCTGGATGGGGCTGGGCCTGACACATGGGAAGAGTCTAGGGATGCCACAGTTCCCGAGAGCTGTTTACTCAGGCCCTAAGGCCGGCTTTGAGGGGGTCCAGAGAAATAAATGCCTGCCCCCCAGTCCAGCACTCATCTCCCTCAGTTTGGGCCCCTTTCCCATAATCTGCAGTGGACCCTTCTCTAGGAACCTGCAACGAGGCCAGCTTGCAGCCTCCAAACAGCCACCAAGCCCAAATCCACTGCCATCGAGAGGACTCCAATCCATAGCGACCTTCTCTAGTGTTTCCAAGACTGTTAAGATTTTTTGGGAGCAAGACATCTTCATCTTTCTCCCTGGGAGCGGTTGGTGGGTTTGAACCACCAGGTCAGTGTTTAGCAGCCTCCAGACTTATTCCATGACGCCACCAGGGCTCCTTCTTATGCTGCCTCAAAACCAACAAAAAGCAAACGCAATGCCATTGAGTCGATTCGGACTCACACCATCTCCCACTGAGTGTTTGGGGGGTGGGGGTGGGGCTGCTGGTCAGTAGTAACCGCTATACCACCAGGGCGCCTAGTTGCTGCCTCAGCATCCATGAATTCTTCCTCTTTGTCCTTTCATCTAGTTTCTGACAAGGCCTTACTTCGTCATACCTGATACAGTGGGTAAGAGAGTTAGCCGGCTGTTAATCAATGTTGGGAAAGTGACATGGGGTGAGATCTGGTCTGTTTAAGACTTGGTTTGCAGAAAAACGGCAAAATGTACAGCCCCCTCCCCTTTGCAGTAAAATTGCCTTTAACCTTAAGAATGTTCTAATTCAGCAAGTTGGACAAACAAAACCAACTGGGCAAGAGAGAGCATTTAGATAAGCAGCAGAGCCTGAGAACCTCAGGGAGTGACAGGATGCCTCCCATTTCTGTGAACCATGACTCCTTTGTCCCATTGCTGAAGGTTGCTGTTCATTGTAACAAACCTAGTAAACATTCCCTCAACTCGCCACAGAGTTTTGGCCATGTAACTTGCTTGTCAATCTCTGACGCAGTTGGGGGAGGTTTCAACCCCATTCTTTTCTTCCTTCAAGCTCTTGCAGAAATAAACGAAGAGTTTCTCAAATCGATCTGGTCTCTGTATTTGGCTAAAACAGTGGTGATGGGCATGCAAGACCTCATCAGCCAGCATTATACGGACAGCCATCGAGTGGACTGTGACTCAGAGTGGCCTCCGAGGACTGAGAAAAACTATTTCCTAAGGTTTCAGAGTGAGAAAGATGGGGCTTCCTACTGCTGTAAAGAGTTAGTCACACACACACACACACACACACACAAAAGAGTTAGTCACAGAAACCCACAGGGACAGTTCTGCTCTGCATTATAGAATCGCCATGAGAAATGACGCAATGACTGAGTTCAGAGGGCTTCATAGGCTGTCAGTCTTTATGGAAGCAGATTGCCTTTTTGCCCAGCAGACTGCCCCACCTGGGGCAGTGGCACTGTACCTGGGCCAGATGGTGAATCTGCACAGGTTCCTGCTCCGTCACCTGGCAGGCCTTGCCGTCCCACCATTCTGGGGCCAAAAGGGAAAAGTACACGTGACAGTGCATTGTCCTGTTCACTAGCCTGTGGCACCCCCAGAAGCTGCAGCTAGAGTCCGTATCCTTCCTGGAGGGCTGCCTGGACCACCTGCTCAGGTGAGCATCCAGGCCCTTTCTCTTGGAGAACAGACATGCTCTGAAGCAGCCAACTGCAATATTTTGCCCGCACTTCTGCCCCCAAGCTAACTGTCATGCCACCACTCAGTAAAAATCAGAAAACCCAGCTACTGCCGTGGGGTGGTGTCTGACTTACAGTGACACTACAGAGAGAAGAGAACGTCTCCACAGGGTTTCTGAGGCTGACAAATACTTATGGGAGCAGACAGCACCCTCTTTCTCTTGTGGAGCAGCTGGGGTGGTTTCAAACTGTCGACTGTGCCTTAACAGGACACTGCACCACCAAGGTTCTGTAGCTGCCGGAAACAAGAAGATCACACCCACTGCTCTCGAGTCCATTCTTGTGTGGCATTGGTCGCATAGTTGTGAGCAAAGCTGCCTTCCACGGCATTGATTCTGACTCGTGGTGACTGTCCAAGACAGAGATCTGCTCCAAAGGGTTTGCGAGGCAGCCCAACTTGATGGGTGCAGACTGCCTCACGTTCTTCCAGAGGAGTGCTTAGCCCACAGTGATACCAGGTTCCCCTGGCCCCAGTACTTTAGGGGTATCCACTAACACTACAAGGAGAGGCTCCATGTAAGGAAATTACAATGGGGAAGTGGCAAGGGGAGTCGTGTGTGGAGCCAAAAAGCCTCTGGTGGTTCGGTAGGCTTCTATCTAAGTTCACATACACACACACAGCCACTCCAAGAGAAAGAGGAAACTTCCACAAAAGTTGACAGCCTAGGAAACCCTAAGGGGCAGTTCTACTCTGTCTGAGGGGGTTGCCATGAGATGGAATTGACAGTAGGTTTAAGGATGGGGCAAATGGTTAAGACCCGGGTTACTAACAGAAAAGTTTGGGGGTTCAAGCTCACCCAGGGCTCCTCAGAAGACAGGCCTCATGATCTTCTTTCCCCCCAAAGGCCTCACCCATGAAAACTTTCAGGGCGGTTCTCTGCACATGTGGAAACCCTTGAAATCATGGAGGAAACCATGTGTGGCAGAGGGAAAGCCCGCCCAGCGTGTTGTGTCAGCATGCAGCTCGTCGCTCACTCTGCACACACAGCTTTGTGGCCCTCAGTGAGGGCCCTCGAGTTAGTTCCTACAGAGCCGGCTCTGCCCTGTGGTGCCCCTCCTGGAATACAGTGGAATAGCACCACGTAGGGGTTTCAATGGCTGGTGATCCGGCCTTTCTCATGAATTGAACCATCAAGCTTGTGGGTAGAAATCCAAGCCAAACTCACTGCCATCCAGTCGATGCTGGCTCATAGCCACCCTGCAGGGAAGGGTAGAACTGCCCCTGTCGGTTTCTGAGAGTGCAGCTCTTTACAGAAGTTAGAAAGTCTCAAGTTTCTCTCCAGGAGCAGCTCCTGGTTTCGAACTGCTGACCTTGTGGCTTGCAGCTCAACTTGGAATCATTATGCAACCAAGATTCTTCTGTGGGTAGAAGGTGAGCATATTAACCATTTGCACCACCTTGGATGTGGGATAAACAGTGGTGTTTGCTTTATCTGCATGGTTGATAACCCTTAGGGAGAATAACCCCTGACTTATTTCTGTTGACCGCCAAGTGTAGTCATTAACCACGTGTAGCAAGCAGCTGAGTTAGGCATATATTTGGGGAAGACAACTTGGGAGACATCCCTCTGTTTCCCACACTTAAAACCACATCATCTGCTATCATATTGACTCTAACTCAAGGTAACCCCCAGCATGTCAGAGTAGAAGTTGGGTCTTTGGGTCTTCATGATCGTGAACTCGGAAGTAGAAGGAAGAAAGTAGTCAAGCCTTTCTTCCAAGACACCTCTGGGTGGACTCAAGCCACCCAACTTTTAAAAGTATGTGTCATTTAAGGAGAACAGTCACTAAGCCTATTTCTTCAGGTTTATCATCCAGATGAGGGAGGGCGACCTTAGCACAAGGCCATAAGGGCCTCCAAGGGTTTGCTGAGATTCAGAGATTTAAAAAGAACATAAGAAGCAAGACGGGTGTCAAGTAAATACATCACAATTACAGGTGGGGCTACAGAAGTGAAATCAGAACTATGATTGGGACACATACACTAAAGTTAGGCAGTTTACAAGATTAGTACAGAGCCTTCAGACCAAGGCAGTGAGAGTCTGACTCATGACTACAGGTTGCATAGTTATATGGTAATTTCCATCCAGGACACAACCAGGCAAGTCCCTAAGGGAGTCTTCCCCACCCTGGGCTGGAAGTGAATGGGTGAGGAGCAGAGGTAATCTGCTTTTCAACACACTCTGCCTGAGGGCAAACCTGTTAACATCCCAAATTAATGGTCAGAAGGAATTCAGTGGAAACAATCCATGTGAAGACAAATGTAAAAAGATTAGGGGCTTCGTTGCTATCCATAGCATCAATAAATTAGGTGCTCAGAATTGAAGTTCTAATACAATCCCTTCCTTTGATTATAGATTTTATTAAAAATCCTTTGATCACACATGTTGGTGTGCTTCTTCCTTACAGATTTATCTGAAACCACTTAGATGTCTGCTTGTTTTAAGACAAGTCCTTAAGACCTCAGACTGTTCTTTCTGATAGCCAGGCACCATCAATTTTCACCACACTTTGCTATTGCTTCCATAGCTTCAGCAACCACTTCATTAGGGTAAGTATGGAGCAGGACCAAAGCATTAAAACGGTTCTCAGATTAGGGTTTATGATTAAGTGTGAGCTGAAAATCAATTCACATAGCTAAGGACAAACCACCAACCTTTTAGCACTTGAGTTGACCATTTTGTATCACCCAAATATGCGAAACGTACTGTTATTGGGTCCATTCCAACTCAGGGACTCCATAGGACAGAGTAGAACTGCCCCATATGGGGTTTTGGAGCTGTAATTTTTACAGACCAACACATTTCTGTCAGTTTGTATGGCAGTTACATAATCTCCCATCAGCTTGAGTGAAGGGGTGGAGTTTAGCTTGTCAATTAAGTCATAGCCAATGAGGCCTCTGTGTAGGCATGGCCTTCTCCTGAGGATTCTGGGAACCGCTGTCTTCCTCCCTAGAGGTGGGACACGTCTCTGCTTCACATTCATTGCTGTTGACAAGTCACAGGGAGACACACTGAAGGAACCAAAGCCCTGGAGCTGGAGGAGCCGCTTGGAAACCCACACACGAGTGTCTCTGGATTTGTTTCTGTAGTCAACCCAGACTAACACAGGTTGTTATACTGCAGTGGCTTGTGTGTGCTCTTATGTTGGAAGCTGACACTGAGTTTTCAAGAAACAGGAGGTCACCCAGGGTGGACAGGTTTCGTCAGAGTTTCCAGACTAAGACAGACTAGGAAGAAGGAATAGACAGTCCACTTCTGGAGATTAGCCACTGAAAGATGTCTGAATAGCAGTGGAACATTATCTGATTTAGTGCCAGAATATGAGCCCTTACCGGTGGAATGCACATAGATATACCTGGGAAAGAGCTGCCTCCTCAAAGTAGACTCACCTTTAATGTCCTGGATGGAGTAAAACTGTGAGGACCTTTATTTGAAGATGGTACATGGCTCAAAATGAGGAGAAACTGCTGCAAATACTTATTAATAATCAGAATGTAGACTATACAAAGTATGGATAGAGGAAAATGGGGGAGTCATCAGAATTGAATGCATAAAAGATCAATATCCTAAGCATTAGTGACCTGAAGTGGACTAGTATAATCCATTTTGAATCAATCAATCATAAGCTTTGCTATGCCAGGAATGACAAATTAAGAAGAATACCATCTCATCCATCATCAAAAAGAAGATTTCAAGATCCATTGTTAATCTCAGTGCTATAGGTCACAGGATAATACCTGCATGCCTACATGGAACTCCAGTTAATATGACTGCCATTCAAATTTA
>NW_022103926.1:7961462-7967962 GCF_000313985.2 Echinops telfairi
GTGTAGCTCACAAGTTGAGGCAGAGAACTTAGCTGTAGCAGCAGCTCGAACACTCCAGCACACGCCAATCACCAGGGAGTAAGAAAGGGGGGCGGGCCTTGCAGAGCCATTCATCTCTTTGCCCTCCAATCAAATTGCAACCTGATTAATCCCACATGTTCCTATTGGTCAGCTTGGTACAATAAGCCTCCCTTGCAGAGCCATTTATCTCTTTGCCCTCCCATCTAATTGCAACCTGATTAATCCCACACATTCCTATTGGCCAGGCTGGCACAATAAACCTAACTATCACACTTAGTAATTGAAAATACCTCTTATCAATAGCATATATTTAGCTACCCACGTGACCCTCACCAGATGGAATACACAGGAATCAGTTAACTATAGCTATAGAAAAAGATGATAGAGAAGCTTGAAATAATCAGCCAAAAACAAGGGAAGATGCTGACAGTGGAATAGCTCGTCAATTGACCAGATGCATATTCATATGGAAGCTGAAAAAAATGAAAACAAGTTCATGAGCGCCTCAATACGTCCTTGAGGATGTCTCACTAGAGAACAGAGTTGATTCATTGAGCATCGTGACTAAGGACCTGACGGACTGTGGGATGCTACTGGACGGTCATACACGACGAAAGCAAAAGGTCATTAACAAGACAGGAAAGAAAGGAAAGCTCACAGCGGATGTTCGACTCAGTGGAATGATGAAGAAAAGGAGCTGAATTCCATTTCAAAGGTTGCCTCGGGGAGACATTGGATCAGAATGAAATGTGGGAAACCCTGGCGTTAGCAAGCCAAAAAGCGAGAACATGGTCACCCAAAACTGAAAGCGTTGAAGGAACAAAAATTCTAGCTTCCAATGTCAATAGTGAAGGATTCCATAGGCAAAATACTGAAAACATAAAAAGCATCAAAATAAGATGCAAGGAATACATAGAATCACTGTACCCAAACAGACTGGTTGATTTTCAACCATTTCAAGAGGCAGTGTCCAACCAAGAGCTGCTGGTATTGCAGGAAGAATTCCAAGGGACACTGAGGGCAGTTATGAAAAACGAGGCACCAGGAATTGATACAACAGTAAATGAAATATTTCCACAAATGGACACAACCATGGAAGTGTTGTATATGCCAAAACATTTGGAAGACAGCTTCCTGGCCAAGCAACTGGAAGAGATCAATAATTGTGCTCATTCTAAAGAAACCCCAAAGAATGTAGGATTTATGGAACATATCATTAATAACACACGCAAATAAAATTTTGCTGAAGACGATTAAAAAATGATTGCAGCAGTGCACCAACAGGAAGCTATCAGAAATCCAAATCTATTTCAGAAGAGGACATAACATGAATCATATCATTGCTGACATCACATGGATATTAGAAGTAGAGAATACCAGAAAACATGTTTACTTGTGTTTTATTGACTAAGCAAAAGCACGCAACAGTGAGGCTCAATTAAGGAGAAGAGGGATTCCAGAATATTCCATTGTATTTATTCAGAACCTGTAGGTAGCCCAAAAGGCAGTCCTTTGAACCAAACAAGGGGAAAATGTACAGCTTACCACTTCTTTAATCTGTGAGCTGAGGAAATCATCCAAGAATGGACTATTGGAAGAAGAACCTGACATCAGAATTAGAGAGAGGTTT
Source organism: Echinops telfairi (assembly GCF_000313985.2). NCBI lineage: Eukaryota > Metazoa > Chordata > Mammalia > Afrosoricida > Tenrecidae > Echinops > Echinops telfairi. The sequence goes on from NW_022103926.1 coordinate 7,963,114, forward strand.
ATTAACAACCTATGCTAGGCAGATGACACAATCTTGTTTGCTGAAAGTGACGCATTTGCTCATAAACATCAAAGACTACAGCCCTCAGTATTAGTTACAACTCAATGTAACAGAAACGAGTCTTTACAACTGGACCCACAATCACCATCATGATAAACAGAAAAAGATTGAATTTGCCAGGGATTTCTTTAATTCACAATCAATGTGCACAAAAGCAGCAGTCCTGGAATTAGACAATTTGCTGCATTGGGCACATTTGCTTGACAAGATCACAGATCTCACTTGGAGGACTAAGTTGATGTAACCCAAGTCATGGGATTTTCAATGCCCTTCGTACATATGACAGCTGTATGATGAATAAGGGAGGGAGAAGAATTGATGTGTTTGCATTGTGGTATTGTTAAAAAATATTGAAAGTACCATGGACTTCAGGAAGAACAAACAAATCTATGTTGGAAAAAATGCTCCTTAGAGGCAAAGATGGTGAGACCTCTCATATCCTTTGGACATGTTATTTCATGTTCTTTGGACATGTTATCAGGAGACAAGTCCCTGGAAATGGACAGCATACTTGGTAAAGTAGATAGAAGGTCAATGAAAAAGAGGAAGACCCTCCACAAGATGAATAAACACAACACGGCAGCCACAATGGAGCCCGTTGCTACATCACCTCGAAAGAATTCAAAGGAACATTACGAGCAAACAGAGCAGCTAAAAATGACATAGAATTGCTAAAATTCGCATTCTGGACCAAAGAGGCAGAATGTGAGTCACCCTGTTCCAAGATACTCCAGTTATCCTTCAAAAGAACCAGGCGCTAACCACGTGCAGAGGAAAGCCTACCTAGCATGCTCCAGAATAAACCAGAGAAGAGGGAGGGTTGCTGGCCTAGGACCCCGGCAAGCATGTGTGGCATCCCATAATGAGGCCTGCCCTGTGGTGTCAGAATCACTTGCAAGCAGGATGCATCTTGGAGAACAACTGAGCACGTCTTTATCTCCATAAGCCAATCCATTCCAGGAAGTCCCCTTCCCATTCCCAGAACACGCTGCCTAAAGCAATGGTTCTCAACCTGTGGGTCGAGACTCCTTCGGGGGTCCAATGGCCCTTCACAGGGGTCACCCGATTCCTAACAGTAGCAAAATTACAGTTATGAAGTAGCAACAAAAACAATTTTATGGTTGGGGGGGGGTGGTACCACAACATGAGGAACTGTATTAAAGAGTCGCAGCATTAGGAAAGTTGAGAACCTAGAGGCTTTGCTTGAAAGTTACCCATTATATGAAATTATATAAAAGTTTGGTCCCAGGGCAAATAGAGACGTGATGGAGTTTAAGAGCCTACCACAATCCCCTTGCAACGTTCTTCTTTTTATTTCCCGACTCGAGCTCTGTTTCTCTACTGAATCATTCTCTTGTCCACTATTCTTACTTGATAGTAAGAGCCTTTCCCCCACTGGACACAAGCTCGAACATAACGATTGTGAGGATGGCCCAGAACTGGGCTGTGTCCGTCTTTTGTACACAGGGTCCCTGAGTCGGAATAGACTCAGTGGTACCTAGCAACAATCACTGCACTCTCTTGTCAGAAGTACAGGTCCTCCTCATTCCCCAGTGGAGTGCCTGGTGGATGCAACCACAGACCAATGTTTAACCCACCGAACCACCTGGACTTCTAAGGGACACAAAACCACCCACAAATTATTCCAGTGCAATAACTGACCAGGTGAACGTCAGCCTCCATGGCCCCCGAGGCTAGAAGGATTATATGGCGCCACAGTCCTGGTTGTTTGTACTTCGGGCTGCTAACCTCGAGGTCAGCAGTTTGAAACCATTAGGCATTCCTCAGGAGAAAGAAAAGACTTTCTACTCCTATAAAGAGTTAGTCTCAGAAAACAACAGGGGCAGTTCTACTCTGTCCTATAGACTCGCTGTGTGTCAAAATGGACTCGCTGGCAATGAGCTTGTTTCTTTGGTTTGGTTGGCTACTGCTACCAGCTGCTTTGAAAGGGATCATGTTCAAAGGTCTTGGATGAAGTGGGGTGGAGGTGAGGGCATGTGGAACAAAATTCAATATCATAAAAAGATCAGGTTCACTGGTTGTCTAAAGACTATGGCCCTTAGTCACCCTTCATGGCTGGAACTGAATACCCCTTGGTTCAACTTCAGCCAAACAATCACATTGTTTTTATAGACTCCTCGGTTGTCGTATGATGGTGGATTGGGTGTTGCTATGATGCTGGAAGCTATGCCACTGGTGTTTCATATAACAGAAGAGTCACCTATGATAATCAGGTTTCTTCATATAAACCAGCTTCTCTGATGATTTGGTCAGCATACAGATTGAATAAGCATGGTGTGAGGATTCAACCCTGATGCCCACCTTTCCTGATTTTAAACCATATAGTATTTCCATGTTCTGTTTGAAGACTGCATTTTGGGCCATGAGCAGCTTCTGAGGAAGTGTTCTAGAATTCCCATTTCCATCTTGATTTCATGCTTGATTAACTTCAGGCTGAAGACATTGGTAGAATTTTTCAATTTCTTTACCATTAGATTTAGTGGCTGGTGAGTAAATTTGAATAATTGTATTGATTGGACTTCTTTGGATGAAGAAAGACATGATCATGTCACAGACAGCATTGTTACAAGAGAGATCTTGAAATGTCCTTTCTGAAGATGAATGCCATTCCCCCTGATTGTGTTATTCCCGGCATATTAAACCGTATGACTTTCTGATTCAAAATGACCAGTCCAAGTTCAGTTCACTAATGCCTTAAAAATATTGATCTGTATGCATTCCATTTAATTTTGACAACTTCCAGTTTTCCTGGATCCATACTTCATACACTCCAAGTTGCAATTTTTAGTTAATATTTACAGCTGTTTCTTTTCTGTTTCTTGTCCCATCAGCAAATCATGGTGCTGAAGGAATACCTCCCACAGGCTTTACTCCATTCATGCCATTATGGTCAACTCTACTCTATGAAGGCAGCTCTTCCTCACTCATATTGTGAGTGCTTTCTGATCTGATCATCTCCCACAACATTCTGCTGCTGTTCATTCGGTTTTAGTTAACTGACAATGTTTCGATGCTACTCATAAAGTTTTCAGTGGCTGAAATCTCAGAAGTGGACAGTCTACTCCTTCTTTATAATCCGTTCATAGTATGGAAGCTCTGCTGAAACCTGCTCAATCTGGGTGAATGAAGCTGCTTGTGCTTGAAATAGACACCAGTGATATAGCTGTCAGGATCACAGGAACACACAAGCCACCATGGTAAGACAAAGCGGCAGACAAGTGGTAGGGGAGGGCCGCAGCAAGTTACAAAGTCTTATATGACCTGGGTCTTTCTTCGGAGTCCTGGTGGTGGGTACAAATCCACCAATTGCTCCATGGGAGAAAGATAAGGCAATTGGTTGGAAATTAATCTTGGTGTAGTTCCACTCTGGGCTATAAGGTTGTGATGAGTAAGAATCAATGAAATGACGGTGGATTTTGGTCTCTTGGCATATGAGGGGTCACACACCCCCCACCAAAAAAACCCAGATTTTTTTTCAAAGCTATGTAATTTTTTTTTTTTTACAAAATAACGTTATCACCTTCAAAGTACTCTCCATTACACTTATTACATTTGTCAAATCTGTGATTCCATTCTTGGAAACATTTCCCAAACTCATCTGTTTGGATGGCTGACAGTACCTCCCTTGCATTTTTTTCTTCACCTCTTCTACATCATCAAATCGCTGTCCTTTCATATCCCTCTTCATTCAAGGAAACAAAAAGAAGTCACATGGAGCAAGGTTAGGTGAGTAAGATGCATCGGGCAGAGAGGCATACTTTTTTTTTTTTTTTTTTGCCCCAAACTGGCACACCGAGATGGCTGTCTGGGCAGTACATTGTTATGGTGGCAAAACCAGTCGCCTGTCTGCCACACATCAGGTCTTTTTAATTTTTTTGCCACACCCTGTTATGCAATCTTTTCAGAACCTCTAAATAGAGGTTCATAATTAACAGTCTGATTTGGTGGAACTAACTCCAAATGCACTACCAGTAGACATCTTAACCCATTCAGGAGTTTAAAGGACATCCAAGGTTTGTCATCGATCAACCTTTCACCTCTTTAGAATTGAGAAAACCACTTGTACACTTGAGGTTTTCCCCACAGTGCTGTCTTTGTGAGCTGTGTTCAATAGCACAACATTTTGGCAACTTTTTCCTGAGCAGGAAACAAAATTTCAAAGCTACACATTGTACTCTTAACTCAGCCATCGCAACAAACAAACAAACAACAACAACCATGAGGTTTGAGCAAAACGGCTTTCACGACAAAATTTACTGTGACAAGAGAGGGCCTTCCCAGGTGACGCCACTGGGTGCACTAACTCAGAGGAGTTGCTTGGTGCTGGCCTAACAGAAAAATGCGTATACGAAAGCTCCCCTCTACCCAGCACATCTGCTTTGGGGGGAACCACATTATAGTTGCATATAAAGGTATTTTAAAATCTTATCAGGTTTAATTTAATTTGCAAACTGGGTTGTCCTAAGTCTGTGGTTCCGTTGCCCTTGAAAGGGAGAAGATACAATCTTTCTGGCCAGTCTTGGGAAGCTGGAAACCCTCCCTTCCCTCCAATATCTACCTGCAGACAGTCCTGAGGGGTATGGGAGGGAAGTCTGGTGGGGTTCACAGTGGGGGGCAGGGAATGAGAGAAAATAAGAACCAGACCCCCCAAAAAAGCCTAATAGCTTGAGGCTTCAAGATGGCACCCAGGTAAGCAGTCCATACGAGGAGTTCCGGTGAGTCTGGTGTCTGGGAGGTCAAGTGGAAGTGTTCTGGTAAGTGGAAAAAT